>NC_091480.1:15645824-15956279 GCF_036971445.1 Narcine bancroftii
TTGCCCAAAAGATAAAGATCTGGGTCATCCATGAGGGCCACTCCTGTTATCCTTGTTAGAGTTTCAATAATATCCTTCCGAAGGGTCTGCACAGCAACCTTGAGAGATGTATCAATTTGAACCCCAACATCCCTGTTGTAGGAACATTGATTGACCCTGTACTCATCCTTTTGGTTTGACTTTCCAAATCCATCACCACACCATTGGTCCTAACCTATCGGTCGGTCACTCTGGCAGGAGAGTGAGGCCTCTGAGCTGCACCACTTTTACTCAAATGGCAATTTATTTATAGAAAACTAGTTTGGGTCTATTCACGTCCCTTTCAGTATGTTCCACAGTGTTGTAAGAAACACAGTAGTCAATGGGCTCAGAAAATTGTCTCTTGCTGTGAACAGATCCCCTGTTTTGCGAAGGGACACAAATATCGGCCAAGATATCAGGATGAACTCCCAATCATTTCAAATTAGTGCCATGGCACTTCTGAAAGTCCTGAACTCCCTACTAACCCAATCCTGGAGCAAGTCTTGTCCTTGCAATCTCCTGACTGGCAACCAAGAGCGAGCACATGATATAGGTGAACATCAGAAATAGGAGCAGGAATAGGTCACCCAGCTCTGCTGTTCAAAGAGATTATGGCTGATCTGATAATGGGCTCATCTCCACCTACCTGCCTTTTCCCCATAATTCCCCTACTATGTAAAAATCTATCCAACCCCCAACTGCAAAGTTCTCTTCTGCGGTGACTGGTGGGGGAGGGAGGGAATAAGAGGAGGGGGATCGTGAGAGACCCAGGACAGCGGCATGAAATCAGCTCAAAACTGGCATTCAGCTGTGCATCCCCCCAAGGAGGGGAGCAGGAGAGATGAACTCCCCCATGTGCACAGAGGGTTGGGGGGAGAATTAGCCCAGGCAACAGTGGGAGCAATGACATTAGACAAATGTCTGCAGGAATTACTAAATTAAAATTAAAAGGACAGTTCAAAATTCATTAAAAATCTATGTAATTGAATTTGATGGTCGGTGACTTTTCCATCAGTGAATTTGATAGTCGGTTAATTTTCTTGGGGTGAATTTGAAAGTCAGTGATTTTTCCGATGATGAATTGATTTTGATGAATTTACTGGTAACCGAGTTTCTCCAGCATCGTATTTTTACTTCAACCACAGTGTCTCCAGACTTTCATGTTTTACTCCTGTCTTCCAAGCATTACCAAGATCCTGCTGATCAAGAGTGAAGTAATGGACATGTTCAAATCCCTGACCCCTGTTCTTGAGCTTTTGCTGAAGGTTGATCTTGTTCCAGTTAGATCTTTGGCATATACGCTTCAGTATCTATCAACAAAGAATGTGTCTTTGTTGGGTTCCATCGCCGAGCTGAACTCAATCAGCTTTATTGTAAAGATGGATGGTTTTGTTTAGTAATTTGTCATACTGATGGCCTCAGTAACATATAATCACAGACAGATGTTTCTGCTTTACTGGCTTGGCAATTATATTCTAATTGCTATCCTTTCATCTCTGTGTTCTCTGTACGTAAGTATGGTAAAGTAGGCAGCTTATTGTTTTTTTTTCAATTAGTACACAACTAGGCATGAAATTTTCCATAAAATTACAGACCACACCATTTTTTACATTTCATTTTAAAAATCAACTGCGGGAAATGTACTTTTCATTTTTTTCCTCCTAAATAGTTCACAAACTGATGTCGAAAGAGGGCAAACCTCAGCCCAACCTGGTTCAGGGTGTAAGAGAAAGTAAGTTTCAGTAATGTGATATTTCCATTTGAAGAGCAGCCATCAAGAGCATAGTAATTTGTCCCAAGTTGGGAGAAGTTAAATGTTCTAAACTCAGCGAATGGATTGTGTGTTGGAGAAGGAAACGCCCCACATAGAGTCTGAGTCATACAGCATGGGACAGAGGTTTTGACCCAACCATGTCAGCATTGTGGGTTCTCCACATTTGCCTGGATTTGTTCCATAATCATTCTTCACCCTTCCTACCCATATATGTGTCCAAATATCTTATGAATGTTAAAATCACACCCCTATTGTTTCTCCTGGCCACTCATTCAAGATACAGGTCACTGAGTTCGGCAAAGAAACTGCATCACTTGTTGTCCCTTAGTTTTTCACAGCTGTTTTATGCAAAGTCTTCCTTCTTGAATATCCTGCACAGTCCTAGTGTCCAAGGCCTCATTTGGGATAGAACATAGTGTGGTGATTGATGTCCTTCCTTCTCCAACACCCCCACCCCCACCGTTTGAATAACGTCTGTGGCAGCTTTTTATACATTGAACACCTACAAGGTCCTGATGCTACTCCCAGTGATCAGATGCTGTTGCCTGTGAGATTTTCATATAGGTTCCAACTTGAAGTTTGAATCTGTGTGGAGATATACTTGGCCATGAGTGCTATATGTTTAATACACTAAAAAAGTTCAATATCTAAATTCAAGCCAATAGATTTTTAATAAAAACGCAGAAATGCTGAAGGAACTCGAGAAGTCTCACGGCATCCATGAGGTTAAGATATATAATTGACATTTTGGGCTTGAGTCCTTCTTCAAGGTGCCATTTCCACCACATAATATGTGATCCTACCACCAGTGGTCTCCACTCCTCTCCTCTCTGCCTTCCACAGGGACTTCCTTGCCAACTCTTCCCTCCCCATCAATTGTTCCCTTGGCACCTTCTCCTGTGATTGCAGGCAATGCTCCACTTGCACCCACACCGGCTCCCTCAGCACCATTCATGGCCCCAAACAGTCCTTCCAAGTGAAGCAACACTTCACTTGTGAATCTGCAGGGTCATCTACTGCATCCAGTGCTCCCATTGTGGTCTCGCCTACATCGGGGAGCCTGAGCACAGTCTGGGAGATCGCTTTGTTGAGCACCTCAGCTCTGTCGGCCTCAAGGGCGTGGATGTCCAAGTGGCCACCCATTTCAATTTCCTGTCCCAATCCCTGCCGACATGTCTGTCCATTGTCTCATGCACTGCCAGACTGAGACCACCCGCAAATTAGAGGAACACCACCTCATCTTCCATCTGAGCCCCCTCCAACCAGATACGATTAACATCGACTTCTCCAGTTTCCATTAGAACCTTCGTCACCCCCACCCCAACTTCTTTCCTGTCTCCTTTCCCCCAGCACTGTCTCTCTCACGCTCTCCCCGTTTGTCTCCTGTGTGTCCATTAAAGTTACCTGTGATTGTTAGCACTCAAGTCCAGACTCGTTTCTCTGCGAACCCACTGAACCTGATACTCTTCCAAACACAACAGCTAAGAATGCAATATACAGTGGGAATTTGTAAAAGATGCAATGCTATTTTTTTTTCCTTCCCTACTCTACAGAGGCTGTATTTTAATCTTCAGAGCAAGTCTAATACTAGCTTCATTGGTGAGGTGCAAGAGAGAGGGAGGAGTCCTTTCCAATCCTGGCCCTTGTGAATGCATCATGTGTTGCTGTTCATCAATGAAATGGTGGCTTAAATCGCAAGACTTTTATGATATAATATGTGATCCTACCACCAGTGCCAAGCTATATAATAGTTACGTGTTTTTATACAAGGTAATCAAACTGTCACCAAGTTGGTCAAATTGATGTTAACTTCAACAATTGATGCTTTCAACAATTCCTGTAATACATCATGGAAAGATCTTAACCATGAGTTCTGACTCCATTAAATTGTATAGGACCAATAATTGAATTAATCTCTGATTATAATGCAAAGCAGCTGTGACCTGAATTTAGACATTAGACCATCATTTTATATCGTGTATCGTAGGAAATTAAGTTTTTGAAAGTTTGATTGAAATATTATCAAAATAAATCCTGCAGCTCTTTTGCAAGCAGCTCAATCATATTTTCTGACTTTTCTCAGTGTCTCTGAATTTGCAGATGGTCTTTAATTTTCTTTTAACAACTGGTGGCTTGATGTACTTAATAACCCCTACTTGAATCCATCTCATTACCTTGTAGGCTTATCTATTGGAACAAAATGGGTGTAGCTGCCTTCAGCCTCAAGGGGCTGTGTTCAGTACTTTCCATAATTTATGCAAAATTTATGCAAAATGACTGAGCCAAATGTTTTACCTCATCTTGCTTAAAGCTCCCATGGCTGTCATGTAACAGTGAAAAAGTATGGTCACTGTGCTCTGAGCAAAATCTTCTAAATTTGATGCTGCCTCAGCTCAGAGTAACTGTCTCTGCACTGCACTCAGGGAGTGAGTGACCTGAAGTGTTCGTAACCAGGGCAGCAGTATGGTAGATGGTGACCACTGGCTCAAAGACACCCATCAGGGGATCAGAAACATAAAATCATTGGGACATTCCAGATGATCCTCTTTCCCCAAACCAGGATAAGAATGTCAAAGAACACCATAATAAAGCAAAATATGTCTGTTTGTATATATTTAAGCCATTTTATGATAGCATTTCAAAGTTCAGATTTAAATTAAATTAGACATACAGCACTGTAACAGGCCAATTTGGCCCTACAAGTCCGTGCCGCCCAAATAACACCCCATTAACCTACACTCCACTAAGTTTTTGAAGGGTGGGAGGAAACAGGAGCCCCTGGGGAAAACCCACGCAGACACAGGGAGAAAGTGTAAACTCCATACAGACAGCATGGGATTCGAACCCCATTCTGGTCCCATTCGCTGGCTCTGTAAAGGCATTGCGCTAACTGCTTCACCCAACGTACCGCTAAATTTATTGTCAGAGTACATACATGACATCATATACAACCTTTCTCCTACGAGCAAGGCAGAATTACACTTGCTGGTAATGCAAAAAACTGTACCCAAGCAAATACCTGTAAACAAATAAAGAAATGTAAACAAACTGACAAATCCAGAGAAAAAAATCAATAAAGTGCGCAAGTCAGACTCCTTAAATGAGTCACTGATTGAGTTTATTGTTGAGGAGTCTGATGGTGGAGGGGGAGCAGCTGTTCCTGAACCTGGTGGTGAGAGCCCTGTAGCACCTATACCTCTTTCCTGATGGCAGCAGTGAGAACAGAGCGTGTGCTGGGTGGTGCAGATCCTTGATAATTGCTGTTGCTACTCTCGGCAGTGTTCCCTATAGATGTTCTCATTGGTGGGGAGGCTTTTGCTTGTGATGTCCTGGGCCATGTCCATTATCTTTTGCAGGGCTTTATATTTAGGGATGTTGGTGTCCCCATATCAGATTGTGACGCAGCCAGTCAGCACACTTTCCACCACACATCTGCGGAAATTTGCCAGAGTTTCCATGGTGTACCAAACCTCCACAAACTTCTGAGGAAGTAGAGGCGCTTTCTTCAGATACCATGAGTGTATTGGTCCAGGAAAGATCCTCCGATATAGTGACACCCAAGAACTTAAATTTGCTCACTCTCTCCACCTCTGATCACCCAATGATCAGGATCATTCACCTCTGGTTTTCCTTTTCTTGAAGTCAACCATCAGCTCCTTGGTTTTGGTGTCATTGAGTGCGAGGTTGTTGTTGGTGCACTATTCAGTCATGTTTTCAGTCTCTTTCTTGTAGGCTGACTCATTATCCCTTTTTATACAACCCTCTACCGTGGCATCGTCAGCGAATTTGTGGATGGTGATGTTATTGTACCAAACCACATAATGTAAAGTGAGAAATGCAGCCCTGTGGTGCTCCGGTACCGATGGATATCTTCATTCTCTTCCCACTGGTTCCATGTTAAGATAAATAAATTTATTAAGCTGGTAGCAGCCAAACTCAAGGCTTATTTTTACTAAGTGTTACTGCCAGAAGTTTTCTACCAATGGCCCACAAAGTGGATGAGGGACATTCCTAATAAAAATCCCCATCACCAAATGAGATCCCAAATGTTTTAAATGTTTTATAACCAGAAATCAACCTGTTGTTAGAAGGCAGCTCCAGTGCAGTGGACTCTGGACAAAGGGGACAAGAGAAACAATATCTCTCTATCGCAGGAAGGATGGTGATAACCCAAGCATGAAAATAGAACTCCAATAATCTTTGATTGTAGCTGACGTCAACATAAATGATATGCCCCTGCTGAATTCCAAATTTTACTCTGTTATTTCCAAAGCTGACAAAAATAATTTTTAGATTGGTCCCAGGGAAAAGATTCTTCTGCAGTTGAGAAAGCCACCCACTACCCATCAACCTGACATATGAAACAAATTTAATGCATTTTCACCAACATAATACATCCAATGAATGATAGATTAGTGGCACAAAGACCTTCAATGTATATAAAGGAACTGAGTCTCAAATCCCAATGCAGAAAGTGCAACTGAATGCAGATTTCATGAACGTATTTATTACTATCTTGAGAATTCGTGTTCATGAGGTCATTCGTAATCAACAACAGAATTGTAATAAATGCCTCTGATCAATGCTTCAATGTGCAAACTGTTCAACACTAAGGCAAACTTGCTTCATTGGGATGTGGCATCTCTTGGTGGAGACATTAAATTGAGGTCTCCACTCTAACAAGTGGACAAGTGGCATGAATTAAAAGAAGGCAGGGAGAGCTTTTTCTGACCCACAACTGTTTTTATTCTACAAATTACATCATCGTAACATATTCACAGTGCATTTTGTAGGGTCTTGCAGTGTGCAAATAGATCACCATATTTTGTAAATTACATCAGCCACTCTATTTTGAAAGAAGCCCACAGCCTGTAAAGATCTTTGGAATATATATATTATACAGAGAATTTTCTTTTCATGTTTAGCCTGTTTGTATCCATGGAAACGTAACACTCCCTTTCATGACCGAGCAATAAATGGGGGAGAGTTTAAAAATTTCAAATGTTTCCAAAATGAAATTATCAATGAATATCAGCCTTTAGTTGATATATAGCTAGTAACTGAAAAATTGCAAGTCAAGACAGGAAGATAAAATTATTTTCCCCAGAAAGGCCAATGTATAATAAAGACCTATGGTCTTGATATAAAATGCACAATGTGGTGCAATGTCTCAACACTGCCTGTGCATGAATGTAATTATTCTAATGTTAAAATATTCTGCCCACGTACATAATAATCACAACCTTACACAAGGTGAAATGAACCAATTTTATCAAAGCTTTCTCACCTCTGTCAGGTAATTTGAGGATAAGATTTCGATTAACATTGCTGTGAGATGCAGAGGGTCACGACTTTGGGATGTCTATTGGGAAGTTCTAAAACTGTTAACTCCTCCATTCCTCCCTCCCAAGGGATTGTGGTTTCTAACTGTGTACTGCTGCTAATGCTACATGATTGACCAAGGTGAAGCAATGTCACATACATATTCAAGATCATTTCACCTCTCGTGGGATATTTGACAACAGCATAAACCTGGTGCAAAACATTTTCTCCATTAATTTGGGACTACGGTATACAGTGTATAATGTTTGGGACAAAGACATTTTTCCCTTTATTTTCCCGTGTTCAACAGTTATACATTTGTAATCAAATGATTAAAATGCACATTCCAGATTTTATTGAAGGGTATTTGTGTCCATTTTTGTTTGACCATGTAGAAATTACAGGACTTTTTACAGATAGTTCCCCTCCTGTTACCGTACAATCGCCAGAAGCATTAAGATGCTCTAGCAACCATCTCTTGCCCATAGAAAACTGGAAATTAGACCCAAGCTTCAATTTACTGTAGATCTCAAATATCTTCAAAAGTTGTGATTTCAGCCTCTTGTCAATTTTGCGTCATCTGCACAAGATAAGCCAGTTCCTCTCCTTAAGCTAACACACGAATTGGTTTGATTGATTCTCCAAATAGCTCGCTTTCTGGTGGCTCTTAGCCAACACTGATTATTCAGGTTGTGATCAGTACCTTTCTGGGAATGAAAAGAACCCTGCAACACTGCAAGATCTTCCATGGAACTTGCAATCAATAATCTTTTCAGTCATTGTTTCAACAATCAATGGTGACGGAAAGAAAAACAGGGCTTCAGGCCAGACTATTACAGATATAAAATAGTGAACATTCTTTGAAAGAAAATTCTTCTTTTGCATCTACAGTCCTCTGTCAATTTTATATGAGAAGTGGATAATATCCACAGCAGGGCTGCTAATGCCATCTTCTCTTGAATGAATAAATGAAGGTGATTAAGAAAGAGAAATGGTAGTTATAGACACATTAAATTGATGTGGAGCTTCTTAGAAAAAGCAGTCAGTAAAAGCTCAAAATATTCAGCCAGAAGGAAATTAAAGCAATAGGTTATGTTTTAATATTCTGCTGGAATACTTTCAAACTTTGCGTTTGAGCAAAAGCTGCCTGGAGAATACAGTGCACATGGATTCTCAAGACCTCTGGGTTAAGATGTGCAGGCCAAGCTTTCAAATGAAGTTTAAGCCTCATCACCTCTGGTCACCTCCTTCCCATGGCCTCCCATCCCTGCACTGCTCATTTCTACCTTCTGCTGTTTCAGGTTCCCAACACAGCAAAACATAGTCCACTCAAGTGACTTTTTTTTAAAAAAAGTGCCCGTGAAGTAAAGCAATTAGTTAGTAAGGTCAATGGCAGTACACTGTTATCCAGAATTCAAGCAACTGGCAAAAAATAATTGAGGAAATAAAGAAATTAAAATAAACATTTAAATATTTGCTATTATCTGATTCCACCTGCATTGAATTCGCCCTTCGTTATTGAATGAAGATCTACCGGAACCAATGCCTGAAGAGGGCGCACAAAATCAGTGAACCGGTGCAGACTCGAAAGGCCAACATGGCCTGTTTCCGCTCCGTAAATTGTTATATGGTTATGGTTACCCAAGATACACAAACCCAATCATCTGGGTAGACCCATTGTTTCCGCTTGCTCTTGTCCCACTGAATTTGTTTAATCTTGCCTTGACTATTTTTTCTCCCTGGCTCAATCCCTCCCCACCTTCATCCGTGATACCTCACATGCCCTCCATCTCTTCAGTGACTTCAGATTTCCCAAACTGGACCACCTCATCTTCACAATGGATGTCCAATCCCTTTATGCCTCCATCCCCATACAGAAGGTCTTAAAGCGCTTCACCTTCCTGGACTAACCATCAAACAGAAAATTACCTTGCCAAATATACACAGGTCACTATAGTTTAGTGAATGCAGGGTCTAATCACTTCATTCAAAAACATTAATTATGAAAGCTTTGTATTTCAGCATTACAAAACTATTTATTTCTCCGTGTGAGACATTGGATAATGGTTTTCCCCCAAAACTGTGGCAGTAAGATACACAACATATTAATTGACAACATTTATTTATAAGCAACTTAGTGAATTGTTTGTAATATTATTAAATTAGGTATTTGTATTGTACCGGTTATCACACTGAAATGTAATGAAAGGATATAATCTTGTTAATGTATTAACTATCACTGTATTTCTTTGGAGCTCTGGAATTCATATATTTCTTTCATCCTGGTTTAGTGCTTGACATTATACAAAGCTCTATTCATATGTTGCACAATAGTTGTGTACCTGATCATTTCATTCAATGGGTGTGACAATATAGAGAGAGAGGATATAGGAAAAGCAGGCATTTTGTCACCTCCGGCACCTAAAAGATTAGCACTGCACCCCTGTTTGGAATGCTTCTTAATTCACTCACAGAGGGTTGGGGGTCTGGAACTTACTGCCTGAATGGCTGGTGAAGCAGAAGATACACGGAATGATAATAAACTATAAGGCAACAGACTAAATGAGGTCAGGTTAACTTGATGTGCATTTTCCCCAGCATAGTTATAATGGGCTGAAGGGCTCCTTTTCAATGGATTCTATGTCTGAAATGCAGCACCTCCAATAATGCAGGACCCTTTTAGTGCAAGCAACATGGTTGTACACCTCTGAAACAGGTCTTAAAATTGTGACCTCCTACTTCAAAGGTGACTGTGGAAAATAGTGATGTTTAGAGACAGCTGAAATGATTTTTCAATGACACATCAAATACTCAATGATAATAGCTTCAAAGTAACTCAATTTTAACCTCAGCAATTTTCTGTGATGTATTGATTCTGTATTTTACATTTCTCCCGAAGGAGATCAAAGAAGTTTGGAGTTTCTTTTATTCTTTTCCATCCTTGTATTGACTTTGTAAGGTAAGCTGAAGTTCACACTACTGTTATAAGAATGATAGACACTAAAGAGAAAAAGAAGGCTTGCACAGTGCATTTGACAACTTCAAGATATTCCAAGCAAATTGCAATCAGAGCTACTTTTGAAGAGTAGTAAATGCTGTCCTTGGTTAAAGATTCAAGATTATTTTATTGTCATTTAATAAAACTGAAAAAGTGATATTACACTAAATTTCCTTTAGTCTACTGCAAGATAAAGATTTGCTGCCAACAGAAATTGCCCAGTGCCCCTTAAAGTCAGAGAAGGAGAAGCCAAAGAGGACCCCCCACCCCGCCCCCCCCCCCCCCAGAGTCACAGAGTGTCCGTGGATTTGCCTCCAGTGCTCCTGCAGCCTCACAGACTCCAGTCCAAACCATTGGCAGCCCAGGATCCAGATCCGAACCTCCACTACAAGCAGGAAGCCTCCAGCATCCTCGGCACCCTTTTGCGTCCCAGTCCGATATATGGTACCCCTTCAGCAAGTCTCCAGCAGACCGCAGCCTGACGTGAGCCCCTTGAACGCAGTCACCAGCAGCCTGCAAAGGTTCCTCGCCTCGGGTCACCAACAGCCCGCCCTCCGCCTGTGTGTCCTTCAGTCTCAGAGTCCCTCACTGGTCCAGTGTTGTGGTCACCATTCCGAGAGTCATCTCTGCTTCTCCTTCTCAAATGGAAACACACAGCAAGCTCCCAAAAATGTGGATTTGTTTATCAATAAGCAGCTTGTTTTAGTGATGTTCAAAACAATGCTCTCTCTGTCCTATGGAGAACTTAGTCCCTGCCATGCCCCTTTCGCCCCCCCCCCCCCCCCCCCACCCAACCCCAGTATGGATGAGATTACATCAGCTAACCTGTTTTAATGAAAATCAAAAGAAAATTGCATATTCTGAAAATTTAAAGCAGAACATGCTGGAAATACACTGCCAGTCTGGCCTCTTCAATGGAAAAAATAGTGTCAATGTTTGAATAAAAGACTGCTTCTCTTCCCAGCGGTGTAGCCTGACCTGCTGTCTATTTCACACATTTTCTGTCCTACCCTGTAGTTGCAATCTTGATTCAGGGATAAATATTGGCCATGAGACCAAAGAGAACTCATTTCCACTTCTTTGGATCTAATAGCCTGAATACGCCTGGGATTGTCTGATCTCAGAAGCTGAACAGGCTCAGGCCTGGTCAGTACTTGGAGGGGAGACCATTAAGGAACACCAGGTGCTGTAGGTTTCTGTGAGGGGCGCTGGACAAAGTGGCGACTCTCTTGTCTGCCTTACGATAGACAAAAATCAAAGAATTTCATGCATGTTACATTCTCAATGCAGTATTATGTGACAATAATGAACCTCTACCTTTACTAGTGATCTCTTGCTGGAAAGAGCCTTTGCATCTCTGTCTAACATTTGAAATGCAGAATCTCTGCCAGTGTAATATTGTCTGTGTAACTCAGGAACGCCTATCTGGATTTTAGAGATCAAATCTCCTAAGAGAGCAAATCATCACCTTCCTGCAGTTGAAATAAAATTCAAGAAGCTCATAACCAAAGTTGCAGCAATTTACTGAAGAAATATAAATCCAGTGTAAATTCTAATCAAAAGTGGGTACAGATAATTAAAATGGATCAGCCCAAACTAATCTAGTAACATCTTTTATCAAAGATTATTAACTGCTTATTATAAATACAAGCAGACTGATGTTTACATTAGCATTTTTATGAACCCTGACAAAAGAAGCAGCTTTAAACCCTGATAACAATGAGTCACGAACATAAGCTTTCAGAGTTTTTAAATTTAAGTTTAGAGATACAGCACGGTATCACCATATCATTGTCTGGATCTGGAGCTCAGGTTGCCATTGATTTAAATAGGAGTCTGTGCGACGTGAATCAGTGTCTCTGAAGGGACTCTCTTTTGCTTCTCTTTCCCTTATTGTTAGGGGCACCGACTGGGCAATGCCAATAGCAACTCTTTATTTGCCTTACAGCAGGCAAAAGTTGAAGTATATCATGTTATATTACATTTTTTTGTATTATTACCTGACAATAAAAGGAATCTTGAATCTTAATAACAGGCCCTAGCGGCACATGAGCCCGTGCCACCCAAGTATACCCATGTGACCAATTAACCTGCTAACCCCTTATGTCTTTGAAATATGGGATGAAACCAGGTCACCCAGAGGACACAAGCGGGGACATGGGGAGAATGTCCAAACTTCTTACTGGCATTTCCAGATTTGAACCCAGGTTCCTGGGGCTATAATAGCATTGCGCTAACCATCACTCTAACTGTGCCACCCTCAACTATGTTGCCAGGACTCAGAGATGGCACCTTCTCAAGCTGAACTGCCTCATTATGCAGTTTATGTGAAGAATATCAAAGAGAGGCAATTGATGTCATGACACTTCTGCGATGAAACGCAGACAATGGTGGAAGTGCAGAGAGCTCCGGCAGGGTTTACAGAGTGAGATGCAGAATGAACAGTTTAGTGCATACCCAAGCATTATCACCTTTCCACTTCCCATCCCACAATGTTTAAACTCGTGACATCAGTAGAATAAGCTTACGAGCAGCCAAACTGAGAGATAGTGGGGAAAAATCCAGAACACACCAGTGGTCTGTCAACCCCAGGGATTACTTACATTTTTTAGACATACATCATGGTTACAAGTACTGCCTCCAAGCTCCGGTACATTTTTGAAGGGTGGGAGGAAACCAAAGCCCCCAGGGTAAACCCACGCAAACACAGGGAGAACGTACAAACTCCTTACAGACAGCTCAGGATTCGAACTCCGGACCCGATCACTGGAGCTGTAACAGTATTCCACTAACTGCTATGCTAATCGTACTGCCCCCAAATTATATTGAGAAGATAGTAGGTGTTTCTGAATTTAATGGTGGGTCTCTTGTTAGAAATGTTTCCATGATTTCCAGGTGGAGAAGGCTGCTGGCTGATCATGTGGGGAACCTGCGGTAGGAGAGAGCAACGTGTGGCCCATGGGATCAAGGAAACTGGGATTATGGGGGCCAAGAATGAATGATCAAAGAATGCAATTGCTGAGTGGAGGTTGTGGGCAGGCAGACATTATGGGAGGAGGTCACGTTGATGCAGAACTCTCAAACAGCTTAATAGCTCGTTGGATCATTTCAGAGGTAAAGAGTAATGTTGAAACCACATGTAGGTCAGAGCAGTTAAGGATATCTGATTTTTTTCCCTGAACCAGACATATTTTTTACACAAGTCTCCAGTTTCTTAGTTGCCATCACTGATATATAACTTTTACAGTAAAATTCCTGGTATTTGGAATTCAAGCAACCAGCAAAAAAAAAATTAGAGAAAAGAAATAGATAAAACAAAAGTCTACAATTGTAAAAGAAACACACAACCCCTTGGTAAAGATTGGAGCAAACATTTTGCCAGTGGAGCGCCCCGGTCAGGCCCCACCCGCAGCTGCTGTTTGAATAACGTTTCAATAAAGTTGTGTATCAATGAAACGGTGGCGCCCAGGATGAAGAGCCGGCCGATACTGCTCTCTCTCTTCCAACTGCAACTCCAAAGAGAGCATGTGACTCATGTCTTGCAAAACTCCCACCTTCTCCAGCAAAACAACAGGAGTTCTTTCTTCTTCCCAAGTTGTTGTCTTAGGTAAACAATCCAGAATTGACCTTTCTGTGAGCACTTTGCAGAAAGGGTACTGATAGACAGCATGACTTCAGCAAGACAATGGTCAAGCATTTTATGACTTCATTTCAATTAACACTTACTTGTGAAAGGTGCTTCCATTCTCCAAGAGATCCTGCAATGTAAATTCTTCAGGCTTTCAAATAAGATCTGTTTTAAAATGTGTGTATGTATTTGACCTACTCTAAATCTTATAAATTCTTTTCAAATATTAATATTGTTACACTACATACTTCAATAATATTAAATGCTTCCCTATAAAGACACTAAAAAAAATTTGTAATATTCCCTGCTGAATTGGGTGGTCTTATGTGTCCATGGATCTTATATGCCATTAAATATGGTAATTGAGGTCAACAATACTATATCTTTTTTCAAATTACTTTGCATTTTGCACTATCTTTCGTATTTTACCCTGTTTACTTTTAATGCAGGAATATTAGGCAATGTAAGAGTGTGTCTCAGTCAGCTGGAAAATTCACAGAGGGTGCTCCTGGATACCAGGGATTTTACTGTGTTTTCTGGGTTTTTTTGTGTTTTGCATAATTTATTGAACTTTAATGCCCCTACTTCTTTTGTGGGTTTTGAACTCGTGTCTTGGAACCTTTGCTCTACCCTCTACCTGCATGATAAGTAAGTCTCCATGCGCCCTACAAAGGGAGAAATTGTTGGGTGAGGGGGAGATTTCCAGTGGGAGAAAATGCAGGTGAAGAGAATGTGAGGAAGAATTTGTTGGGAAAAGATCTGGGGCATGAATGTCGACAGGAGAGATCAGGGGAAGTGAGCTAAGATCACAAGGAGGATGTCTTGCTGGAGATATCATAGAGGGAAATATGTGGAGAAATCACAGGGGAGAGATTAGTTGTGGAGAGATTGCAGGAAGGAGAGATCAATTTAGTGCTTGAAATTGATTGTGGGAACTTGTGGATACAGGCTGCTGAATGACTAAAAATACTTCAGTTGCTGTAAACGTTTTAGCATTTCAGGGGTGTGAAAAACACAGAATAAGTGCACAATTTCCTTTTTGATATCTCAATCAATTCAGCTAGATGCATCAGGAACAAATCAGTCAAGATTTGTACTTCCTTCAATCAAGAAAATTGCAGGCCTAAAACTTAAAGATCATCTGCAGGGCATTTTTACTTGCAGAAGAGTGACAGTGATGCAGCTCGAAGAGTGACAACCTCGTGGCTCCAGTGACCAGCTCCAAACCTCATCTCGAGTGTTGTCTGTGTGGAGTTTGTCTGTGTGGCGTTTGCATGTTCTATCTATGAATGAGTGAGCTTCCTCTGGGTGCTCTGGTTTCCTTCCACATACCATGAGTGATCAGGCTGGTCAATTAATGAACAGCTGTAAATTGTGCCTATTGGGCAGGTGAGTTGTAGAATCTAGGGGTTTTGGGGAGAATAACGTGGGATTAATGTAAGTGGGTGCCTGATGGTCATTGCGAACTTGGAGGGCGGAAGGCACCTATTTCCATGCTTTGTGAGTGTACGACTTAATGATGCCTCTGTGAGTCATTCTGTTCCACATCACTCGATGTTGGGAGAGCACCTTGTATCAAACTGGTTAGGTCACTGGCTGCCTTAAACCAGTGACAGGCTCAATATCGTGGCATTCCTTAATGGCCTTCCAAACCGCATCACAGGAATCCACAGTTCGCCATATGTCAGCTGTTCTGGAGATATTAGATAATGTGAAATGCAATTAACAAATAATAAGAAGATTAATCTTGAAAATAACCTGGCTTGTCAGCTGCCAATTGATCCTTCAGTGTATTTTTCAACTGACTGGAGCAACTTCACCAGAAGGCCTGCTGATGTCAGTCTTGCCAGTTGGCAAAATTGTTTCAGTGTGGAAAAAAAGGATTCAGTAGAAATTGGCATTGGACAAAAGCAAATGTTTTTCTGAGGTTGGAGGAACATATGCAGAGGTTTCTGTGCTTTTCAAACACCGAACAATACCGAGATGAGAAGAGTGCAAAGACAAACATGCTGGAGAAACTCAGCAGGTTCTGCAGCATCCATGGGAAGGAAAGGGTGACCAACCTTTTGGGCTGGGCCCTTGGATGGGTTTGATCACACGATTAGCCTCAGTGTGAGACTTGGTGGGTGTGGCATTATTGGGTTCCCCAAAATGAAGAATCATAGATCCAAAACTCTTCCCACCAATGCTTCCTGACCCCCTTAAGATTTTTCCATCATTTTCTTTTTTTATTCCTCAGAATGAACAGGTTGAGATGGCTGGCGGGACCTATTCACAAAAGCATCACGCTAAAATCCCCAAGCTATGTTTCACTTCAATAGTGGAAGATTAGCTATGTTTGGGTCAGTTGTAAATATAAAACATGAGATAGCCATTCTCTCCAGGGATCCAGGAAGACACAGCACATTTGGGGGGGTGGGGGGGGGGTGCACAGACTGAAATCATGAAATGTTTTTTTGTTTTTTATGTAGTCGGTAGGAGAGAAGTATGAAAGAATCCAACTTAACGACTGCTTCACAGGGAAGGGGGCCCACCACTGATGGATTTTGTGGGTCAATGGTTGGCTTTGATCAGTTTCCAGCATGCTCTTGTAGGACTGAGCTTCCACTTACCTTCTGAAGGCTATCAAGGTGAACACTGAGACAAGCAGAACTGGGAGAAGGCCCAGGTTTTTTAAAGCCTCAGCATCTGTTATTGCTCATTCTGCTGGCAGGTAACCACTGACCTTTGGGCAGCCAGTTGATCTATACTCTCCCATGGTCAAGCTCTTAGATGATTTTGGAATAGTTTGGCATGAGAGGAAATGAGAAAAAGGGTCAGAGAGGCTTAACATACTCTTTGGAGTCAGGAGACGATCTGCTTCTCCTCCTGGCCAATGAACAATCTGCTGGAGGAACTCAATGGGTCAGACTGCATCAGTTGGAGAAAAAGAATGGTCAACATTTGGGATCAGAACCCTTCATCACTTTTTAAAACATTTTAGAAATTTCAGCCCACATGTCCATGCCACCCAATTGACCTACAATCCTTGTATGTTTTTGAAGGGTGGGAGGAAACTGGAGCACCTAGAGGAAACCCATGCAGACATGAGGAGAATGTACAAGCTCCTTGCAGACGGTGGGGGATCCGACACGTCCCAATGGCTGGCACTATAACAGCGTGGCGCTAACTGCTCTGCTAATTTCCTCCAGATTCCAGCATCTACAGTGTCTCCTGCTTCTGGCCAGGCCTGACTAATGGAATGGAAAATAAGGTCCTTCATCTTTACACTTTCTTCCATCTGGAACAAAGTCTGCATGAACTTCACTGCTCAGGATGAGCTGCAGTCAGGGGGTGGTGGGAGGGAATAACTAGCTGTTCTCCGAACGGACCATTTAAATTCGGGACTGCTAGTTTAGAGTGTACAGCAGAGCTGGACCTTCCCTCCCTCCTTCCACTGGGGCAGAAACTTGTTCTCCTCACTCATCATGAGTGAAATCTGGAGCATTCATCTCCAAAACATCGGACCACATATTCTCTGCGTGAGAATGGGATATCAGGTCCTGCAATATAAAGCAAAGAATAATGTGAGGAATTAATTAGGCACCTCGCCTTGGCATGTCATTGAATTTGACTTGGCTTTTCTCATACAAAGCAAATCTACCTGATCTCACATGGACTTGAGTCAGTGCGTGCTGCCCATAGTTTTGCATTGCATCTTCAAACTTTACCCCCCCCATGTCTTTTCAGCTAATATTTCCGACTTATAAACTGAACTCAGATTTTCCACAGACACTAAATACTCAAAAATTGCCTCATTTAGAAAAAGAAGTGTTTTGGATTCATCTTTTTCTTCTATTTTATATTTCTCAAGGTAATTGGGTGTTTCATAAAATATTGTAGCATTAATCATTGTTCACCCCTGCTCGCCAAATTGCTCTCAGTATGATTCATCATTTCTAATTTCCATTTGCCTACGCAGATGTTCCTTCAATAATTGTTGTTTTGATGTTTACTACATTTCAATCAAACTCCTGTGTTACATGTTAAGAGGGTCATTTTTCTCCCTTGTTTACGGGAGTGAAAAATTTGTCATCCGGAACTTGGAAAGGAAGGGATTCTTGTGTTGAAAATATTCATCCTGATCCCACCCCAACTGAGCATTACTGAACATCAATCATATTCTCATCCTCTGGGCCCGAAACGCTAAATACTGTCAGTCTTTCCAAGTTGGTAGATATTCTCAGATTAGGTTGGACCAGGATAGGGCTCCAAATGTTGTCCTCCTGCTATGAGCAGCATGCAACTTCCTTCCTTTGTTTATGAGAGTAACAGCATGGAATTTCAGACAAGGCCAAGAGTGGATAACCAATCCACATAAGTGGAGACCCCACTAATTTCATATTTACTTCCTGCATTTCTTGTACAAAGTAAAACAGAAATCCAGGATATCACTGAATTGAGATCTTGTCCATGAGAGTGAGAATTCTTTGGTTTTTTTTTAACGCCATTCCATTAATGATCCTCACCATTTGGTTCAGTTGCTTGAATTCAGCAATTCAACCTCCCAACAGATGTTCTCAGACAGGTCTTGTATGAATGAAGTTCTGTTACAAACTCCAAAGAAAGCTCCACATTTTGAAGGCATATTTCACATCCTCTGGGCCGGACAAACTATTTTAGGGTCAATGAAGTAATTGTAGCCTTTTTTCAGATGATAATAAACTTGACGTGACTTGAAATGGACATGAAATCAAACAATAGAACGGGGAATGAGAAACATAATAATGCAGATATTCTGCAGGTTCTATCTTATAACTTCAGCAGACTACAATGAAATCCCCAGAGTGAATGCTTTTATAGCAGTTTTACGAGGTGTTACACTGGATGTGTGCCAGTATTGCACCAGGACATTGAGACAGAAATATTTCAGGATGTCAGAGCCACCTTTACTTCAAAATGCTGCTGACACCAAGATGGACTTCACTTGTAATTCTGGAAGCTCAGCTGTAATGTCTTGCTGGGCTTTGATCTAAATGCATCTCTCGCTGTTATCTTAATTAATTGTGTAAGTGTGTTGCGCTGTTAGACAGAATCAGACACACACAAGGTAAAGACTGAACAACAGGCTTTAATCCACTAAAACTTACACAGAGCCAGACTCGCTGTGGCTGCAGCAACTCTGAGTGAGGCCTCGGGAGGCCAGCACAGGCTTCTATCCCGGAGGGTGATTGACATCTGACTGGGTGGGGCTTGATCCATTCAGGCCGACTGATTGGCAGCCGGCCAGGTGTTGTCCTGTCCCCTTACACTCTTGCAGGTACAGAGGTTGCCCCCTGCAGTAGGCCGGTGGTGTACCACCACAGTAAGTAATTGTTCCATTGTGTGTGGTAGAATGGCCATAGCTCATTGCCATGGCATAAATCTCTCCCGGTTGTCAATGAATTGCTGCCCAGAAGCTTGAAGCAAACGTTATTGATTTAGCAGGAACTATTGCAATGTGAAGGTTGAAATGAGCAGTATTGATCTTTCCTTTGAAATTATGAATGGCCTGAGAGAATCACTGCTTTGGTTTGGCTAGGCAAAGACAGTAATGAGCATTTCACAGCAGGCAATATCTATACTTATCTTACAAAATGATGTCACCATTGGTTTATTGGCAGCTATCAACTATCTTTTCTATGGACAAAGAGGGACACATCAATGCAGCATGGAGCAAAGCACAAAATCCATACATTTCACAATATTGATCTCTTCATTAGTTTGCCCATTTATTCATTTAGAATTCACTCAGATCTTCAATGGACTGTATTATCCTGTTGAGCATTATTCTTTCCCTCACATGAGTCTTCAATAAGGTATGCTTGATATCACATGGGGCAGCACAGTTAATGAGGCGGTTAGAGCAACACTGTTACAGCGCCAGCAATCGGGCCCTGGATTCAAATCCTGCACTGTCTCTAAGGGGTTTGTACATTCTCCCCGTGTCTCCGTGGGTTTCCTCCAGGCACTCCAGTTTCCTCCCTCCATTCAAAAATGTACCTGGGGTTGTAGGTCAATTGGGTGAAATTGGGCGGCATGGACTCATGGGACAAAAGGGCCTATTACCATGCTGTATGACTAAATTTAAAAAAAAAAAAATTTCTTGTATATTGAAAGTTTTCACACAGTATCAATGCAACTTAAATGATGAACACGTCACCTACGCAAGGTACAAAACACTCTGGTGCCACTGCCAAGAACCTGGACTTTTCAATTGCTGTTTGGAGCAAAGTTAATGATAATCCACAGTTGATACCCTAAGATGGACACACTGAGATGATTAATATGGTTCATTCCCAGCAAATGACCTACATCAGCTTGCAAGTGTAGCAGGACCCAGTACTGCACTAGGAAATACTCTGCCTTTGAGTGTGCTGGGATGGGACATAGCTGAGGGAGACTAATCTTTCAGCCCCAGTGGATGGGAGTGTGTGGGTTGACAAAGTGATTGTTCTCCTGGTTTTACATCGGTCCTCGGTGATTCGTAAGGGATTGCTTAAGGTGGGACATGAGTGGGAAGGGAAGGTTGAGAACCACTGCTCTAGACCCATTTGTCCCCGAAATATTTTCCTTGAGAAAAATTGTCATTGGCCCATTTCCTTTGGAGTTCTGAAACCCTGCACATAACGAGTCAATGAGGTATGATTAAAACAGTGGTTTTCAAACCTTTTCTTTCCACTCACATCCCACCTTAAGTAATCCCTGTACCATTGGTGCTCTGTGATTCGTAAGGGATTGCTTAAAGTGGTATGTGGGTGGGAAGGGAAGGTTGAGAATCACTGCTCTAGACCCAGTTGTTACTGAAACATTTTGCTTGAGAAAAATTGTCATTGGCCCAGTTCCTTTGGAGTTCTGAAACCGTGCACATAACGAGTCAATGAGGGACGATTCAAACAGTGGTTCTCAACCTTTTTCTTTCCACTCACATCCCACTTTAAATAATCCCTATGCCATCTGTGCTCAGTGATTAATAAAGTGGGAAGGGAAGGTTGAGAATCACTGCTCGAGACCCAGTTGTAACTGAAATATTTTGCTTGAGAAAAATTGTCATTGGCCCAGTTCCTTTGGAGTTCTGAAACCGTACATGATAAAAAACCAGTGGTTTTCAACCTTTTTCTTTCCACCCGCATACCACCTTAATCAATCCCTTACTAACCAGCGTGGACTTGAAGGGCCGAGATGGCCTGTTTCCATGTCACAAACTGTTAACTGTTAATCACAGAGCACCTATGACATAGGGAATACTTAAGGTGGTATGTGAGTGGAAAGAAAAAGGTTGAGGACCACTGATCTAGACACATCACAGACGATGGGAAAATATGGTTGTTGGGCCTGGAATATCAGAGGAAGAATTATAAATCTCCCTATCATTGGGGGTCATTGACGACATGTCAGGGTCCTTGCAGATGTCAGCTGTCTGAAGGAAGAGCATAGCCCAATATCGTAAGAACATAGCAGAGGATCAGGAACAGCTTGTTCAATTCCCTCTCTCTGCTCTGCATTCAAGAAATCATGACCTGACTTTTATCTCCATGACAATTCTTGCACTACTGCTTTCCACTGATTTTTTGAATTTTATCCAAATTACACTGGGCAATGCAGATTTCGCTTCCTGAACACGTTTGGATGCATTTTATGGACTTTGGACTGCTGATCACAAAAATCATCTTAAAACTTTCCTATCACATATCATTGGGCCAAAATGGCCTGTTACTATGCTGTATGTCTAACAAAATTCAGGCCTTTGGCATGGCCTTTTTGCTAATATCTTGAAGAAGGGCTCAGGCCCAAAATGTTGGTAACATATCATTACCTTCTAAGGATGCTGTGTGACGTGCTGAGTTCCTCCCGTGTTTTTGCATGATGATTCTGTCAAGATTCATCTTGTTCTTGGCCAGTTGCAAATATTTCCTGAATGCACAAAAGGTTTCTGTATGCTGACAGAATGAATTACATATCTTAATGACATGTCACATTTGAAATGCAAAGTGATTATACAGTATTATTTTATGGGTTTTTTTTTTCTCAGTAAGGATTACTCAAGTGATATTATTTCAGCCAAGTAAGCAAAAATGCAATGACACAATTGATTCTCAGTATCTTTGCTTATTTAATTTATTTTAAAAAAAATATGCACAGCTTCTCTTCTTCTTCTGGTGATCCATCCCGTAGGTTGATGATGGTTCAGTTCAGTCAGTTTGTGGGGTCTGATATGTGCGTCCTGCTTTCTTGGCCAGCTTTCTTGAGGTCTCCTTTGCAAAACATCCTTGTGCCATAGTCACTGGCCTCCTCATTCATGGGTACCACTGCACAGTTGGCCGTACAAGATGCCCTTGGGCATTCTTCCCATAGAGCAAGGCTGATATGACAACAGCCCTGTACACCTTGCACTTGGTGGCCAACCTGATGTTCTGTGATCAAACCCAATCTTTCAACTGACCAAAGGCATAACAGGCCTTTCTGGAGTGTGTCAGGTCACTCATCTGAATGCTACTAGTACCATTTAACCCAGTACTACCTGTCGCATGGTCAGGTGATTGTGACTAAACCGGCTCCCCCACCAGGCTTGCCTGGTGCAGAAGGTGGCCAAATATCATGCAGGATGAAAAACAGACACATGTGGAGAGCACAGCACAGCCAGTAAAACTGCTGCCTCTGGTTTCCAACAACCAAGTTCAATCCCAATCTCTGGGATTACCTGCTTGAAGTTTACATGCCCTCCCTATGACCACAGTGGTCTAGTTTAATCCTGCATCCCAAAAAAGCACAGGTTAGGTTTCCTCCGAAATGTACTAGGGGTGTAGGTTAATTGGGAGTAAATTAGGGGCAGCACAGACTTATGGGCCGAAATGGTGTATTACCATCCTGTATGTTTAAATTTTAAAATTTAGTAGTTTTATTGGCTATTGGGAGTTGTCCCAGTTATGTAAGTGAGTGTAGAATCTGCGGAGAGTGGGTGAGGGGATGTTGATGGGAATGCGGGGAAAATAAAATGGGTTAGGCTAGGATTAGTGAAAAAGTGCATGGTTGTTAGTAATACATGAAAGTCTGCAGGTATTGTAACTTGTCACCATTTTTCTTGACCCAATAAAAAAACTTAAATTTTATCTTTAAAGCATAAAATATAAAGGACACTGTTTGACCTGCTGAGTTTCTCCAGCATTGAGCACTTGGTGGGTCAAAGGGTCTGTTTCTGAATTTCTCCATGATTCTACAGCCCCTTTTTAAACTGAGATCACACAATACTGCCATAAAGAAGACCCGTCATTAAGCCGGCTTTGCTTTTTTACACTGAACCAAACAACACTGGCATAATGCTGTGTATAAGGGGGTTATGACTCTATACCACGATTTCAATCAGGATTTCAAGAATAGATTGAGCTAATGTGACTGAAAGATGGACGCCAAACAGAAGAAAGCCTTGTGTGGAGAATTGGATCAGAGGTCAATCCGCAGGATTTTCATTGGTATCTGTGCTCTGAAGAATGTAAACATTTGGAATTCTCTACCCTAGTAAATAGTTGATGTTCAGACCTTCAATGTATTCAGCAATGAGATGGATAAATGTATCTTAGATTTTGTACTTTAAAAGAATGGGGGGGGGAGGTAGGGAGGGTGGAATGGGAGGAAGGAGGGGGGGGGGAGAAAATGACACTGTATATATTTGAAAAGGAAAATGTATGTATCTTGGTCAATGTGGTTTATGGTGTGAAAAATAAAAAATTTAAAAAAAAACAATGAGATGGATACACTTTTGGATACTAAAAGGAATCAAGGAATACATAGTTAAAACAAACACTTCTGTAAAGAGAGATATTGCTTTTTAGGAGGAAGACTTCACCAGAACTGGGGTTTTTGTAGCATTCTCTGGTTTTGTTTCCATTTTTTTTTATTTTGGAACTCCATTGACTGATTTACAAGTGGTCTGGAGGTCAGGTGGCAGAGTGATGCAGGGTCAGCCTTGATCTTAATGAACATTGGTCCAAGTTCCAGCGGTCAAATAGTCCACTCCAACTTCTATATGTTATATTCTCCAGCTGTTAACAATGCATTTCTGCTACTTTCTGTAAACTACATTGCTGGCATAGAAATGTGATCACTGGACCAAATAGAGTGGAGAAAGAATACAGTCTCCACAGCCATTGGGACTATTATCAAGTACACTGCATTCATTCTGAAGCAGTGGTTGGTATTTCTGAATAGAACAGGACAATCTTCTGAGTTATCATTACCAGAAGCTTCTATCCACTAATCTTTTCACACATTACTGTAAAACACTTCTAATCCTCTCCACAGACATCCATAATCTCCAGGAGTCATGGGACTGTCCAGAAGCAGGCTACTGCACCACATCCATGTCAACCATTTTGCCCTTATATTGCAATAAGATCTTATCCTTACCCTTTTCAGAATCAGGATTTATTGTCATGAACAAGTCATGAAATTCAGCATTTTCCAGCACCATCAGATTATAACCATCTTATAACATGAGTATATAAAACAAAATATGCACAAGAAGTAAGGTAGTGTCTTTGGTTCATTGATTATTCAGAAATCTGATGGCAGCGGCGAAGAAGCTGTTCCTTGTGCTGTTGAGTCCTTGTCTTTTGGCTCCTGTTATCTTTTCCCCAATGGTAGCAGAGTGTGCGGCCTGGGTGGTGGGGAGTCTTTGAGGATAGGGGCTGCTTTTTTAACACACCGCCTCATGTAGACGTCCTTGATGGAGTGAAGGCTGTTGCCTGTGATGTCACAGGCCGAGTTAACAACCTCCTGGAGTTTATTCTTGTCCTGAGAGTTGGTGCCTCCATACCAGGCAGTGATGCAACCTGTGTTCCACGGTACACCTGTAGAAGTTTTTGAGAGTTTTCGGTGACATTCCGAATCTTCTCAGACATCTCACAAAGTATAGCCGCTGGCGAGCCTTCTTTGTGATTGCATCAACATGGAGGGTCCAGGGCAGATCCTTGGAGATATTGACACACAGGAATTTGAAGTTCTTGACCCTCTCCACTACTGAGCCCTCAATGAGGACTGGGTCATGTTCCCCTGACTCCCTTCTGAAGTCCACAATCATCTCCTTGGTTTTGCTGACATTGAGCACAAGGTTGTTCTCAGGACACCATTGAATGAGCTGATCTATCTCCCTCCTGTACGCTTTCTCATTGCTATTGGTAATTCTGCCAACAACGATGCAAGTGCCTGCTTCTCTACCTCATGAACATTGTAATTGTATCGGATTCCATCACCTTTTCTGGCAGTCTGTTCCAGATGTCAATCACTCTCTATGATAAAACTTACTCTGCTACAAAACTCCTACCCCTCACTTTTAATCTATATCCTCTTGTTTTGTTTGAATATTTTATTTAAAATGTTTCCATACATAATTAATAAATTATTAAACATTAAAATAAGTGTTTAAGTTGAAGAAATGTTCATTCGTTACATGATGGTTATATTCCCCCCACCCCCCAAATCTATATTCTCTTGTTTTTGATGTAAAGGTGATTTTGTTGAATAAATGAACACACTTTTCCCTTTCCTGTTGCTGATCTGTAAACTCATAATTTATTCCGTTTAATTATAGTCATTGTTATGGGGAGATAGCTGCACTTTTCAAGCTCTTCAATATATCCAAAAGAAACAGAGAGCTAAGTGAGTTATTGTCTGTTGAGTATCCTAAGTTTTCCCCCTTTTTGTATCTATGAATTTATTTATTTATTTATTTTTTAAATTTCCCTCCCCCCACTACCCAAGTTTTCCCCTTGAAGTAAGTTTATTTGACAGGTGTTTTGAATTGCCACTGTTGATTTGATTGCATTGAACTATTTATATTCCAAAGATATTTTCTTATAACAAGTTAACTCAGTTAAAATGACAGGTTAAATATGGGACTGTCACATCATCCTACATGTGTGCTTCCAATTGTCGGGACTTTTATCCATTTTGCTGGAATTAGTATGGACAGAAAATCTCAACTAATTGTCTAATTTCTCCGGGGAATGTAAATATACTAATTATAAGACAGATATAAATAAATTTGATTTAGTTATGTGCAGTCAAAAATTTCCTTTGATAGTTTACTTGTATGTCAAGCTAATTCCCCAGATCTGTCTTCTGACTTCCAGCAAAATAATGTCTAATAAAACTCTTAGAAAAGGTCACAAATTATGTCCGTTTTATCACAAAATATAAGCAAACAAGTGAATTAGCCAAAGCTGTGTGTTTAACTAGACAGTGAACTAAGCAAACCATAAGCTGATGGCCAAACATTTTGTACAGGCTTTAATCCACCTGCCCGTGATCTACACCATCAGTATTGGCATTTGCAATGCTGGCATTCATTTCAACAGAATATAAAAGGTTTTATAAAGCACTTTTGAGACCTCACAGAGTATTATGAGCAGTTTTGTACTTCTCATTTAGCAAAAGATGTGCTGAAGTTGGAGAGGGTTCAAAGGATGATTCAGGGAATGAAAGGGTTATCATATGAGGAGCGTTTGACAGCTCTTGGCCTGTACTCGTTGGAATTTAGGAGAATTGGGGAGGGGATCTCATTGAATATTTCATATGTTGAAAGACATGGACAGAGTAGATGTAGAACTGTAGATTGTTTCCCATGGTGGGAGAGTCTAGGACAAGGGGGCACAACTTTAGGATTGAACGGCATCCACTAGAACAGAGATGCATAGGAATTTCTTCAGTGAGAGGTTGGTAAATCTGTGGAATTTGACGGTTGTGGAGGCCAGGTCATTGGGCATATTTAAGGCAGAGATTGATAGGTTCTTGGTTAGCCAGGGCATCAAAGGTTATAGGGAGAAGTCCGGGCAGTGGGGCTGAATGGGAAAATGGATCAGCTCACAATTAAATGGCGGAGCAGTCTCAGTGGGCTGAACAGTCTATTTCTGCTTCTACGTCTTATGGTCCTATGGCCTTGTTGCCTCTAAATCCTCAGTGATACACAATTCAATTCCAAATGCACATGGAACAATTAATGCATAGAAACAATATATAAATTAAAATGGACATACCCATTTTGTAGCTCCATCTTTGGCTTGAGTTTTTGAGGCCACGATATGTTATCTCTTGTTATGTTTACAGGCAGGTTGTTGACCTTGCTGTTGAGGTGAAGTTGTGGTGTTATTTTTGTATCACATCCCTCACATTGGTAATGTTAAAAGTACTAAGCGAACCTGAGCTGGATTAGTAATGATGAGATGTGTGATAGTTATGCTTAGTAATGACTGGATAGGAGGTGGTTAGTTTCCTTATGATTGGGTTTGATGTTTGGAGTTGCAATAGCCTTGAATAGTGGTGACCAGCCTTTTGAAAGTTTGGTTAATGATGACAAGTTTTGTAATTGTTGGTGCAATGGTTGAATGTTTTGTGGACGATAGTTTTATGCCTCAAGGTTAACATTTTCAGTCTGGGAATTGATACTGCCCTATCTGAAGCTCTTGATGGTGTTGGAACTGTAAAAGGTGCACTTGTGCCTTTGTGCTTGTGCAGACACAGATCTCAAAATATTCAATTTCAACTGTCTTCACAGACTTGGGTTTTTTAAATTGTACATTATACCAAATCTTTTCCCTGAGAATCTATTGGAATTCTCTGCCTAATGAAGGAGAAAAGTCTCTCTTATTAAATGCATTTAAAACACCAGCTGGATTTTTGAAAGTAGGGGAATTAAGTTCCGCAGGGTTCTGGGACCCCTGGTCTTAGACATTTTTATAAATGATCTAGATGAAGAAGCGGAAGGATGGGTCAATAGGTTTGCAAATGATACAAAAGTTGGAGGAGTTGTGGAGAGTGTCGTAGGTTACAACAGGATGCAGACTTGGGCGGACAAATGACAGATGGATGTTAAATCTGGAGAATTGTGAGCTGATGCATTTTGGAAGGTAAAACCTGAAAGCTGAGTACAGGTTAATGGTCGAATACTTAACACTGTGGAGGACAGAAGGTCCTAAGGTTCCAACTTCAAGGTTGCCGTGCATAATAAGATAGATAAGAAGGCCTATGGGATTTTGTCTCCGTTAGTTGGGGAAATTCAATTCAAGAGTCAAGAGGTCATGTTGCAACTTTACAAATCTCTGGTAAGACCACACTTGGTATATTGGATTCAGTTCTGGTCACCTCATTTTAGGAAGGATGTGGAAGCCATGGAGAGGGTACAGAGGAGATTTACCAGGATGCTGCCTGGATGGGAAAATAAGTCTTATGAAGCAAGATTAGCAGAGTTTAGGATTTTCTCTTTGGGCATAGAAGGATGAGAGGAGACTTTATGGAGATCTACAAGATTATGAGGCATAGATAAGATAGACAGTCCGCACATTTTTCCCATAGTAGGAATAGAGGACATGTGTACAGTGAAGGGAGGAAAGTTGAGAGAAGACATCAGGGGTAAGATGTTTACACAGAGTGGTGGGTGCCTGGAATTCCTTGCCAGGGATGGTGGTGGAGACTGAAATATTAGAGGCATTTAAGAGCCTTCTAGATAGGCACATGGAGGGAAGAAAAATAGAGGGTTATTAGGAAGGGAGGATTTCATTTTTTTGGTAGGAATATATCGGTCAGCACAACATCGAGACTCGAGCTATTCAGTTCTATGTTCTAAGCGAAGTTGAGTCTATGGTCAGATCAGCCTTGATCTTACTGAATAGTGAAGCAGGCTTGATGGGCCAAATGGTCAACTCCTGCTCCGAATCCTTATGATCCTACCTGATCTATGCGAAAAAAAATTGTCCATTTTTTAAATTGCATCTTTCACATACCTTTCAGGGCATCCCCAACTATTTTACAGTCCCCGCACCATTTTTGACTTGCGTTTCAGGCTGTGATTTAGGAAATGGGACAGCCATCGTGTACACAGCAAGATCCCACAAACAGGCATGTTGGAATGACCAAACGCAATCTGCTGGAGAACCTCAGCAGCATCAGTAGGAGAAAAAGAATGATCGATGTTTCGAGCCAAAATTCTCCATCAGGGACCAAGTTCCTCCAATAGATTGCATTTGTCTTCAGATTCCAGCATATGCAGTCTCCTGTGTGATAATGTCCATATAGCCTGACTTTCATGAGAGATTAATAAAGGTCAGAATAGCAGGGAGCAACTCCCCTGCTCTCTATCCCCATCCACAGCCTGAACTTCTTGTGGTTATGTCTTGATACTTACTCCTGTTAAAACAGTTTCTGCTTGGTGGCAACAGGGCCGGATTCTCTGCTGTGTGACCCTCAGTGTTTTCCACCCCTCTCACCAGCACTATTAACTACAGTCAACGTTAGCAACTCCAAATCAACATGGAGATTGAGGCAGGTGCATTCTTTCATGCACTTGATGCATTCTATCATCAACTAGAAACTTTTGCTTTTCCTGCTGAGCTATTCAACTGAACAATGGATTGAGTCACTTTGTGTTTTCAATGCCATTTTATTGGGAGGTTGTTAAAATTCACTGCCCAGTGCAGGAACAAGCCATTCATTCCAAGTAATTCATTTCTGTGTTTATGCTCCACACAAGGCTGCACTGTATTAAGTCATCAGATTCATACCGATTTTTACTTCAGTATCAGAGTTTATTGCCATGAGCATGTCACGAAATTCATTGCTTTGAGGCAGCATGGCAGTGCAAATATTATATAAACTACATTACAAAATAAAAATAGTGGAATAAAAGAAAAGGCAGTGCCTGTGGTTCATTATTCATTCAGGAATCCGATGGCAGAGGGGAAGAAGCTGCGCTTTTGTGACACTGAGGGCTCGTCTTCAGGCTCCTGTACCTTTTTCCCGATGGTGGTGGGGGTCCTTGAGGATAAAGTCTGGTTTCTTAAGGGTGGCATGGTTGACGCAGCAGTTAGCACAACGCATTTACAGCGCCAGCGATCGGGACCAGGTTTCGAACCCCACGCTGTTTGTAAGTTTTCCCCAAGGTCTCTGGTTTCCTCACACTGTTCGAGGGTGTAGGTTAAACGGGTGTAAATTGGGCTCATGGGCCGAAATGATCTGTTACCATGCTGAATGTCTAAATTTAGGAAAAAAAAAATTAAGATGCTGCCTCTTTTAGATGTCCTTGATGGAGTGAAGTTTGGTGCCCGTGATGTCTCAGGCTGAGTTAATAACCCTCTGGAATTTTTTCTTGACCTGAGCGTTGGCGCCTCTGTACCAGGCAGTGATGCAACCAGCCAGAATCTTCCCTATGGTCCACCTGTAGAAGTTTTTAAGAATCTTTGGTCACAGACTGAATCTCTTCAAACACCTCACAACGTGCAGCCGCTGGCCCAAGGGGAAACCTTACCGAGCCAGCAGTAGCATTTATTAATGATGGACACTTACTGGATGTACTGAAGCCATCAGAGAATGGTACACTATTCCCTAAAACTGTGGTTGTACTAGTAGCATTCATAAAACTCTACACCATGAATATTTATAATTTCACCTTCAACCAGAAGGTTAAGGCCCAGATAATCCTTAGGCTCAAAATATAGAGATTTCTTCCATGTGAAAAATCATTTTCAGCAATTCCATGGAAATATATTTGCTTCTATAGATTATTTTATCCTCCAAGGTATAATGATTTATTCTCATATAACTGCATGGAGACCCAGTCTGTTCTAATAAACGTGTTCTCATAGTGATAAGCCAGTGAAGCTGATCTCTGCATAGGCATAATCATTTACATTGAATTAAAAGCATGGAACAGGCCATTCAACCCAGCTGGTTCATGGTGGTGTGCATGTTCCACACAAGCCTACTGGTGATCCCAGCTGAACACTCAGCTTCTGATCATTAAAAGATGTCTATAAACTGTCAAGAGAACTGTTTGAATATATGAGTCAAAAAAAAGTTATGTTCAGTATTAAATGATTGCACATCTCAGACGATAAAATTATGTTATGCCCTCATATTGGAGATGTTAATGAATTTGGTCATTTTTGCTTTTCAGAATATAATGAAAAATTATTGGTATTTTTCCGTTTACTGTGAAAAGATGGGACTAACATTTCAAGTCAAGTTTATTGTCAAATGATTGCACAAATACAACCCAATGAAACACGTTGCAAACAACCAAACATAACACATACAAATAAACAATACACATGCAGGACAACTATTCATATATACAAATAAATAAATATTGTTTCGTGACTATGAGAATCTCAGATGGTCAGTGTGAGCAGTTCAATTGGTTGTTCAACATTCTCACTGCCCGTGGGACGAAGCTCTTCCTCAGCCTGGGGGTGTTGGCTCTGATACTCCTGCATCTCTTCCCCGACAGGAGCAGCTGAAAGATGCTGTATGCGAGATGAGTGGATTTCATTCAAACAGTGACAACTTCACTGAACGTGCAATGCTTTGAGGTTGCGAAAGGTGCTATAGAAATGACGACCTACTGCAACATCTTCACAAATGCTTACATTGAACATGTAATGATTATTTTTTGCAAGGCACACATCGAGTCCTCACCTTCCCACTGCAGACTAACTATGACATTGTAATAACAGAACTGTCTCCCTACTGTTAATCATGGGAAAAGTCATCAGAAGGGTTCGCCCCCAAATCACCTCCCACTGGCTGAATAGTTGCTACCTGAACTGGATTCTGTCCATCCAGAAGCACATGGACATGATCTTCACTGCATAACATCTACAAGACAAATACAAGGAGCAGCATCACCCACTATGCATGACCTTGTCTAATATTAAACCCTTTGACTCTATCTGTCAAGGGGAATCCTTCTCAAATTTGGTGTCCCCAGAAAACTGTCTCCTCTTACACCTGCTTTGTGGTGGAAAATAAACTTCATCGATAGGACCATTCTCAGAGCAGACTGATCTCAAGGAAGGCTACCCATTGCCCCAGAATGTATCTCATTCTTTCCTACTCTAACACAATACCTCACACCCAACAAATGACTTGATTGAGGAAAGCTGATCTACTTGAGGAATGGGAAACTCTTGGACTTATATTGCCTTCACTCCAGAACTAGGTCATCCTAATTTTAGTCATCAAGCTGTTGTGGACAGATCTTTGACTTCTTCACTGAAGCACATGACAGGATGGGCATTGCAGTTAACATTTATAAACCACAGAGCCTCTCTAAAGGTGTCCCTGTCTTATAACTCTGCCATCCAACAATAATGGTCCATGACTAAACCATAGAAAAATAGATCACATCCCATGTCTTGGAAGCTCCCCATCAGTTAAGATGAAATACACCATCCCCTTCAGTGCCAGCACAGCCTTTGGCCATCTGAGGATACTTGTCTAAAGATGAGTCCTCAATCCTAGACCTCATAGCGATATTTGTAATGACAGCACTGTTTAATGTTCTGACTTGTTTCAGTTTACAGTACAATGGATATACAAAGAAAAATTGTAGCGCTGCTGGAGCTGTCATAACGGCAGAGCTACCCCTGGTGCAGACCTGCGGAGAGCGGGAGTGAAGTCTCAGCGTTCCCATGTGGGGCCCAGGTCCGCCTGCTAAAGGAGCCGATAGTGGTTTATTTTAAAATCCCATGACTGCCTATGACCCACAGCGGCCACGAGGGGGGTTTCAGACTCCAGGGAAGCAGAGGACTGGCGCAGAGCACCAGAACATAGGGAGAACACCACCCCGCCCACCTCCATTTGAGAAGGAGAAGCAGGGATGAACCGTGGGTCAGTGACCCTGGCGGCAGACCATTCAGGTGCTCTGAGGCTAAAGAACATGCAGCCGGCAGTCTATTGGCGACTTGAGGCGAGGAACCCAAGCAGGCTGCGAGCTGCTGGCAACTGCGATCAAGGGAATCAGACCTTGTATTTGTCTTGTAGACCGACTGAAGGGGTACCAGGTATCAGAACTGAGATAGGAGAGGGTGGTGGAGACTTTGCAATCGTGTCAGAGGTGTGCATCTGGAGATCGAGTTGCTGATGGTTTGGACTGAAGGCTGTGTGACACCAGAGAGAAGCCATGGACAGTGACTCGGTGGGGGAGGGGGGGGGGTGGGTACTCTCTTTTACTTATCTTTCTCTGGCTCTAAGCGGCGCTGGGCCTATGTCTGAATTACAGTAAATGAAATTTCATGTAATATCACGTTCTGTTTTATTACATGATAATAAAATATCTTATTACATGGTAATAAAATAAATAAGCAATGGGGTGAGAAGACGTCCTGAAAATGTGAAAATAAAGATGAAAATTTTACAATCTAGGCTTTGCTTAATCAGGAACCAATAATTTAGCAGAATGAATGGAAGGATCTAAGTGGGAAATGGAGGGTTGGACAACATGCATTGTTCTTCTATTGTTCCTCACCCCTTACATCATTGCGGCTTTGAGTATCCATCAACCACAGATCTTTTGAGAAAACATGATGCTCATTCCCAAATGGGAAGAAGGCTTTGATTTCTTAAGCACATTGGAAAAAGAACAGAGAATGCATTATAGAAGGTTGCTCAACAATAAATAGCATTTATTGGCAATGGCACAATTTGTTACAAATGACAAAATATTCACAAATCAAGACATCATATTCACACTTGATTCCTAACACAATTCATAAAATGCAACACTCCACTTCACATTTATTGTAACAAGATAGCAGGAAATAAGTGATACACAAAGAGAAAAAGATAATGCACATTAAAACACAAATGTGTACAGGGAAATAATAAATTAGACATAAATATCCCCATGCTTTTCCACCACTCATTTGATGAAAAGTAACCATATCTAACCATTTACGGAGCGGAAACAGGCTATGTTGGCCTTTCGAGTCCGTACCGGTTCACTGATTTTGTGCGCCCTCTTCAGGCATTGGTCCCGATAGATCTAAACACAATATAAAATATATCTGTCAACCAGTATACAGAGGAAATTAACATAATATCTGATGGAGTTCAGGAATTAATTAGTCAGACTGTGCAAGTTCGACACTACTCCTAATATGAACTATGTCTTGTTCCTCAACAGGTAAAAGAACTCCACCATCCTCGGAGAAAAAATGGGAATAAAAATAATTATGAAGAGATTCAGACTGGCTTGATCTGTTATCAAGGTGACAATACACATGCAGGACCATGTAAATTTCCACAAGGAAATATGTTTATACTTAGTATTTTTTTTCTTTCCTCTCTTTTTCTTATCACTGTGACATAGTATTCTCATAAAAGTCTCAATGAAATGGTGTTGGCAAATCTCAGGAGCTTCATTACAGAGAGAGAGAGAGAGAGAGAGAGAGAGAGAGAGAGAGAGAATTGTATTGAAAGTATGACCAAGTATAGGGAGCCCTGGTTGATTACGTATGGCAGATGAAGCATGGATTCAGGAAGAGCAGATCCTGTTTGACAAATGTACTGGGGTTCTTTGAGGATATAACGATTGCAGTGGATAAAGGGGAACAAGTGGATGTTTTATTCTTGGATTTCCAGAAGGTGTTCAATAAGGCGCTGCATAAAAGACTTATCCATAAAATTAGGATGCATGGAGTTGGCAGTATTGTATTAGCCTGGACTGAGGAATAGTTAATGGATTGAAGGCATCGAGTTGGATAAAAATGTTTCTCCAGTTAGCAATCAGTGATGAATGGAGTGCCGTAGGGGATGGTGCTGAGCCTACAACTATTCACAACATGCATTAATGGTCTGGAAAAGGGGGACAAGTGTAGCATTTCTAAGTTTGGAGATGACACTAAAAGAAATGGTAAAGTACGTTGTGAGAGGATGTGGAGTCAGTAAAGAGATGTAGATAGGTTAAGTGAGTGGGCAAGGATCTGGCAAGTGGAGCACAATGTTTGTAAATGGGAGGGTATCCACTTTGGAATAAAAATAGATTAATTCATATTAAATGGTGAAATATTACAGCATGCTGATGTATAGAGGGGCTTGAGAGTGTGTGTGCAAGTATGGCAAAGGGTTAAATCACACGTATCTCAGGCAAAAATGAAAATATGGTGTTGGCCTTCATTGCCAGAGGGATTTAAAAGCGGTTAGGTTCTGCTGCAACTGTACAGGGAACTGGTGAAGCAGCACTTGGAGTATTTCATGCAATTCTAGTCTCCTCATTTGAGAAAAGATGCAACTGCATTGGAGGCAGTGCAGACACAGAGATGAGGAGAGATTAAAATGCCCGGGACTATGCTTGCTGGGATTCAGAGGAATGAGAGGGAAATCTTTGAAGACATAAAGTTATGAATGGGATTTATCTGTCCATTTTTCTAGAGGATTGAAGTTGTTTCTACTGGTTAGGTGAGACTAGAACTGGAGGACATAGTCCAAGGTTCATGGAAGTAGATTTAGGACAAAAATTAGCAGGAACTGCTTTTCTCAGAGTAGTAAATCTGTGGAATTCTGTTCCCAAGGAAGCAGTAGAGGCTGCCTCATTAAAATATATTTGAGACAGGGTTAGATAGATTTTGGCAAAGTAGGGGAATTATTGTGAGGGGGAAAAGCCAAGTAAGTGGAGCCCAGTCCCCAGGCAGATCAGCCATGATCTTATTGAATGCCAGAGCAGGCTTGGCTGGCTGAATGATTTACTCCTGCTCCTAGGTCTTATGACATGTTCTAATTTGCTCCCAATTTCTAACTCTCAACTAACAATGTGGCTTTTAAGAGTTGTAAAATTTATAGCTGAAACACTTAAAGCATGACAATGTGAAACCCTTTCCTCTTTAATTACTTATGAGAATGTGAATGTCACTTTCATGGGCAATATTGTTGGCCGAATATAAATTACCCCTGAAGTAAATGCTGCAGTCTACCCAACAGTCATTCTTTTCCAATGATACGCAACTTGGACGAGTGTGTTTCCAGTCCCCCATTCCCCTTGGGTTTGAGGTGGTAGACACCACGTGATCGGGATGAGCCATGAAAGCAATATTGGTGAGTTACTGTTGTGTACACTCGACCTAGAAATGAGTAGTACTTCTTTCGACACAAGGACATGCAGATGCCAGGAATACTGAGCAAATAATGAGAAGTCAGGGAGACTCATGGGCCAAGCAGAACTCATGGACAGTAAAATCACAATACTGGAGAAACTCAGCAGATCAAACAATATGTCACAAAGATAAGAACAGAAATTGGAGCAGGAGTAGACCATCCAGCCCATCGATCCTACTCCATCATTCAATAAAACCTGATGATAGGCTCATCTTCACCTACCTGTCATTTTCCCACATCTTTAATTCCCCTACCATGTAAAAATCTATCCAACCTTGTCTTAAATACATCTACTGAGGTCGCCTCCACTGCTTCAATGGGCAGTGAATTCCAGATTCACCACCCTCTGGGAAAAGCAGTTGTTCCTCCTCCTCTCCTTCCTAACTCTACTACCCTGAATCTTGAGGCTATGTCCCCTAGTTCTTGTCTTACCCCACCAATTGAAACAACTTGCGTATCTCTATCTTATCTATGGCTTTCATAATTTTATACATTTTGATAGATCCCTCTCATTCTTCTAAATTCCAGCGAGTTCAGTCCCAGTCGATTCAATCTCTCTTCACAGGCTAACCCCCTCATCTCTGGAATCAACCTGGTGAATATCCTCTGCATCACCTCCAAAGCCAGTACATCCGAAACGGTTTGGGCGCCTGTCTGCATTTTGCTCATGCCCCAAATGTTGGTTATGTATCTTTATCTTTGCTGTGTAAAGTACACTATTTGATCTCCAACATTGTGCTTTTACTCCAATCATGATCTGTGCAGGCGTTCATGTTTTATCTATGGAAGATTGACGTTTCGCATTCAGGCCCTTTCTCAGTTTAGAGAAAGGGTGTCCCCTGAAATTGACCAATCGTTTCCCTCTCTGAATGCTGCCTGATCCGTGAGCCGAGGGGCCTGGATGCGAAACGTCAACCGTCCATAGATAAAACAAGATTCTAGCCATCTGCATGCTCTTGTTTCTGTCTTTCTGTGAATTCTACATACAAGAGCATGCAGATGGCTAGAATCTTGAGCATATAATGGTAAGATGGGGAGACTCTTTAGCGGCAGTTTCCTCTTTTCAAGGTGCAGTATGCAAACGTGCTGGAGAAACTCAGCAGGTTGAGCAGCATCTATAGGAAATAAAGGGTGACCAACGTTTTGGGCCTGAGCTCTTCATCAAGGTATGAGCAAGAAGCAGGCAGGCATCATACCTGTGTGACCTGTTGAGTTTCTCCAGCACCTTTCTAAATTGCCCTCAACACTGGCGTCTGCAGACTTTCAGACTCCTCTTTTCAAGGTGCCTGCCGACATGACATGGTGATGGTCATGGCTTTACTTGCAGCTTTCGCTGGCTGCCTGTCTCTCAGCTCACAACCATGCTGCCTGGCATTCTCGTCGTTCAGGTGCGAGACGTCAGTGGAACCGGTCACCATATGAACCACGTGGACCTTATTCACCCCCTTCTTGCTCAGCAGGCAGCTAAACACTTTCTTGAAGCCTTTCCTGAAGTGTTTGGAAACCAGAGCGTAGACAATGGGGTTGAGGCAGGAGTTGGCATAGGCCATGCAGTGCGACAGTAGCCTGAAGGCGAAGGTGGCCTGGTTGAAGGGAAAGTGTCCATAGTGGAAGCAGAGAATCAGCACGTGGTGAGGGAGCCAACAAAGGCAGAACAACACAGTCACAATTATAATCATCTTGGTTACTTTTCTCTTGGCCTTCTTAGATTCAGATATGTCTTCTATTGGGTCCACTGCGGTCCACAGATACTTGATGGTCCTTGCATAAGATAAACTGATAATTGCCACGGGGACAATATATCCAAATATGAAAGTGGACATGTCCATCATCTTCCTCCTTGGCTCTTGCCATGCAGGCATGCAGATGTAAAACCATTCATAAGGAATAAGGTCAAAGTAGCTCAGGTAGGGGCCAGCAAAGATGATAGAAAGTCCCCATATAATGACCATGACTGTGATGGCATTACACGGAGTCCGGAGTTCCCGGGACCGCAGGGGATATCGGATGGCCAGGTATCTGCATGGTTAAGAAAAGAAAATCAAATGAAGGATAAAACAGAATGAAGGAGTTAAAAGTCCTGGTCAGAAGCCATGCACAGGTGTAAGTTCCTATTCTTTCCTGTTTATTATATTTTGGCTACATCAAGTAAGAATTGCAGTGCATTATACATTATTCTTATACATGAGAATAATCTCTCTCTCTTCCATTTTCTCTCTAAATTTCCATGGATTTCATCTTCATTCTGAGCAGCATCCAACCAGACAACATTCACATCAACTTCCCTGCTTTCAATTTAATCCCCTTTGTCCCCCCCAGCTCCTTCCCTCCTTTTCCCAGAGCCAAAATCAATTCTCACCTCTCTTCTTATCACATACATTTAATAACTTTTGTTAGACTGGGCTCAGTCTTCATTCTTTTTTCAGATCCCTTCCTGTTTTTGGCTTATGTCTTGAGGAAGGGCTCAGACCTGAAACGCTGGTAAAACTCGTCCCTTGGGACGCTGCGAGGCTGACTTGAGTTCCTCCAGCATTTCTGTGTGTTTTAACCCATGAAGATGCTGATTTACTGCGGGGAAACGTAATGGGAGAGGGGCCGCCAATGGGTGCAGATCAAATTCCCCTTCAGTTGTATTTGAGTGCAAGATTAAAAAGTTTAAATGAGTTGGATTATGAGCGAGACATAAAGAAAAAGAAGTGGCGCCAATTCCCCCCCCACCCCTCCCCCGGCCTCCAATACAATGGATTGACAGAGTAGCAGAAGTCGCGTATTCTACGCGCCCTGCGCTAAATGCCTGCAAACTATCAATTCGGATTCAGTGATTTTGCACTTGCTTCATTACTAGACTGTCCATACTGCCTTCAACTTTCAGGAACGACTGGGTGTTCAAGGTTAGCAATTTTAGCCAGTTATCACCTTTAATCGAGGTTATTATTTTTAACAAAGTTATCAGTGGGAGTGGTTTTTTTTAAAGGACATGACTATTATTCAGCAGGAGTCTCACCTGTTGCGATACATTTAGAGGAGCCGCCTTTTCAGTAGTGTGGTGTCCACATAGTGGGGTGATTGTATCGGCGGCTCTGTTACACCGTGGGGTTGGTGGGGGGGGAACTATTCTCCTCCACCTGACCGACGCCCAGAACTTCTGGGGGCTTTCCTTGAGCTCCCTCCTTCAGTCTGAAATGTCTCAAACTTAATGGTGACAGAGAGGGAAATGCGCTGGGGCCGCTGGGCCCTCGCATGAAACAGACCTTTCCAACAAATTTGCTCATTCTAAATCTAGAAAATGTAACTTTTAAAATTGTAATTTTGTTACTTTTGACCTTTGCAATTGTAAGTAACACTATTACTGAAACGTCAGACATATTTGGACGGATTATCTGGCTGCATTGCAAATGAAAATAGTTAATTACTTCACTAGGCGATTAAACCATTTATGGTTTAATATTTATGTATATTTTTTCTTAATTTAAGGCCCCGCGCTAGCCCGAAAAGACCGTGTGGCCGGTCGCTCAATTACTGACTCACCAGTCATTGGCGCCTTTTTTATGTGCTCGCTCCCCCTTAACGTTAAAACCGGGCTACGCCCCTGTCGCCACATCTCGATAATCGACTCTCTGAGGACAATCACCCCGCTGAGAGAGGGGGTCTGGTCCAGAGAACGAGAGGCGAACCGTCTTGTGGGTTAGTGGGCAGACATCGAAACGGCCAGCGGGATACAGGGAAACACGAAGTACAAGGTAAGTTACTATTGCAGGCAGCAGTTGGCCACCCTGGTGATATGGTTCCTCCATGGTTATATCTATGGAGCTGGCCCGCCCACGGATGATTCATACCTTATGACTCCTCCCCCATGGTCCTAGGCCATAAAGGTCTAGCCACTTTTCCCTTGCTGCCCTTCCTATCCTGCAAGGTTGTTGTGTATTAAAGCCTCTCGTTTCCTCAACTTGTCTCTGTGGTTACTGGTAGTACCCTACAGCCCGTAGCACCTGCTCCACTATTTATTGATATCATGTCTGATCTGATATCAATAAATTGTAAAATCAACTCTATTCCTGTCTTACAAAGATTACATTTCATTTCTTTGCCTATCAAGATTGTATCTAGATTTGATTAAAATGTTCAAGGACTCCACTTTTGAGGAAGAAAGATCCATAAGCTGGGGGACATCTTGGAGAAGATTCCTCATCCAGCTAATTGGTCTGAAATAATGAAGGTTTGAAAGAGAATCATTACATTCAGTGATCCTAATATACTGTACCTGTCGACTGAAACAGCGGCTAAAGTGAAGCTGCTTGCATACATTGCCAGGTAAATGAAGAAATGGACAGCCTTGCACATGAAGGACCCGAAGACCCAGCCTTCCAGAGTGTAGATTGTGGCTTGAAATGGGACACAAAAGATGATGAAGAAGAAATCGGCCACGCTCAAATTCAGAATGAACAGGTTAGTTGTGTTGTGCCCCATCTGGCCATTTCGGAACAGAACGGCAAGGACCAAGCTGTTCCCAATTGTCCCAAGCAAGAAGATTAAGGAGAAGACGATGGGTACTATAATGCTGGCTGGATTCAGTGGGTAGTTTTCAGAGGTATTCCAGTGCCCAGCCATGATGCTGTCATCGTCATCAGTCATTGAGGCAGGCGAAGGAACTAGGAACTGAAGAGAAAGAAGAGTTCTTGTGAGGTAATATTGAATGTCTTGCTCTCACTGACGTCAGTTATGAGCTTTCATGGATATGAAGTCAGGCTGATGATATGGCGGTACAGATATTCCTACTTATCACAGTGTGTCCCAATTTGGTGCAGTGATGCGCAGGGACACAGCACTGGAGTTAGACTTGATATTCTCCTGGAATTAAGAGTACAATCAACTAAGTCACATATAATTCATATGATATAAATACAGGATGGTTCGAGAAGTGAAAAATGAAGTTGTATCCGGGTGCAAATTTAGTTGGATTATGAGAGAGACATAAAGAAAAAAGAACAAATATAAAGTTTGATATTCTAAAATATTTTTTCCAAAAATTCAAAGCCTGAAGGAACAAGATGAAGAGATATTTTTCAGTGCCAGAGAAAGTCTGGTTAACCTCACTGACAAAAGGCAAAGGAGGAAAAACCCAAGACCCAACCCCAACCAACCAATTTTCCCCTGCAACCGCTGCAACCGTGTCTGCCTGTCCCGCATCGGACTTGTCAGCCACAAACGAGCCTGCAGCTGACGTGGACATTTACCCCCTCCATAAATCTTCGCCCGCGAAGCCAAGCCAAAGAAAGAATAAATCATCATGGAGACGGGTGAGGTCTGGGCCTGATGTCCCACTCGCCTCTCCTTTCTTAGTGTGGTGATCGCCATGTGGCTACTTTCTGGCTTGCCAGGCAGGAGGTCACTGCAAATGGCCTCTCCTACATTACTGAGGCCATAGTGTGACAGTAGATAGATATGTTTTTGGGAGCTAAGTTGGGAAAGTGTTTTCTAACAAACCTTTTAGCTCCCAAAAACATATCTATCTACTGTCACAATAGTAACACCTCCTTGTCAGTATTCCCTGTTTTCACTGAGTTTGCTACATCATGGTGCGACCATGTGTCTGGCAATATAACTGGATGGATGGGTAGGCTGGGCTCAATATCCAGCTGAAGAGAGGGAAAGCTCTCATTTCAAACCCAGGCAGGTGGGGTTCATTAGCCTCATTATTTCATCCATATAGGGGAAGGACACTCTAACCCAATGTTTCTCAACCATGGTTTCCCAGAACCCTAGGGTTCTGCAAGAAACAGTGATAGATAGGCTAATGTATTTTTAAGTAATTTTTGGTTAATTTTATATTCATAATTTTACTATACACGGATGGCATATTGTTGGAAAATCCTTTGTTATTATAATAAAGGCTTCAGCCTCATTTTATGTAAAATGAAAACTTCAATGTGAGGTCTCATAAACAAGCAGTAGGATTTTGTTTGCATTTCCAATATATTTGACAAAAAAGGGTCACATTTTCATTAAACAAGTTATCTGAAAAAAATATAATGTTTACCATGTGAACTAAAATAGAAATATAAAAGAGATAGATATTAATGGTATATAATAATTTTTATGCAGGGGTTCCCTGAGACATGAAAACTATTTCAAGGGTTCCACAAGGGTAAAAAGGTTGAGAAACGCTGCTCTAACCTAACATCTATTACCCGAGGACCTGGCTGTCTCCGTCCCAGCATGCTAGGCAGTGGCAGATAAACCCCGGGTGAAAAAAGTGGGGCCAGTATTGCACACACAGCACGCCACCTAAAAAATCCATTGTACAGGCCCATGTCTATGATCCTTCCTGGATCTTCGTTCATGAAACCAAGCCATGAATGTCATCATTAATGAAGTGAGTTTAATGAAAAAAAAGTACATTTTTAAAAATAATGAACAAGCTAAAGGCTAATGCCATTTTATTTGATTTAACAGCTCATATCAATTTCTGATACTGTATTCTGTACCTCTTAATTAAAGCATTTGCCTAGAAACACACACACCACACACACACACACACACACACACACACACACACACACACACACACACACACACACACACACACACACACACACACACACACACTTCCTCCTAATATTAATCAGAATAGGTTTTAAACTGGACATAATAGCTGAATGCCCAAGGAAAAGTGAGACCAACCATTCTCAACCTAGTATTATAGAATAACATGGTCCAATTCTTTATTAAAGTTGAAAAATAAATTGCATACCCAGTCTTGTCAATTATTTTCCTTAATTATTTATCCAGTTCTCCTCTGGTTCCAACAGCCATCCAATCAGCATATGACTAAGAATCTCTAACTGGTTGCCAAGAGGAATCCAAATTTCTAGAGGCCCAAAGTCAATAACTGTGTCCCTGCCTGCATCACCCTCATTCCAAATTATAATTGTAACATTTATTTGTAAGGTATCAGGTAATTAAGTTTTGGAATGCATTGCAAGAGATGGAGGTTACTGTGGCTTCTAAAAAGTTTTGCAAAAAAGTTCAAAATATTTGAAAGGAAATAATTAGCTATTTTTTAGGAGAGGGCAAGGAAAGGGGATTAAGTAAATTGCCTTTACCTGGACCCACTATATTCTCCACTTCCTGTGTTGTTACCACTCTGGATAAGTGACTGTGACTGTAGCAAAAACACACAGAAATGCTAAAGGAACTTGCTTATTTCTTAGTTGCTTATTCCATGAAGAAAACACCCTAAATGTCGGTAATCTATCTTTACCTCCTGGTAATCTATCTTTACCGGCTGAGTTCCTCCAGCATTTCTATGTGTGTGTTTTTGTTTCTATTCTGTAACTCTGTACTGAGGGTTCTGGTTATAAAAGCAAACGGCGCACACGCCTTAATGATATTATTACCCTGTACAGGGAATAATGTCTTTGGCAAATCAAGGTGAATGACAAGTTGATACATAGCATTATGTTCTGAATGCATAGCACCATTTATGAATCTCTGGAAGCTGTAGGAATCCTTCGATTCTGTTATTTGGTTAGTGATGTGTTTTGGTGGGGACCGCAGCAAGACAAGGCTTCATAAGGAAAAAAAAGTCTTTTTCGGTCATAGACATTAATTTTGTCAATACTCGTCTTCAACTCAAAGTACAGTCACGTGATCTTTCCCTCTCCGGCATCTCACTCGAACGGATGCCCATTTAAATAACACTCACGAGAATAGAGAATAGTGGCCAGAGGAATGTGGTGCAAGCAAACCATTGAGTACTTGTCCATTACTGTTTCCAAAACTAACTCGTGCTTTACTTCTCAGAGCATTTGTCTTCCAACTAACTCATCTCTTCAGTTGAGGCTTTTTCTGGAAACGGCTCAGAAGGCCACCTTCTACATGTGCGCATACACCCAGATAAGCGCCTTTCTGCCCATGGACACATTTACACACACACCACACACACACGTGCCTGTGGTCGCCATCCTTATTGTTAGCGGATGGGATGCAGATCTTCTGTTACAAAGCATCCTTTTTGTTCTGTGTTGATTAAAATCTCCTTATTTTGAAAAGAGCCACTGTTTCCTGAACATTGGCCTAGTTAAACTGTAATGTTATCTTATTGTCAGAATTTGCAAAGAGTTGAGCGTGGGGGAGGCTTGCATACATTTACCATTGGATGGTTTCAGGACACCCAACAGGCCATGACAATCACTTAATTACTTTTGGACTGAAGTGAGCGGCAATAACGGTATTGTCCAGTGTTCTATGTGAACACTGGTTGTGAAGCGTCGTGAGGCTTTTTGTTAAGCTGTTATGCTATATAATTTTAAATTGGACGTGGAAATTTTGCAGTACTGATTCCAGGATTATTTAAACTTTGCTACTCCCCTTCCCACCCCACCCGACCTGACCTATTTAACCTGGTTGGGGTGGGGGGGGGGGGGGGAAGAGAAGTTGTGATTGTGTCAAGGTTTTCAAATTCCATTACTTATTGATGAGAGAACTATGGAAATACGGAGTTCACCCACAATGACCAGCCGTCACAGCTTGTGAAGCATGTGATTGGACACTTGGCACCCAATAAAGTACGGCGAGCTTTGTCATGTTGACCCAATAGTGTTCTGTGCCTGTCCTGGTCTTGAAGTGGACATAAATGGAATGTTCAAAAGTGCAGGAGAAACTCAGCAGGTCAAAAAGTGCCCCGGCATTTTTGTGCATTTAACTACAAGCCCGGTGTCTGCAAACTTTCCTGTTTAATTTCAGACATTCGTGGTCCTGCAAGGCGTAAAACACGGAATTCTGTGGGCACCGTGGTTGAAGTCAAAACACAATGCTGGAGAAACTCGGCAGGTCAACCCGTGTCCTTTATGTTGCAAAGCCCGAAACGTCAGTTATATAGCAAAGTTTAAATAATCCTGGAATCAGTACTGCAAAATTTCCACGTCCAATTTAAAATTATATAGCATAACAGCTTAACAAAAAGCCTCACAACCAGTGTTCACATAGAACACTGGACAATACCGTTATTGCCGCTCACTTCAGTCCAAAAGTAATTAAGTGATTGTTATGACCTGTTGGGTGTCCTGAAACCATCCAATGGTAAATGTATGCAAGCCTCCCCCACGCTCAACTCTTTGCAAATTCCGACAATAAGATAACATTACAGTTTAACATAAAGGACACGGGTTGACCTGCCGAGTCTGTGTGTTTTGACTTCGTGTTCTGCAAGATGCATCACGTCCGATCACTTTCTCGGGCCTGATCCCTCTGCATCCACAAATAGGAAATGGAAACTTCAGGCTATCCCAACTCTGGACGGGGTTCTTACCGTTCTCCTCAGTCTCCACTCAAAGAAGCACAAAGTAAACGTTGTACCACTACCGCTTTTAAACCAGTGGCCAAATCAGTGCAAACTTGTGTTCATTCATTCCTCCCAAGTAATACCTGAATGCCTTCTCCTTGAGCAGATCTGCTGTCGGTCTCAATGTCCCAGTCCTCGAAGCCGAGAGAAGCTGGAGGGATTGAGCATCCATGGAGAGAAATTGTCAGGCAATGTTTCAGGTCAGGACCCTTCATCGCAACCTTTTTTCATTTAAGATACCAGCATCTGCTCATGTCTCTGGTGGACTGACTCTCTCATTATCAGTTGGGTCGTGATGTATGTTTTACTGAGCGAGTTCTTTGCTTGATTGCCAAGTCGTCAGACGTAGTAAGAGTGCTCTACCTTTCCTCAGAATCTAACACCCCTTCCCCTTTGGACACAAGTGGGAATTTTTAGAAAGTAAAACTGGAGCTGCATCAGGATGTAACTCGCCACTATATATGTGAGTTGAAACATCGTAGAATGTAACTTGTGCACGAGATCTATGGGCATATTTAGATATTCATTACGTAGATACATCGATCGATACATGGATGTGAGTTACATCTATTGATATAGGGACATATGTCGTATTCACGTAGATGGAAATATATCAATGTAGCTATGGTATATTTATTGTATGTATATTCTTGTTAACCCGCAGATTATGTAAAAATGTATATAAGTAACTTTGCCTCTACCAATAGCGTTGATATATTGTACACCTCCATTCATTGTCTCCCTTCACGCATTCTCTGAAAACAAATTCACGAATTCATTTTTACTGCTGTACCTTTAAAACGAATTATTTGCGTTGACGCAAAGTAATAAATTTGAAATATTGTGCTCACTTAACGACACTATAAGAATTTATCTGTAAGGACGAGTCTGTGATCACACTTATTTTATACATTTAAACTTTCAATAATGTATGGCCTGTACAATATGTTCAATAGCAAAAACATCTCAGCACACAAATCTTGTTTGATGCTTTAAGATCAATTTAGATTGCCTTGACCCATCACGGGATAGTAACCATTTTCACGATACTCTGGTCACTGTGACCTTTGGACGTGAATCTTTCATTATATCTGAATGCAGAGTTGAAAATGCTGCCTTGGTTGGGGGGGGGGGGGGGGTGGGGGGATGTTTCTCCCTTTCATTCAAGATCTGGTACTATCTCCCGAAGTGGTGTGTGTGTGTGTTGTGTTGTTGGGGGTGGGGGATACCGATCGTAGCCCGCCTGTCGCTTAAGTGAGACGATCTGGGCTACAGGCGCAGGATCTGCGCATACCCGCTTTCTCAAATAAACACCCCGTACACATTATCACAGTCAAACACGCTTACGCACCTATACATCCATTCACACAGATTGCCTCATATTATCACATCGCACACGATGGAATAAACAAACTCATACCTGCTCCCACAGACAGATCCAGCCCAAGTTACGCCTAGTTTTGTCTCGCCACCGCCTCCCTCCGATACTCACTCATCTCCAACCCAAATCTCTTCACGCTTTCAACTTCATATCCCACCCCATTAACGAACTACGAGAGAGAAGCGGTGGCACTCCTGTAAAAACATCCAGACGCAGAAAGATTAAGTATGATATCTTTTTCAGTTCATTCCCACTTCATTTCCCCATCCTCTCTCTTGGGGTCTGCACATTTGACAGGTTGGTATTATCTCCTTCTCCCCCTTTCAATCCCCTTTATCGTTTACCTGAAACCTGTTGATTTGATTTCGACCTCAAACCATCACCCTTGACGCTTTTCCTCCTCGATGGAGACTGTACAAACACCCAGATCCGCTGGGCTCACCGAATGAGTTAGCCGCCTCTGTGTGGAGGCTCTCTCCCAATCTTCCAAAGCGACCTGGATCGCAATGAGAGCTCCAAACCCCTCGGCCACACCGAGCCTAGTCCGGCCAGCACCAAGGCAGCAGGTCCACGTGAAGGCGCCCGGTCTCTCCGGCAGGGCGAACTTGAATGCAGATTTCGAAGCTGTGTCATCACTCAACTTTTCGCCTTGAACCGTTGCTTTCAACTGGGAGAAGGGATGGGAGGAGCGGAGTAGTAGACACGTTATTCGGCTTCGACGTCCTTCTCAAATCATGGCCAAGGACCTTGCTCCTATTTCATTCTCGCACATTTCATGGTTACCAACTCCCTCCAGACAGACACGCTCCGAACCCAGTGCTCGCAGTCATCCCAGACTCAGCTCACACACAAGGGAAAAGATTTAACACGAGGGGCAACTTTTCCACACAGGGTTGTGGCTCTATGGAACCAGCTGGCAGAAGGACGAGAGGCGTCTAAACGCGGCGTTTAAGGGGACTTGGATAAGGTTTAACGAATATGAGTCAAACGCGGGCACTGACTCAGTGAGACAACTGGGTCGGCATGGGAGTTGGGCCGAAGGGCTCTTTTCTCTGCTCAGATTCAGTACTCAGACCTTCCTTCGTTACACACACCTCCGTTCTCGCACCCACAATACGTTGATGAAGGGCTCAAGCCCGATTCGCTCATTTTGCATCTTTGCTACATAAAATGCACTGTCTGACTTGCTGAGTCTCTCCCCATTGTGTTTTAAGTGGCAATTCTGCCTAGCCCGTAGGAAAAAGAATCTCAAGGTTGTATGTGATGTCATGCAGGTACTCTGTAAGTAAATCTGAAATCTGACTCCTGGGAATCTTAGAGCAGTATTCAGGATGGTATTTTGAACCTTAAGTCCATGCATTGTGAGGTGGTGCACCTTACAAACACCTCTTGTCCTGTTTGCCACCTCCTGACCTATCTTTGGCTAACGTTCCCACATTGATCTCCTTAGTCAACCCAGATCTCACCAAACCAGAGTGCACATCATCCTCACTCATGAGAGACTACCTGTGAAGAAGACAAAGATGCCATTTGTGGTTCAGCCATCTCTTGGAACTAAAAGAAACCAAATGAAATTCAAACCTGAGAGGAGGTAAATTAAACAGTAAATTATAGCATTTTTGAAACTTATTGTTATTAAGATGCTGGAATTTATTGTCCATTCCTAATTACTCCTGAACTGAAAAGGCACTTAAGAGGCAACTACATTGTTAGGGTTGGCCGGAGTAGATGCCAGATATCCTCCTCTTAAAGGCATTAGTGAACCAATTGACTTTTTAAAAAAAATTACACTCCTGTAATTTCATGGCAACAAAGAAAATTAAAAAATGGAGATATTCAGCAAGTGCTCACATTAACCATCCAAGATTCTAATATTCAATAAACAAGTTATTTATTTATATTTATTTATGTATATTTGTCCTGCGTATGCATTGTTTGTCTGCATGTGTGTTATTTCTGCTTGTGTGTCTGCGGGCTTTGCACTGAAGACTGGAGAACGCTGTTTCGTCGGGGTGTACTTGTGCAAGCGAATGAAAATAAACTTGAATGAGGTGATGCAGAATCCATGGGAACAATAGTGTTGATACTTCACATTGATGATCTTCTATCTGTGGGCTGTTACTGATATGTTTTAAAATTCATTTTTATTAATTGAATTTATATTCCCAGCTACTATGGTCAGATTCAAAATCACTTGGCTGTTTTATTGGCTCAGTACTCTGCCAGCTAGCTCAGTAACACAGTCAACACTTCCTTCCCCATATCCAATATACTGAGAAAGCAATAAATGTCTTTTAGGCAGTAAAAGCTAGGAATTGTAAAACAATAAACCAATGGCCTCCTTCTTACCAATCATTTCTATTATCCATTTATGTCCCAAGGCATTGAAGTAAATGTGTCAGAATTCACTGACTAACTTATTAAATCAGTGCATTGACCAAAATGGCTGTAACAAAAAACACCTCGATCTACCCACAGGTGAATTAGTGGTATATCTATTATTCATTATTTGCTATTTAAATTGTAAATTTATATTTTAAATCAAATTTAAATTTAGACATTCAGCACAGTAACAGGCCCTTTTTTGGCCCACAAGCCGAAATTACATCCAATTAACCTACAACCCCTGTACATTTTGAATGGTGGGAGGAAACTGGAACACCAGAGGAAACCCACATAGACACAGGGAGAGAGTATGAACTCCTTACAGAAGTGCTGGATTCGAATCCCAGTCCCGATTGTTGACCGCTACACAATGAAGCATAGATAAATGTGCAAAGAGGATAACCTAAACCTTATTGCAAATTGACAAAATTAACTTTCCTTCAGATGACCATAATATTTTCCATTACTTTATTCTTCATATAGATGGGGTTAATCAAATTGAAAATTAATAGACTGCATTCAGCATGGCTTACCAGAATGTTACGGAGCAAGCCAGGGAACAAGTTATTTTGGATGTGATAATGGATGATTTCCATATTTCCTGATGTTATAGAGTAATTGTATGACCCCATTACTTTTCCACATAATCTATTCTCTCCACATTCCCACCAATTCACAAGATTCACAAGACAAAGGGACAGAAGCAGGCCACTAGGCCCATCGAGTCTGTTCCGTAAATCTACACTAAGCTACTCTACATTAGTTCCAAGTTCCAGCCTTTTCCCCATATCCTTTAATACCCTCACTAATGAAATACTTGTCTATTTCTTGTTTAAATACTCCCAGTGATCTGGCTTCCACTGCTCTAGTAGCAGTGAGTTCCACAGATCCACGACCCTCTGGCTAAAGAAGTTCTTCCTAATCTTTGTTTTAAATGGATAACTTCTAATTTTCAGACTATCAACCCTTGTCCTCGATTCACCCACCAAGGGAAACATCTTACCTGAATCCTCCTTATCTCAACCTTTCAAAATATGAAATGTCTCTATGAGATCTACTCTCATTCTCCTATACTCCAATGAATACATAGGTTTACACTAGGGACAATTTACATGGCCATTTAACCTATCAGTTCCAATATGTAATCTCAGAGTGAACGATTCCCTAAGAAGTAGTGATTACATCATGAGAGGATTTAGCATTCAGTTGGGGAATTAAAATCTTGGGTCTGAAACAACAATGTTAAACATAATTAGCAGATCATAAACAAGCTGAAAAAATTGGATCATCTGTCAGCACAGTGCTATATATATATATATATATATACGCTTATCTTTGTGAGGTTTTTCAGTTGGTTGTTTTTCCAGACTCTTTTGTGTAGTCTTCCAAAGGCGCTATTTGCCTTGGCGAGTCTGTTGTCTATCTCATTGTCGATCCTTGCATCTGATGAAATGGTGCAGCCGAGATAGGTAAACTGGTTGACCGTTTTGAGTTTTGTGTGCCCGATGGAGATATATAATGTCCATGATATAGAGGAAGGAAGCAAATATACTGCAGCCAAATTTGCAGATGATACAAAAGCAGTTGGGATAGCAGTTAAGAAGATACCAATGGTTTACAGAGAGATATTGTTTGGTAAATGGTTGGGAAGAAATTGTTCAGGAGGAAGAATGATGAAACAAAGTATTATTTAAATGAAAAGATACTCCAGAAAGATTCAACACAAAGGGAGGATCTCGTCTATGAAATGCAGAATGTTAGTGTAAGGTTATCAGAATGACAAGTTTTTACTTCAAGGGATTTGTGACGTAAGTATTACAGGAACTGTGCAGGTATGTCTGAAGTAGGTGAAGAAAATTGGATCAGCTATGATCTTAATGAATGGCAGAAGAGGCTTGAGGGCCTGAATGTCTTTCTGTCTGTTCCTTTTTTTTTTGTGGTACAGTATTATGGTCTTTAATGCTGAAGTAGAGCCCACCTCACTGACAAAATGCAAGGGAGGAAAAACCCAACACCCAACCCCAACCAACCAATTTTCCCCTGCAGCCGCTGCAACCGTGTCTGCCTGTCCCGCATCGGACTTGTCAGCCACAAACGAGCCTGCAGCTGACGTGGACTCTTATCCCCTCCATAAATCTTTGTCCGCGAAGCCAAGCCAAAGAAAGAAGAGAGGTTCAGAACATCAAGACAAAATGTGTTGGCTTTTAACAGCATGGCCTTGAGCTATTATAGAATAGAATGAAATGTTATTTAGCCACTGGTGACTGTGCTGGCTCCTTGTCTGGCTTTCCAATTAACTACACTCTCCTGCCCTCTCCCTACAGCTCAAAAACAATTTTATACCTTCAGGTATTTTCAGCCCACCTCGGAAGCACTTTGTTAAACAAATGATCAGATAATGTCAGATTTCCAATTGTTATCATTCTATCCACATAGAAACAGGTCATTCAGCCCCACTGCTCTATGGTAATATTGTGAACCGCCTCTCATATCAAACTGTCCTTGCTTATAAATCCCTTCCCCATGTAGTCTTATATTTGTTATAAATAAATAAACTATTAGAACACAAACCTGGCACACAGTGTGAGGAGGCAAAGTCTTACCTGATTGATTGCAACATGAAGAGGGTGCAATATCAATTCAGCCATTTCATTTTTTTTGAATATTTGAAGTAATAACTTGATACTTTAGAAATTTTACAGGATTTCTCCTAATTTATTTATTTTTTAGCAGTAAGTGTCTGATTCCACTGTGTTTACCTAACACTAAATGCCGACAGCAGTAGGAAAGAGCAACATATGGTAATATATGTATCTGAAAAAAAGGTTAGCCTGAATTTTCAGTGTCCAATAATGCAAGGCAGCTCCCAGACTTGCTATTGCAACAGCAATATGTGTGCTACCAGCTGAAACCGTTATCAACCTCCAGAAAACAAATGAAATTTTCACCAAATGTTCATGTATCATTTCTGAGTTTGACATAAATTTATTGCTTTACAGTGATAGAAAACAAAAGAAAAATGGCTGGCAGTGAAAAGAGTCAATACTGGTAATGGCTATGAATCAAGAAGCTTAAATATTGCTGGTGTTCCTAAATTAACTGATTATATAGCTGTGTTATCAAGAGTAATTCTTTGAAGCTGATTACATTCATGTGAGGAAATTAAATGTCATGAAGAATCATTGTATCTTACTTTTAAAGACAGAAATTATTACAAATGAATGTAACTTCATTGTTCAAGAATAATGTGTAGAAAATATTGCTTAGTGATTATATAAAGGTCTGTGAGTCTACGATAAGAATGCCAAAGAGGAGGCATTTTAACCTTGATTGATACAATGCTAGGAAGGTCATCAGTTGGTTTCAAGCATAATTTCTCAGGTACACTTAAACAACCATGTATCAACATATCACAAGCTCCCAGGTTCCTCTCCTTTGCAATGGGTTAGCAGTGATGTTAGCCATATCAGAATGGCCACAGTGACTTATGGACAGATAGATGCAGGAGGGATCCCCAAAGTGTGAATGTCATGAAATAATTTCAGATAATTCACTATATAATGGACAACTGATCTATCCACACCTACACGGGAGGGAGCAATTGCAAGAAAGTGAGATATTGTTCTCATAAACCAGACTAAGTTTTTCAATAGCCACGCTTTGCACAATCTGGATCCAGTTAGCATTGACTGCATTTATTGCCCATTCCAAATTTCCGTCGATAAAATTGTTGTGAGCCACCATCTTGAACTGCTGGCGTCTTTCTGATGAAAGGAGTCTCACAGTGGTGTTGGGGAGAGAGACTCCGATGATCTTCACCCAGCGAAAATTTGGTATACTTCCAAATCAGGATGGATGTGACCTGGAGGGGACCTGCAGATGGTGGTAGCCCCATGCAGCTGCTCCCTTTGTTCTTGGTTTTGGATAGCGTTGGTGGAAAAGTGATGAAGGGAATAAATTATTTATTTTAGTGATTGATGGGTGCCCATAAATCAACATGCTTTAACCTGGATGTTGTTGAGCTTCTTGATAGTTCAAACTGATGTGTCTTTGAGCATTCTTGTTTTATTTCTTATTCTTCCCTTTTTGAATATCTGTTTCTTAATGCTGTTTAATTGTTTTTCTCAATGTAAAGAGTTTTATTTATCCATTTCCCTAGTGTCACTGGCCAAACCATTTTTTGTTCAAACGCCTGCTGACATTTTTCCATACCTTAATGAAAGGCTCAGGCCCGAAATGTCGGTTATGTATTTTTACCTTTTCTATATAAAAGACACTGCTTGACCTGGTGAATTTCTCCAGCTTTATGTTTTTACTTCAACCCCGCTGTCTGCAGAGTTTGCGTTTTACAATTCACTACATGTTACTCGATTTGGGTAATGAGAGAGTAGCTGAGCCATGTGATGATACCGAATTATTTCTCAGTTTGAACGTCATCAACCTCAGATCAAGACATTGAGCCTCCACATGGAAGGGCGAGGACATAGAGAAATACAAATTCATCTGTGGATAATGGTGAATAATAATGTCCAAGGAAAGTTGATTAACAGCACGTTGTTCTTTGATTTGCCCAGTGCAACATTTGATCTTGTAACAGAACTCCCAGTTACACATTGTACAATGAAGGCAGCTTGGAGAGAAGCTACCAGAAAATAATTACATAATAAGCCATTCAACTTGAGTATCAACATCTTTACAAAGCCCACAATAAGTCCACAGAATGGATAATTTTAATACCGGAGTGCTTCATATATACCCAGTATTTATAAGTGAAATTGATCGATACACAAAAGGTCAGAATAATTACCGTATAATTCTGCTTCAAGAGGTCACAACAAGAGGTGAAATTCACTTATAGCTGTGGTTTGCGAAGGAGGTATAATTGCAATAGCTTCAATTGACAACAGTTTGCTGCCAGTTTGTAATCTTGTTCCCCACTTCTATTCAGTGAAGATTTTAACATAATTGTTGTAAATATCCTTTTATTATTTTAAATTCAAGTTTTTCTGCAATGGATTGGAACTGCATGATTAAAACGACATCAAGATCAAAATAGCAAATGTGTTGCCTTTTGTAATTTTCTGCTCTAAATCATTATTGCATTCAAGGCTCAGTTCCCAAGTTTAATTTGAAATAAATCATAAACGTCTTCTTTTATTTGTGGTGATGCATTATCTGCAGGAAGTTGTTGCAGAAACAGATCTTAAAAAGATGATATATTTCAAAGCTTTCCTCACACCTTGAAATTCATTAACCTATTGTTTGGAAAAAGATGACATATAAATAAAAGTGGTTATGCAAAATGAGAAAATTAGATCTTGGAACACTGAGGAATGAACGACATTGCATTCAGGAAATGACGTGCAGAACTTTTAGCATCTTGACTTTAATTGACATTTTGATCAGACAGCATCCGTGGTTATTTCTACCCATGAATGCAGTCTGACCTGCTGCATTCCTCCAGCAGTTCTTTGTCTGCTCTATTCCCTGATATGCAGATGTTAAAAAAATCTAAAAGAACTGCTCACCCAGGATTGCTTTCTAATAATTTATTCCTCAAGCAACATTATGCATTATCACATAATTGTTTCTGAGAGTTTACATTGCACAAATGGGTATTATCATAAATTACAATGGTGACTTCTCTTCCAAGGGTTTAATTGGCTGCAAAGAGAATTGTGGTGTCCCTACACATACAAAGGTCACAACTTTTATTCTCTTTTCACTTTATATTAATTAAGGATGACCAGCACTTCAGGGTATAAGAGTGTAGAAGGAAAACTGCGATACTTTGTTTAACAATTTCCTTTCAAAGAGTATGAAAATGTCACTTATTTATTTAGATTGTGAAATAGAAAGTGAGTGATTCTATTATTACTATCAGCGAGTTGTTTAACTTTGGATGTTGGAGTCCTGATAAGGATTCTGATAATTGACAACACCAAGAGAAAGGGTACATCCAAATGAGGAGATCCGTTCCATCACATCCCATCAGCTCTGCTGGTTCATCTGCAGGGGATTGCTATCCCGTCATATATGCTGGTATGTCTATGATGTCCCCAGTGCCCCTCATGTTCTTAATATTGCAGATATTGAGTCCAAAAGTCTACTTTGACTCTCTTTCCTAGTTTTCAGGTGACCTCTTGAAATCCATAAGAAGAAGTTGCTGGAAAGAGAGCAAATAAATAGCAAAGGAATCAATTGTTCTTGGCTACTTGCCAGTCCATTTCCATTCAACTAGCCACAAATAAAATGGATGTCTGTAGAAAGTGAAAAGCCGATTTTTATCTGAAATCCTGGATAAATTAAATCTGCCTCATTCATTCCTTCAATAATCTGCAAAGTATTTTAAAATTGGAACAGAAGTCAGTCTTCAGCCTCACTGGTCAATTCTACTTTTCCATTCCATCATGAGTTTGATCTAATAGAATGTTTCCTTCCTTAGCTTCATATTCTGTAATATCATTTCCTACCAAAATGCTTTCGATCTCTGTGCTGAACATTGGATTTGACTCAGATCAGGAGCCGAACTGTAGAAAGAGTTTCAGATTATCACCACCCTTTGTGTGAACAATTGCTTCCCAATTTCACTTGATAATGCATTGACTTAGTTAAGTTCATGATCGCCATTGCCTGATGATTAATCTTATATTCTGTTGAATCTGCATTGTACTTTGTTCAATTTACCCCTTGTTCAGGATATTCCCAAAACTGAATGCCGTTTGCTCGGTGACGCCTAACCTAATGGGTTTTAAAATGTTGTGTGTAACAACTATGAAGTATGTTATGGCAAGTCTGAAGGATTTCTTTAGCAACAACTTCCAAATTCATGACCTCCGCCACCAAAATGGACAAGGGAAGTGGAATATCACCAGCTGTAGTTCCTTCCCCAACTTGTATACTAACATGAATAAGAAATATAAAATTGTCACTTGGTAAAAACATTGGAACACCTTGCACAATGACAGAGAGGACCTTCACTATAAAATCTGCGGGCTGATAAAAGATTTAGAGATATGCAATAATTCCTGGCCTTACCACCAATTGGGTTCACTTTATTCCATGATTGAATATATAAATCTGAAACATAACATTCTCCCCATTTGATTTTTTTAATGCGACAATCATCAATTAGCCTGAAAATAAAATAAGGCATTCAAAATAGAATGTCTTGTCATTACAATCGCCTTTTAATCTCTGCTTTCTTCTTCTTACCCTAGGCAACCTTGCTGCAGTCACGGTGCACCATTTTCCTCTTGAATTTGTCAGGAAGAGATAAAGTAAGTAAAAGAACAAATTGTATAATAAGGGCCCATTCCTAGAGCAGAACTGTTAGAAGCAACATAAAAGAAAGCTGTAGAGAGTCCATCAGGAAACAGAGTCTGGGACTGGGGAAAAGGATGGTGACTAGCGAGTGGAATATCTACAATTAGGACAACAACATCATCATATATAGCAATATTATCATAGAAGACCACAATGCTTCTCAAGAGCAGTCTCAGTTGATACTAAATGCTAGGCCATAAAGAAGGTTTTAAGAAGTGTCTCAAAGAGATACCGAGAGACAAAAAGGTGCAAGAAAGGAACTCCAAGGTTTAAGTCTCAGGCAGCTGGGAGAGAAGATAAACTTGGGAACGATCAAGGGGGTCAGAATTTGAAAAATGCAGATATTCCAGAGGTGAAAGGGAGGGGGAGATCACTGAAAGAGAGATGATATAAAAGGAGAATCTGAAAACAACAAATGAGAATTCTACATTCTATGCACTCGTAATTGGAAGTTAATCCTGCCCCAATCCCACCATTTTATTCCGGTGCCAGCCTACGTTTTGCTCACACCTCGATGAAGGGCTCAGGTCCGAAATGTTGGTTATATATCTTTATCTCTGCTATGTCAAGAATGCAGTGTGACTTGCTGAGTTCCTCCAGCATTTTTGTGTCAACTATAATCACAGTGTCTGCAAATTTTCTTGTTTCACTCCAGTCCTACAGGTGGTAGATACATGCTATCCCAGTCATTAACAATTTTTGGCTGCCTCCAAATCAAAACATAGTGTTTAAATATACAATGGGGGAAAATAAAAATGTATGTCACCAACATGGTGACACAGTGCCTCTTAGTGTAAATTTCATAAAATTGCACCGAGCCTTTAATAACGTTGCTCGTTTTGATGCACTGGGGAAGCAAAACTTAACATGCAGGATAAGATAAAATTTAAAATTCAGGATATGATTTTAAAAAATGGGGTTTTAATTCTAAGAGGACATGGTCATAGATTATAGATATATATTCTTCTTTGGCTTGGCTTCGCGGACGAAGATTTATGGAGGGGTAATGTCCACGTCAGCTGCAGGCTCGTTGGTGGCTGACAAGTTCGATGCGGGATAGGCAGACACAGTTGCAGTGGTTGCAAGGTAAAATTGGTGGGTTGGGGTTGGGTGTTGGGTTTTTCCTCCTTTGTCTTTTGTCAGTGAGGTGTATATATATATACATTGTGTTTGCTTTTTTGTTTTTTGCAATACCTTTTAAATCTTATAAAATATATATATTTATTTTTAAACACAATGTGTGATCTATAACCATGTCCTCCTTTGTAATGCCCACCCTAGGTCAAAGACCAAAGGTCACCTAGTAAATCTGCCATTTCTGTCACTTTAAAAACATATATGCCTCTATTTGTATTAGCGACCACCAAGTTCATGTTATTGTCATATGCAGTGACAAAGGTCAGAGTGATTGTGATAGGACAGATCTATCACCAATGTATATAGTGTATATAGTTACAGTATCTAGACTGTGCTTACAGCGATTGGCTGAGAGCTAAGCCACGCCTACTGTCTGGGCCTTAAAGGGTTGTGTCCCTAGCCAGGTCGGATCATTCCGGACTGGTCGGCCACCTGTGAAGAGCTCCTGTCTTTTGCTAATGAAATCCTTGGTTTGGATCAACAAGTCTTTGGTTCTTTCGACGAGCTCTCCAGTGATGAGAGCAGAAACAGCAAAAAATTCAGAGATAATGAGAGGCTGTGAGAGATAATGAGAGATTTGACTTTGGAGAGGAAATTAGGGACAAAAAATCTGGAAGAAAAGACTAGTGATTAGCGACTGAGGTCAGGAAGAGGTAATCAGGGACTAAGCATTATGGGAAGTGGTGACACATAGGTTGCTATCTGAATAGTAACTCAGTGGCCTGAGTTCAAATCTTGCAGTGGCAGCTGTGGAATTTACATTCAATTCTTCTTTGGCTTGGCTTCGCGGATGAAGATTTATGGAGGGGGTAAATGTCCACGTCAGCTGCAGGCTCGTTTGTGGCTGACAAGTCCGATGCGGGACAGGCAGACACGGTTGCAGCGGTTGCAGGGGAGAATTGGTTGGTTGGGGTTGGGTGTTGGGTTTTTCCTCCTTTGCCTTTTGTCAGTGAGGTGTGCTCTGCGGTCTTCTTCAAAGGAGGTTGCTGCCCGCCGAACTGTGAGCCGCCAAGATGCACAGTTTGAGGCGATATCAGCCCACTGGCGGTGGTCAATGTGGCAGGCACCAAGAGATTTCTTTAGGCAGTCCTTGTACCTTTTCTTTGGTGCACCTCTGTCATGGTGGCCAGTGGAGAGCTCGCCGTATAACACGATCTTGGGAAGGCGATGGTCCTCCATTCTGGAGACGTGACCCACCCAGCGCAGCTGGATCTTCAGCAGCATGGACTCGATTCAGCCTGTCTTAATAATCATAGAACCATTCTAAATGTTGCAAAAGACAATCTGGTTTCACATTTGACCTTCCGGGAAAGAAGTTTATCATCATTACCCTGTCAGCATGACTCTGAACACACACCCCCATCTGGGCGATTCTGGAAATGCAAGAGGAAGCCATTCTGTTCAAGTGCGATTCAGGTCAGGCAGTGAATGCTATCTTCCTGTTAGTGATGCCCACATCCTGAAAATGACTTGAATCTGAGGTCCATGATATGTGATCAGGTGCTTTAAGATATAATTAGAGAATTATGATACTATGGGATCCTATCACCACGATATATTTACATATAGTGATAATGATTGGCTGAGAGCCATAACCACTCCTACTGGCCAGGTCATAAAGGGCTGCACCTAACCAGATCCAAGTCAGTCTGGACCTCAATGTACTACGCTCCAGTCTTTTAATAATAAAAACCTTAATTTAAATCAACAAGTCTTTAAGTCATTCAACACACTACAGGAATAACTTCTTAATATTGGATAAATTATGCTTCTGGTTTAGAACAAAGAAGGTCAAGAAAGACTGAAGGTACTTACTGATACCATTTGTCAATCAGTTCAAATCATAACTAACTAGTTATGAGTAGGGCTCTCTAGTTATTCAATTTGATCATACAATGCCAATGCATTTATCTACCATTGATTCACTTCTCAAAAATATCCCAATCACCAGAATCTATCAATCTTATTCTGAAAAATTGACTTGAGTATAAATAAAAAGAGAAGAAGGAGCAGCTCTTTGGCCAAGTATATACCTGCTCCACATTCAGTAAGATAATAGCTGATCTTTTACCTCAATGGCAGTTTCCTTCACTAATCCCATCCACTTTATTCCCTTAAAAATCTACAAATCCATTAATTTCTGGCAGGAATGTACTCAGTAATTGACCATCATTGCTCTCTTCAAAGATTCATTATCATCTGGGGGAAAAAAAAAATTCATCTTAGTCCTGAATATCAATCCCAGTTCTCAACACCCAGCCAAGAGGAACTGCCCTGCATTTACCCTGTCAAGCCTTGTGAGAATTTCGGAGGTTTCAATCAGATCATCTCTCTTCCTTCTAAACTCAAATTAATATTGGTCCAGTCTCTTTCGCCTCTCCTCACCAAACAAATTCCCCATCCCCAAAATCAATCTTGGAAACCTCAGTGGCATCCATTGATCACAATTATATCTTTCCTTAGATGGGGAGCCCAGATCTGTATGCAATATTCCAGGTGTGGTCTGTATATGATCTCTTTACCATTTCCTGCCATTCCCTTAGCTTGCATCTATCCTCTTCAAGGCTCTCTACATGCTTCTCACATCCCAGACTGTCCATGTAAACTGACTACATCGCTGCAACAGCAAACATGGATATACAGTATTACACCTGCTTACATGATCCCCTTCATGTCATCGATGTAGAATGTGAACAGTTGGGATCACAGCACCAATCTCTCAATTAGTCTCACCCTCTGCACCTAAAAATAACCTGTTTATTCCTTCTCACAATGGAGTTTGTGCAAAATATTTGCACTAAAATCGGTTCAAATACTGCCTGCTATTCTCAACCATAAGGACATCTACCTATGCATCATTATTGCTTCCACCTTAGAGTAGTGGTGCAGCAGATAGAGCTGGGTTTGATCCTGATCTCTGGTGCTGTCTGTGTGGAGCTTGCACCTTCTCCCTATAAATGAGTGGGTTTCCCTCAGGTGCTCCTGTCTCCTCCCATATCCCAAAGATGTGCAGGTTCGGAGGTTAAATAACTGCTGTAAATTGCCTCTTGTTGCTTATGAGGTAGTAAGAGAACTTGGTGACAAGAGATGAAGGAAAAAGTGAATTGGTTACGGATTGTGAGCGAGGAAAGTGATTGATGGGATTGTTCTGAAAGCCAGCCTAAACTCAATGGCCTGAAATGCTGTACATAAAACTCAGCATATCACACAGCATCCATAGAAAGCAGAGGCAGCCAACATTTTGGGCCTGATACTGTTTGAAAGGCCTTCTAGGTTTAAAATAAATAAATATACTATTAAAGTCACTCGGAGGAGTCTGAACACACTCACAATCAACAATCATTCGGACTGTTTGAAAAAAAAATCTGTATTTTGCTGTTCAAACTAATTAAACTTTCAATTTTTCACTTTTATCTACCCTTATTTTATAAGGACTAACTATTGCCATGTTTCCTTCTCTGAAACTCTGATCCTACCAATAACCTTAAGTTCTCCCATACTTTTTTTTTTGAGGTCTTTGAATGGGACAATCCATAACCAACAAATGGACGATTGGATCTTATATAGACAAGGCAAACCATGCACAGCACTCAACCATGCACCTGAATGGACCATTCAAATAAAAATCATATTCACCTAACCAATCAATACTACAACATTGAACTGAGGAGCATTTTGACTTTGCAGAAAGGATGATGGATATGTTGTACACCTGTGACCAGAACTCTTATCCATGCTTTTGTTATCTCTACTCCCCTTTTCCAGTGCCCTCATTCCCAATTTCTCATCACTTTTCTCTACATCTCTCACACCTCTTAATAATGTGGTTCCCATTATTAAGTATGATATCTAGTCTGAGGTCTATAAAGTTTTTGTGTTTAACTTAATTTTTGTACCCTCTGCATTCCCTGACCTCCAAAGAGCTCCTTTTGACATTTCACCATTTATTTTATATTGCCTCCCCTCAGTCTTCCTTCCAAAATGTAACCTGGAGAAAATGATGTGTTCTGCAGAATAAACTTTTCCACTTCCCTTCCCAGTATTACAGATGTTCTTAAGCCTAATGTTTTCAACCAAAAACACCTAATTCCCTTCTTAATCTCACCCATGATTTGACATCAAAACAATAGAGGAGGGTGGGAGGAGAACTCACCTGACACTTCAAGTCTATCATTCAATATGCTTATGGCTGATATACCCCAGATGTAAACCCCTCTTCTGTGACAGTTCATAGAAGTCCCTTCTATAGTGAAATTTAGCAAATTATAAAGACAGGTTTCCTCTGCCTTTAAAACACTCCACTTACCTGCATAAAAGGTCCAAAGGTGGATTAGCAGGTCCAGGTTCCCTCTGCCAAGGGTGGTAGTGTCAGAGGTGGAGCCAAGTCGCTCCACCTCCTGCGTAAAAGGATTGCCGCTGAAAGCGGTTCCAAAAGGGGAGGGCTGATGACATTGTGATGATGTCATCCACCCATGATCCAAGAACATGGATTTTAAAGAACCCATATGGTCGAAAAAAGGCAATTACGAAGCGTATTAGATCTGCTTGAGTTTGAAGACTGCTGGAAGAGATCTCCACTAGTGCTCGTACCTGCTCATCCCTGACTTGCTTACCACAAGTCCTCTTTTGTTTTGATTTTAATTAATCCAAAAGTTCAGGGAGGAAAGTCTAGATAGAGTGTACAGTAGTACTAATTCTAGATTAGTAAATGCAAGTGAAACGGGAAGGTCTGCAGATGCTGTGTCTATAGTGCATTACACAAAGGAGCTGAAGACACTCAGCAAGTCAGGAAGTAAAGGGTGACCAACATTTCTGGCCTGAGTCCTTCATCCCGAAACATTGGTTACCCTTTACTTTCTAAAGATGCTGCTTGAGCTGTTGTGTATAGGCCGCTTTTGCTTCTCATCACGTATGTTTCTCGTCACAGTGACAGAAGGCATTACTGCACTATACCTTCGACTTTGGAAGCCAGCTCGGGAATCTCCTCTGCGTGAAAGGACTGTGCGGTCTGCCTTTCCATCCTCTGCATAAAAGGTAAATTCACCTTTTTTTTCCATAATTTGAGCAGGGGGTAACATGCATAAAAAACCCCTATGGACCAATTCACCAACATTTCAAACAATTATCGATCTCTACCTTTTTTACATCTAATGAACTAAACTCCACAGCTTCATCAAACAGAGAAATGCAGAAATTCATCACCATCTGTAAAAATACATTTCTTTGCACTTTTTTCTAAATAACCAGCTCCTTACCTTGTAACATTCACTTTCTCCATTGTCTATTATTTAGCTGTTCTCTCTAAGCACTTTTGAATGTCTATGTAACTGGTAATGTGGCACAGGTAACTTGCCTGGATGTTATGCTTACCACAAGTCCTCACATTAGTTCTGTTTAACATGTTGGAAATATACTCATACCATTGTCAGGGCTTGTATAATATTTAACTTCAATACAATGCTTAAGTGTTGTATATGTGACATGAAGCATATGAAGTAATGACAACATACGTTGCTGAAGTTATAAGGTTTATTGAAATCTTAATTTTACATTGATCTCTGCACTACTTGTAAAGAGTTGATTAATGTGTTCAAGCAATGTACCATCTGTATTGTCTTTGGTGGTCCGTTTATGAAGCTGACACATGACTTTGCAGTGGTACCTCATTTGGAACGTTACCAATTACAGAATACTTATTCAAACCCAGCAGTAAATATGATTAAAATCACAAGGGATAGAATGAAACATAGATGCACTATCATGTGACATGGAAATGTCTTCTCACAGAGAGAGGTGAAAGTTAGATAATTAGAAACATTTGAAGGGAAGCCTGATAAATATTTGATAGACTGAGGAATAGATGGGTGTGGAGAAATAACCACAGCATCCAGTATGATCATATGAAATGATGGCCCTATCTTCTTGTGTTCTTGTATATGCAATGGTACAGTTGCCATCTTCCCAACTTATTAATTATCAAGTGATTATTTTTTCAAAAGCCAGTTTGAGGATGGATCATAATCATAGACACATTTTGACTTTAATTGAAATTAAGACCTGGAGAAATCCAAAATGAAGGTTCATTGCCTTTCTGCTCAGGCACATGCCAAACCTTGCACTGTAAGGAAACTTGTGGTTTTCAAAAGGAACAGTTTAAGTCCATTCTAAACAGTTTATCCTAGAATCATTAAGAGTGGTCATGGAATAGACATAAAAAAGACAATGTCAACAAATTAACATGTCCTGCATCTTTCACCTCTTGATCCTGAGAATGCACTGACCATATATTGGAAATATTGATTTAGAATACATATTCATGAATGCCAACAGTTGAATGTTAGAAGTCATATTAGTCCCCAAAATAAAATTCACATCACTGAGTTTGAGAATGCTTGTAATATATCTTTTGGGCAAAATGCACAATATTTTCATGGCAATAACATCCCATGTTATGACTGGCAGCTTTCATTGAGTTTATTGGGTTGCTTTTACGTAGTTATTAAATAAAGGACATGTTCACATTCACATTTGCTGTCATCTGTAGCAACCTGAAACCAAAAAACTCAGTAAGCAACGCTAAGTAAGTTTTTTTATAACAAAATGACATTTAAATCCGCCCTTCTGATGCTTATCCCAGTTGTGATCAAATATAATTGTCTATTTCCATGTCAATATTTAAATGCTGTTTTATCTCTGTAGCTCCCATGGGATTAAGAAATTAATGAACATGGAATACTCAATTGCTTTAGAAAATTGATATACTCGAGAACTAATACATGCACTTGGTTCACTTTCTTTCAATTACTGTAGATTTAAGTGCTCTTAATCAGCATAAATTGGCTGATATGTTTCTGACAACGGTCACTACGCTGCAAAAAGTACTTGATTATTTCTATTGGCCATTAAGAGCTTTGGGAAATCCAGGGGTCATGAATTATGCCATACCAATGCTAATCTTTTGTTTTGATTTTAATTAATCCAAAAGTTCAGAGAGGAAAGACTAGATAGAGTGTACAGTAGTACAAATTCTAGATTATTAAGTGCAAGTGAAACGGGAAAGTCTGCAGATGCTGTGTCTACAGTGCATTACACAAAGGAGCTGAAGACACTCAGCAGGTCAGGAAGTAAAGGGTGACCAACATTTCTGGCCTGAGTCCTTCATCCCGAAATATTGGTTACCCTTTACTTTCTAAAGATCCTGCTTGACCTGCTGAGTTTCTCCAGCACTATTGAGAACAGTATTAATAGTTTTAAGAGACAATGCTATACAATATTTAGCCAGAGTAGACATGATTAGGTAATGGTGATCACACTACTGTTAAAGAGAGAACATGATGATCACAAATAATTGATCTATAAGTTTTAGCAAATCATTTGATTTTTCTGAAGAAATCATCCTATGTTTCTTGGGAGAAGTTGTAGTTCTCAATTTTATTTCTTTAAATAGGTTTTTTTTGTGATTGCCAGTGCTGCCTAATGTGTGTTTTGTGTGTGCACCAAGGTTTCATTGAGATATAAAATAAGATGATAATAAACTTGAACTAAAGGTAAATTGATATTGCTTCTTGTAAGATTTATTGCTTGCACCAAGTAATCCTCTCCGTTTCCGCCTCCAAGTCACTAGCTGCTTCTATTAGCTGTCAGTTAAATAATCTGCAACTTTTAATCAGTTTCAAAGGCCGTTTTCACAGCTAGTTGAGTGGTTTTCACATGTTCATTCAGCGAATCTTTTAATAGCAAGGCGGTGAAACAAAAGGATGACATTGCACCAAAAACAGAGATAATCAGTGGTGTGAAGTCATACTTGATCTCAGCTATTGTACAAGCAACAGCAATAACTCCTAATGCTACTCTGATAAGTGTTCGAGATATTTTACCTGGCAAATGAATTTTAGTTTTCAACTGTGCCAAGGGTTTACCACTGATGTCTGCCAGTCTTTGCATGCACTTGTCACGTAGATCCCGATGATACCAGAGGTACACGAGTCCTGCAACCAACAATCCAATACCAGTGGCAAAGGACATGCCAGGCACTGGCACAGCTCCCATTGCTCCAGCAAGAGATGCAGTCATCCAAATTCTTTTCTCCAACATCTTTTTCTTCTCTTCAATTACTTTTGAAGTTACATTTGGGAGTGACAGCAAGAAAGCAATTTTCTTTACATTGAGCAGGTCATTTACAATGGTGTCCTTTAGAGTAGGGAAATCATAATCGTTTGGGTGAAAGCTTGATATCAGAAAAATAGATGGTGCTGTAATCCCCATTTCTTCCAAGGTGGCAACACAGTCCATCCTCATAGTTTGTATCTCCTTGTTCAAAGCTGCACCATTCACTTCCATTGGAGGGAGTCTGTCGTCAACTTTGGACTGAACAAAGTACAGTTGTTTGCCCTCTTGTTGAATTGCTTTGGCAAACACCCCCTCGTTTCCTTTGAATAGACATTCTGACACAATGATGAACAAATCATATTTCTGAACATTTACCATTTTTAGGTACTCAGTCAGTGGTAGATTACAAGAATCTATTCCTGGAAGTTCTGCAAAATGAATAGTTGGCAGATTGGGATGGGGGTATACAATAGGCTCTGTACTAGTTTCGTTATAACCAACTTTTCCCTCCTCACTTATCTCAAAGCCCACCATAGCAGCGATAAAAGTGGATTTGCCTGCACGTTTTTCACCTGTAACTGCAATATTAAGTTGTGTATTTTTCAAGTCTTCTAATTTAGTCTTTATCTCTGGAATTACTGCTTCTAATCCACCAGCATTATAATTGGTTTTTAGTCGTTCAAGTTCTTCCATATTGAAGAATTCAGATGATGAAATCATGCAATCCTGAAAAGAAAGTTGAAATATTTACACAATGTACAGTAGATTTAGTTTCTTAAACTTCCTGCTGACTCTTTAAATAGAGCATGAGGATAGTATTACTGTAAACAGCATACTCTTGACCGTATATAGTGCTGCTACTAGAGCTACCGTTTCAATGCTCCAATAATCCAGGTTAAATCCCTGACCTCCAGTGCTGTTTTTGCAGTTAGCACTTTCTCCATGTGACTATGTGGATTTCTGCCAGGTCCAATTTCCTTTCCATGACCCAAAGAGATGCAGGTTGGTAGAATGAATTGGCCACTGTAAATTGTACCTTATGTAGAAGTGAGTGGTAGAATCTGATGGTAATGTCAGGAGAACAGGTTAATGGGGAAAATTCATGGGCAACTATGATTGCTTTGAAAGGCAGCATATTCTTCACAGGCTGAAATAGCCTTTTTTTCCTCTATATTTTGTAATTTGTAGAAAAAGCCTATCCATGTGGTGACGTCTACACAGTTAGATGTACTGTCTGTATTGTGAGGCAGCAATTGTGTCATACATTTTATATCTGAATAACTATTGAAAAAACTAGTACTGTATAATTGATTTAGAGTTCAACATTTCTGTGTCTTCTCCAGTGCAGAAGTTGGATTGGAAGACAAGATTAATCATTTCTTTTGATTACGTATAGTAATTCATAGAATATTACCGCGGAGAAAACCATTCTTGTATAATCCATCCTTTTCCAATGACCTTCCAAATAAGGACCACTTAGTTGCTTTTCAAAAGCTTCCTTGACATCTGCTTCCACCATTCTTTCAAGCAAAGCCTTCTGGAATCAGCAACTTATTCTGTGTAGAAACCTCCTCTTATTCTCCTTGTGCTAATAATTTAAAGTTTATACCCTCTGGTTATTAACTCATCTGACAAACTTTCCCTCTACTTGTTCAACCAAAGCCTCCCACAATGTCTTTTACATCCATTCTTTGAGGTGAATAATTCCATCTTCTAAAATCTCCTCATAACTGTTCTATTCATCCCTGGTATCAACTTTTTCTGTCAACTCTCCAGAACCCAGGGATTATTCCAAAGATGCAGTGCGCAGAATTGTACATATTAGTCCCAATTTAAGTTTGTATTGATTGAACAATATGCTTTGCATTTCAGTATTCAGTGCTTTATTTTATAACCCTACTGATGCCTACTCTATCTTCCCCACCTTCTCAAATTGTCCTGTTGCTTCGAGGCACTGACGAATTATCTCTGGTATGACCACCACCCTCCCCCCCCCCCCCCCACCCCTGCACAATTCTCACCCTTGCACAATGGTAACATTTAGATTATACGTTGACTTCACTAAATTATTTTTTTTACCTTTGTTGAATTAAAATGACTGCTCCTATCTTATGCAGAAGTCTTATGAGCTGTCAGATAAATAATAAGTGAATTATTTTCACTTCTATTTAAATAAGGTACTGGAAAGTCAAGTCAGGCAGAGGATGTGCAGAGAAACATTAAAAAATATTTCAGTCTATGACCTTTTGTGAGAAATCTTCTGGTGTTGTTTTTCTTCTTTGTTATACCCATTAGGAACAGAACCCAGAAGTTCCAGGGATGCACAAGTCCTTATAACTTTTAATTTTGGAAATATTTGCAGTACAGTTTTAGCAACAAAAAAAAAAATCTGGCAATACTTAATGTTAACCAGAGTTTCTTGAAATATTTGAATCTTCAGCTTGTGTCAGGCTCCCCCTGACCTTGCCCCTCAGACCCCACCCTTTGAATAAAATAAAATGACTCAAAAATCTGTCATAAATCCCAGGAAGAAAGAAGACGGAAATCAAGGTGGCCAGGCTCCAAAGTGAACTCAGTGCTAAAAGTGTCACCAATGATTGAAGACAAATGCTTTTACTTGCTGTAAATCAACAACTATTACATCTGTAGCAAGAGCACCTGATGATACTCCTATTGAGCTGGTCACGGAATTACATTTAGCTGCCGTGCAACTCACCTGAGGCTTTTGAAGTATGCCAGTGAGGAAAGATTTTCTATTGACCTTGTGCTTTGCTGGTTTGTTTCTTGAGATTCAATCAAGAGTTTGTAAATGATGAGTTAGCTGAGACAAAAAGTAGACGTAGAACAAATTAATATGCTATATGTGTCGGCAAAAATAACATTTCCAGAGTTGATGTTTCTTCTTGTGTTCTTTCATTTCCCACAGCATTCAAATTAACCATCATCATCTTCTGCCAAACATGAGTTCTGCTGTGTTGTGGCCACTGTGAGCTACTGAGTTCTCACCTCCACAGCAGAATATGGATTTTTCTAGCCAAAAATAGGTTCATAACTACACTGCATCAGCAGTTTCTCATATTTATCAATCTAATTTCCCCTCCTCTAGACACACCTTCAAATCTGATATTTGTTACAGACTTTAAAAAAATATTCAAAAATGCTAACAAAAAAAAAATTTTAAAAGCTTCCAGGTTTCTTTACCATTGCTGATTTATATGATGGGATCACCTATACTAGAAATATTAGAAACTGATTAATTTAGTGCACATTCAGAAAAACTTACAAAAAAAAGGTACAGGCAACAATTGACAATTATAAATTTGTTACTTGTAAATATTTGGACTGAATTATTACAGTAAATCTCAGGATCATCTTACAAATAATAACCTAGCATTCATCATTCATTTGGAAAAGGGTAAATAATGATTGATCGACCTCATTATCTTTGAGGAAGTGATTACCTGATTGGTTGTAATAAATCCTAGGGGAGGGGAGGTGAGGGGGGTCTGGCAGGAGCAGGGATGGGATACGGAGACTTAGAGCAAAGTTGGAAAAGATTGTAATACAAATTCAAAGCCATCAAGATCCAGGAAATGGTTATGGAATTACCTCCCAAAAAGTTAGAATTGATGAATATTGACCGGAGGAGTTAATATCAAATTGGGGAGAAGATACAGAGGTGTCTTAGTGTTTGCAGCCTTGCTCAAACTTAAATATCAGAACTGAATGAAAAACGAATTTACTCATAAATAGCTAAGACCAGGAAGAATCTCGCTGGTGTGACAACTAAATTTTAGTTGTCTTTTGACATCAATTTCAACCTCTTAATTACAAGCACAAGAATTAGAGGCAATTCACTCTAGATTTCCAATTGCAATTCTTAAACCCTAGTTAATCTGCATCTTACACTGCATTTCATTAATCCATTGATGTTGGAAAACATCATGACTTTAACTGAGATATATTCGTTTCAACATGTTTCATCTGACACTCGAGTTCTATTTGTGATTTAGTAAATGCCCTTTCGGCTTCATGTGGCAAAAGAAGGGCTCCCGACCCGGGTTCGCTCAGTCCAGCGAACTCCGGGCCCCAGTGCCCAACCTTATTGCCAGGATGCGGCTGCTCTCCCACACACAAGATCTCGCCACGCAACTCCACTCAGATGCGGATAAGATTGAAATCTGTGCGGACGATTACGTCCATTCTGCCTCCCCTGCACCTCCCAGCAACAATCCAGACAGTTTTCTCTCCCATATTACTTTCTTACCGGATCAAGCCGCAGAGAACGAGAGAGAGAGAGAGCGGAACCGTCCACCGCACAATTAATTCTCCTGGTCGGCTTGTAAAGAGTTTGATGCACAATTTTATTCCAGGAGTTCCAGCAAATAAGAAAGAATATAGAACGTCATCGACTTTACCATTACTGAGAGAATTTGGGGGGAAGGACCACAGACTGGAGTCCTCCCATGACCGGGCACTGAGGGGCTCAGGCCGAGGGGAAGCCCCTCCACGAACAGAGTTTGGCGAAATGACAAGGGTGGTAATGGTGCATTTGGAGGGCGAATGTAATCATGCACATTGAGGGGAATGTATCTGATTGACGTTATGGGCGTGAAAAGATTTTTCTTTTTTTGTAAATTTATGTTGAAAAAAGTCTATGGAAAAATGTTTTGAGACCTCAAACTTGAGCTTTTTTCAATGTAAACACACATTATTGACAATTCGGAGGGCATTGCATCCTGGAATATCAAACCATACCCTCTGATCTGGGCCTCGCTAATGTGCTGGAGAGAGCCAAGGTGCTCAACAAAGCAATCTCCCAATGGATGCAGTAGATGACCTCTGCAGATTCACAAGTGAAATGTGGCTTCACTTGGAAGGGCTGGGGCCCCTGAATGGTGCAGAGGGAGGAGGTGTGGGAGCAAGTGGAGAGGTCACAGGGGGAGGTCCCACAGGGACGATTGTTGGGGAGGGAGCAGGGGACAAGGGAGTCATGGAGGGAACGGTCCCTGCGGGAGGCGGGGGAATCTGTGTCGAGAGGTGGGATCACGTAGTCGGTGGCGGAAATGTCCTAGACTGCCGGGCAGAATATGTATGCAGGGTCATTGCAGTGGTTTGTGTTGGCCCACATCCTGGTAATGGCGAAGGCGTCAGTCGGATGGATTGGGGATGAAGGGGAGTTGAGATGGCATGCACCCATGAGCTCTGGGATGGCCATTGCAGGTGCTCTGCCAACAGGTCGTCTAGTCTGTTGGGGCTCGCAGATGCAGAACAGGTCAAACTGGAAACACGCAATGAAATGTGCTGCCAGCCATTCAAAGACGGAACCCAAATCCTATCGCCGGGCGTCTGCGCCTGCGCGCTCCTTCCCTCCTCCTCCTCCTCCTCCATGGCCGGCCATCCCGTTGCCATGGTGACAGCGCGCTGGCCGTTTTCATTGAACGCGATGGGAGTTGTAGTTCACTAGCCAGGTTCACGCCGGAAAGCACGAAACCTCGCGGCTTGAGGATCACGGAGAAGCCGCCAGCGAGAGGGCTTTGCTTTTAAAGGGCCACGGCGGACGAAAGAACGGAAGGCCCGACATCCGGGCGGAACGTTCCTGTCCGGCGGAAACTATAGTGCGACGGCTTCCGGTCCGATGGCGGCGAAGGGGAAGGTGAGGGTCAGGAGTCCCTGGGGTGGAAAGCAAAGTGTTGGGAGTTATTGAAGTGATGGCAAGGTATTTTTAAACTGGCCCAGAGCGGCGGGAGGGCCGCGCCCATAATAACAATGGCAACCTTCCCCCTTTCGTTGTCTGCGTTTGTGAGTTTCTTTAAAACGTGTTGTAGGGGCTGGCCCTGTGGGGGTGGTTGGCTCTCGCTGTGACCCAGACACACAGGGCTGGGGGCGCAGAGGGGACCAGATACCGGCATCTGAGACGAAGCACCACTCGATTGGAAGGACTCAGTTGGGTCGAGCCGTACCCTTGGCCAACGTGTTGTTATTGACGCCTCAAGCCTGAAAGTTTGGTGATGTATCTTTATCTTTGCTACATGTGTCACCAGCTGAACTTCTCCAGCATTTCGTCTTTTATTACGGTCGACATGTTCATGTCCTGCTTTCAGAAATGCTGACAAGTCGTGTAATAGTATTTAATGATTTATCTGCCTCCCCTCCTACCAAATAAAGAGAGTGGAGTACGTGATGTGGATGTTATGTCTTTGGATATTGATGTGGCAAATTTAATTAATTTCCTTTCTCTTTACTTTCAGGTTTTAAATTTAAAAAAAATCATTGCAATTTTGGGTGGAATTGACTGTCATTTAACATATTCCCAAATTATACAATGAGCAAAAGTTGATTGAATCTGATATTTGGAGTTAGTCTTCATAACACTGAAATAATGCTGAATTCACATTTTTCAAGAGCTGTTAATATCTGAACAGGAGAAACTGACTTGCTGATGAGGAATAATTGGAAATTGTTTACACTGTGTAATTATAATAAGACGAAAGGAACTGATAACCACAATTTTCAAGGTACCAAAATTATCTTGGGTTTGCCATGGAGAAAATGGCAAGAGTGACTACAGCCCTAAGTGGCACAACCATCACAGGACAAACAATGTTCTGCCATCTTGATGCACCTGCCAATGCTATTAGTGTATGTAGGGATGCTGCCCAGGTGGTGGTGGCCGGTCGCAACATTTTCAAAATCTATTCCCTCGAGGAGGAACAATTCTTGGAAAGGGCCAACCTTCGGGTTGGACGCAAGCTCTCTTTAAACTTCAGCTGTGCTGATGTAGTGTGGCATCAGATGGACGATAACTTGCTGGCAACAGCAGCCACAAATGGAGCTGTGGTGACGTGGAATCTAGGCAAACCATCTCGCAACAAACAGGACCAGCTTTTCAATGAGCACAAACGCACAGTCAACAAGGTGTGCTTCCATCCCACTGAGGTTCACATGCTGTTGAGTGGCTCCCAGGATGGATACATGAAATGCTTTGATCTCAGGAAGAGGGAATCAGTGAGCACTTTCTCTGGTAAAGGATATTTTCTAATAGAGTCAATACAACTGCCTAATTATAAAATAGATTATTTTTATCAGCAAATTATAATTTATCATGTTTTGAGTAGTCTTCCATTAAAGTATTTTTTTCACGTTAATTTCCTGTTTGTAAATTATCTAGAGAAAGAATAACAAAAGAAGCATTGTCTTTCATTCCCTCACTGTTCCAAAGTGCTCTAGAGGTAATGAAATAATTGAGCAACAGTTGTGTGAGGTTTTCTTTAACTTAAAAATTACGATGAGAAACTTAAAATATAACCATGTGTTAGGGTTAATGAATATTGAATAAATATTTGATAGGACACTTGATTCTTTCGTGGTGTTTGTATCCAGCCAAGAGAGCCTCATTTTAATACTTTACTTCTAAAAAATTTTGTGCTCCTTGTCTTCCAAAGAGAGCTCTGAACTGAGGTAGTTCCAAAGATGCTGTTTTTCTTATTTAGACATACAGCATGATAACAGGCCATTTCGGCCCATGCTGCCCAATTAACCAATTGCTTCCAATTTGACAAATATGTTCAAGAACAAAGATGCTTGGCAGGTTGTTTGATTGCAGAATATCTGATACAATTTGTATCACAATCCAGTGAAGAATGAGCTTCCTTTTCCCTTTTATTTGTGGGGAAGGAGCACAGTAATGGCTATAATTTGGTGGTGTGCAAGACTGACTTAAAGCTGTGGGGAAAGTGTACAAAATGGTGTTAACTTCCAATTGTATCCAAATATACCATTGCAAATCATTTTTGGCCAATTTCCCTTTCCTTTGCTTTAAGTAAAGCTAATACTTGGAGGCTCTGTAAAACTAAATCTATCAAACTTTTTTTGTCATCATGCCAAAATGAGTAAATATACTTTCTGAAAAAGGCTAAAATTTGAACTTTTGAAGAGAAATCTTTTGGTATTTAGATCATTTGTGCATCTAATGGGTATATAATTGTGCAGTTTTAATTTTCTAGTCTGTGGTTTTGCTGAATTCTAACACTGCTGCTAATTTTACAGGATGAGTGATGTTCCTTAAGCTTTTGGTTTTTATATATTTTGGAATCTCACTAAATGCAAGTCATTGGCTATAAATTTGTTTATTCCACCAGCTCCTATTGGATGTTAATTAACGTAACTATTGAGCCTATTTTTGTAATCTTGTGAATGGAATCTTTATCTTCTGAAGGTCAATCAGAAAGTGTCCGGGATGTCCAGTTCAGTGTAAGGGATTATTTCACATTTGCTGCTTCGTTTGAAAATGGTAATGTTCAGCTCTGGGACATAAGACGTCCAGATAGATATGAACGTATGTTTACAGCGCATAATGGACCTGTTTTCTGCTGTGATTGGCATCCAGATGATAAGTGAGTAGTACAGCACTTGCAGCCCTTCCTATTTATGTTTTAGAATCTTGTTATGATTGAGCAGCAGTTCTAAGATCTCGGAGAAAGAATTTTTAAATTATTTTTTATTTTTCACACTGTGAACCATATCAACCAAAATATATACAAATGTTTCTCATTAAATATACTCAGTGGCATTTATTTCCTTTTTTTTCCCCCTACCCTCCATCCCCCCCCATTCCCACCCCCCCTCCAAAACCAATAAATATTCAATATATACAATTAAACCATGAAACAATGTCATCACATAATGAAAAATAAACAAGAAAAATGTGTCATCTACTTTTACACACTAGATCAAGTCGTTTTGTCTTGTCTCTGTTATGTTCCATGTATGGTTCCCAAATTTGTTCAAATAATATGATTTTATTTTTTAAATTATATGTTATTTTTTCCAATGGAATACATTTATTCATTTCCATTTACCATTGCTGTATTCTCAGGCTCTCTTCCATTTTCCAAGTTGACATTATACATTTTTTTGCTACTGCTAAGGCTATCATAATAAATCTTTTTTGTGCTTTATCCAATTTGAGGCCTAATTCTTTACTACTCATGTTACTTAAAAGAAAGATCTCTGGATTTTTTGGTATGTTGCTTTTTGAGATTTTTATTTAATATCTGATTTAGATCTTCCCAAAATATTTTCACTTTCGTACATGCCCAAATTGCATGTGTTGTTGTTCCCATTTCCTTCTTACAGCGAAAACATCTATCCGATAATGTTGGATCCCATTCTTTTAACTTTTGGGGCGTGATATATAACCTGTGTAACCAATTATACTGTATAATGCGTAACCTTGTGTTTATTATATTCTTCATAGTTCCAGAACATAACTTTTTTCATGTTTAATTTTTTATCTTTATGTTTAAATCTTTTTCCCACTTTTGTTTGTTTATAGCTTATTTAATCATTTTCCTTATCTTGCAGCTTAATGTACATGTTCGCTATAAATCTTTTAATTATCATTGTGTCTGTTATCACATATTCAAAGCTGCTTTCATCTGGTAATCTCAGTCTGTTTCCCAATTTATCCTTTCAATAAGCTTTCAGTTGATGATATGCAAACATTGTACCATGAGTTATTCCATATTTGTACTTCAACTGTTTAAATGTTAATAAATTGTTTCCCAAAAAAACAATTTTCTTTTGATTCCTTTTCTCTCCCATTCTCTAAAGTAAAGGTTATCTATTGTAAAAGGGATTAGTGGGTTTTGTGTCGGTAACAATTTTGGTATTTGGTAATTTGTTTTTTTCCTTTCTAAGTGGATCTTCTTCCATATATTAAGTAAATGATGCAATACTGGTGAGCTTTTATATTGCTTTTCATCCCACTTATAAAGTATATGTTCCGGTACCCTCTCTCTTATTTTGTCTAGTTCTATCTTCGTCCAGTCTGGTAAAAATCTGATAAATACCTTAATTGTGCAGCTCTATAATAATTTTTAAAGTTTGGTAACTGCAAACCATCTTGGTTGTACCTCTCTCTTAATTTATCTAATGCTATCCTCAGTTTCCCCCCTTTCCACAAGAATTTCCTTATTATTCTCTTTAGTTCATTAAAGAATTCCTCTGTTAAGGGAATTGGCATCGATTGAAATAAGTATTGTATCCTTGGGATGACATTAATTTTAATGCAATTTACCCTCCCTATCAATGTTAGCGGTTATTCTTTCCAATGTTCTAAGTTTTCCTGCAATTTCTTTATTAGTGGCTGATAATTTAGTTTGTACAGGTGGCTTAAGTTATTATCTAACCTGATTCCTAGGTATCATTTAAATAGTGATTCTTTTTTAAATTCTGTGTAATCTGCGTTACTCATTGGCATCACTTCACTTTTATTTGCATTGATCTTGTACCCCGATATTTCTCCATACTCTTTCAATTCCTTATGTAATTCTTTTATTAATATTTCTAGTTCGTTAAGTATACTATGATACTATAGGAGAGGAGGAATTAATAACTCTTTAAATGTTTTATAGAATTCAATTGGGAATCCATCCTCTCCAGGCGTTTTTATTGTTTGACAGCTTTTTTTAACATATTCTGTACTTCCTCTATTTCAAATGGTTTTATCACTTTGTTTTGTTCCTCTTGCAATTTTGGCATTTCAGTTTTAGCTAAAAACTCTTCTATTTTATCATCTTTCCCCTCGTTCTCAGTTTGATATAATTGTTCATAAAATTCCTTAAAGTTTTAATTAATCTCCATTGGATTACATGTCATTTGTTTGTCCTTTTTCCTTGATGCCAATACAGTTCTTTTAGCTTGTTCTAAGTAGCCAGGCTAATATTTTGTTTTTTTTCTCCCAGTTCGTAATACTTTTGCTTTATTTTCATTATGTTCTTCTCCACCTTGTATGTTTGTAATGTTTCGTATTTTATTTTTTTGTCTGCTAATTGTCTCCTTTTCGTTATATCATCCCTTTTTACTAGTTCCTTTTCTGTACTTACTATCTCCCTTTCCAACTGCTCTATTTCCCGATTGTAGTCCTTTTTCATCTTGGTTACATAACTTATTATCTGCCCTCTAATGAAGGCTTTCATTGCATCCCATAATGTAAATTTGTCTTCACTGATTCTGTAATTATTTCAAAATATGTTTTACTTTGGTGTTCAATAAACTCTCTAAATTCCTGCCTTTTAAGTAGCATGGAGTTTAACCTCCATCTATATGTTCTTGGTGGGATGTCCTCCAGTTCTATTGCTAATAACAGGGGTGAATGATCAGCTAGCAATCTAGCTTTATATTCAGTTTTCCTAACTCTCCCTTGAATATGGGCCGACAACAAAAACCTATCAATTCTTGAGTAAGTTTTATGCCTACTCGAATAATGAGTATTCCTTCTCTCTTGGGTGCTGCCTCCTCCATATATCTATAAGTTTCATTTCCTGCAATGATTTAACCATAAATTTGGCCACTTTATTCTTTTTGCTAGTTTTTGTCCAGTTTTATCTGACATTGGATCCAAATTAAGGTTAAAATCCCCTCCAATCAATATATTTCCTTGTGTATCTACAATCTTCAAAAAAAAATATCCTGCATAAAATTTTGATCCTCCTCATTAGGTGCTTTTATATTGAGCAAATTCCAAAATTCAGAATATATCTGACACTTTATCATTACATACCTCCCTGCAGGATCTATTATTTCCTCCTCTATTTTGATTGGTACATTTTTATTAATATAGCTACACCTCTAGCTTTTGAATTATCTGATGCTGTCGCTACGTGTCCTACCCAGTCTTTCTTTAATTTGTTATGTTCCACTTCAGTTAGATGCGTTTCCTGCTCAAATGTTACTTTTTTCTTTTTTCTTTAATAGCCTCTTCCTTTTAATTTGGTTAATGTTTATAGTCATATATTCAACGTGGCCATCTCATATCCTGTTTACACCTCATTTCCGCCTCTGATCTTGGAGAAAGACTTGATGCCCATTATTGCTTTCCCATATTTCAATTTTCATTCATTGTTAAATCTTTACAAAACTCCAAAATTAACTATTTTGAAATTTCTACAATAATTGTAGAATATTATAAAACCCTAATTTGGTGAGCAATTGTTCAAAATTGTTTAAATTTCCAGCAAATACATCCTGCATTTTTTCCCTAATATACATTTTTTCTTTTGTACAGTAAAATCTTCATTATTTGGTACTCATGTGAATTTTCCATATGAAGAGTGTTTCCAATGCCAAACTAATACACCTGCATTAAGAATATACTGTTTACACAGGCTATACATTACACCTTAAAAGTTAAATAAATGGGACCCAACAGTATCAGACAGATGTTTTCGCTGTAAAAAGGAAACGGGAACAACAGTTCATGCAATTTGGACATGTGAGAAAGTGAAAAAATTTTGGGAAGATCTAAACCAGATCCTAAATAAAATCACAAAAAGCAATATACCAAAAAACCCAGAGATCTTCCTCCTAAGTATGGATGGAGCACAAAAAAGATTTGTTAAGAATATACTGTTTAAAAGATAAAAGACAGTGCAAAATGTGAAGTAATTTTTAAAAAAAAAAATCAGTTTTTTAATTATGTAAAGTTCACTTTAGTCAAGGAATTCCCATAACTTACAAAATTTAACTTTGAACCCTGGTCACTGGAACGGAATTGTGCTCGTCACTATACTAACCGTGCTGCCGTCATAATTAACCATCTCCTTCAAGTTGACAGATAAATCCAAACTAATATACACAATATTAATAAAAGTAAAAACTTGCTAGGGAGACACTTTGAGAGTCACCCCAGTGGCGAGCGGCATCGACCCACTCTTCATCTTGGTATTCTGGTCAGACCGTCGGAGCAACCCCACTCAAGTGTCCCAGTCAGGTTCTTGCTGCACCTTCCTTTATATTCCAACCCCATTTGCGAGTACTGTGATGGCACACTAACCATGTCTCTGTTGTAATTAAACCCTTGCCCTCAAGTTTGCAGATAAAACCTTACTAATATCCTTAATAATATACTAATAAAAAAGACTTCCCAGGCAGGGATAGGGAGACGCCCCATCAGAGACCAGTATCAACCAGCTCTTCATCCTGGGCACCACCATATTATTCAACACAGTTTTATTGAAACTTTATTCAAACAGCTGCTGCAGTTGGGGCATGACTGGGGCACTCCGCTGGCTGAATGTTTGCTCCCATCTTCACCAAGGGGTTGTGTGTTGCTTTGAAAACCTTTACATTTTCAATTGTAAACTTTTATTTATCACTTTATTCCTATTGTTTTTTGAAATATGTATTTATTTTGGTCTGTTGTTTGCGTTTCTGCTTGGTTGAATGTTGAATAATGGGGATTTTACTGTACTACTTTTTTAGAGGTTGGTTAGCCACAGGAGGACGTGACAAAATGGTGAAAGTATGGGACATGACTACAAACAGAACCAAAGAAATCTACTGTGTACAGACTATCGCTTCTGTAGCTCGAGTGAAATGGAGACCGGAAGTAAAGTACCATCTCGCAACCTGTTCCATGATGGTTGATCACAACATTTACGTTTGGGACGTCCGACGCCCATACATTCCATTTGCCATGTTTGAGGAACACAAGGATGTTACTACAGGAATTATGTGGCGTCATATTCATGATCCTTATTACTTACTTTCAGGGTCAAAAGATAGTACACTGTATCAGCACATGTTTAAAGATGCCAGTAGGCCTGTTGATCGTGCCAATCCAGAAGGATTGTGCTATGGGTTATTTGGAGACTTGGCGTTTGCAGGAAAAGATAGCATGTTCACTAGTGACTCAAATCGGAAAACCTATGGAGGTGACAGACGTTATCCCATTTTTTTCTTCAAGAAGCCTGATTTATCGGAGCAGTTTGCAAATGTTTCCAGTGCTCTTAATGTGTTTGAAGCAGATCGGATCAGCAACTCCACAAATTGGTTTGTCAACATGGCACAAAAGTATCTTCTAACTGGACGCTCGTTGGCTGAGCTCTGTGATCATAATGCAAAAATTGCTAAAGAATTGTATCGTTATCAGGTACTGTGATTAAATGGGTAAAATTTGGTTATGTCTTTTCCCTGCAAAATGGTTCATGAAGTCGAATTTACACATTACTTGTGTTCTAGCAGAAACAAGTGATATAAACCTGTTGTTAAGAACGTGTACCATTTTTAAAAATTTTAGGTTTTTAAAATTAAATTTAGATATACAGCACTTTAACAGGGCCTTTTGGCACACAGGCCTGTGCTGACCAATTACACCCAATTAACCTACATTTTGAAGAATGGGAGGAAGCCGAAGCACTCTGGCAAACCCAAGCAGACACGGGGAGAATGTACAAACTCCTTATAGACAGCGTCAGATTTGAACTCTGGTTGCTGGCGCTGTAACAGCATTGCGCTAACTGCTACGTTAACCATGCCACCTTTTAGGTCATATGGCAAGGTAACAGACTCTATCGGCCCAGGAGCCCGTGCTGCTCAATTGCATCCAATTAACCTACAACCCTGGTATGTTTTGAAGGGTGGGAAGAAACTGAAGTGTCTGGAGGAAACCCACGCAGACACAGGGAGAACGTACAAACTCCTAACAGACAACGCCAGATTCAAACCTGGGATGCTGGTACTGTTACAGAGTTGTGCTAACCGCAGTGCCTTCAATGTTCCTTATGCTCTAAAGCATCATCTCAAAAAGTGTGGGTAGATCAATTATCAAAATACCTGGAATAGGATTTAAACATAGAAGGATTCTTGATAAAATCTCTTGCGTTAGAGTAAAAATTGGAATTGAATACTTAATTTTAATTTTGATGAACTTAAGTGGATTTTTTTCTCCCATTAGTTTGTTTTTTAAAACCTTCAAGACTGCAAACAGTTTTGAATAAAGTGAATGAGAACAGAGTTGTTACACGAGGTTAAATGAATCGAGGTTAGTTCGCTGATGCGCACTGAACATAATTGCTGAGCAGTTGATTTCACTTTTCCTCCTCTGCTTAGGTGGCCCAGACGTGGACGATGCTAAGGATTGTGTATTCCAGTCCAGGTGCCATTTCAGCTGTAAACTTAAATCAGAGTATTGGCAAGAGTGGAGGGTTGCCTCATATAAACAGGTGGGAAAAGCAGAAGAATGCAATTGGAGGGGTGGGTGAAATGGTGCTGCCACATTTCTGAATTACAAGCACATTTATTTGGCCTAATTTTGTACTTATTTCAATTCTCAATTCTCCAATCTTTCAAAAATATATCCACCTCCACTTTAAATACTTCTTAATGATCTACCCTCCACAATGCTTTGGAATTAATATCGATGAATGTATAAATATGCTTTTGTTGAAAATTTGGTTTTTAAATTTTTTGTTCATGGATTATATTTTTTCTAATTCAAGATGCTTTATTCAACTTTACCTCTTGCCTAGTGATTTTATTTTTGGTAGGCTTGTTTTTAAAAAAACAAACTGATTAATCTCCTGCATTCATGTTTTATTTGGCATCAGTTTTAAGGAGATCTCTGCCCCCCTTGGCAATGAAACCAGGTTGGAGAGAGCAAAGTCAGAACATCGACAGGAGGTTAACCACATTGATTCCTCAAACCCACTGGTTACTGCAAATGAAGGTACAACTGTAGCAAGATTAAAGTTTATCCAATTACATATTAAGAAGGCATGGTAATGTACTAAGCTAATGATTTATTAGTGCTGAAGGTTTGACATTGTAATCATAAAATGTAAAGTAGGAGAAGGCCACGTGTCCCCTCAAGCCATTCAGTATGCTCGTGTCTGAACTGTCCCTGGCCACATCTTGTAGCTCTCAATTCTCCAGTCCTTCAAAAATGTATCCACTTCCACTTTAAATGATCGACCCTCTACAATGCTCTGGAATTGAGCATCTATGGATTCATTACCTTCTGTGAAATGAGATTTCTACACACCTCAATTTTAAATTATGGTCCCTTATTTTAAAACTGTCTCCTTGTTGCAAACTTCCATACCACTAAAACATCTCGACATCTACTCTTCCTTGCCCTCTTGTGGGATTTTCTTTATTTCATTGTTCATTAAGATTCTTCTAAACCCTAAAGAATATAAACCTAGGCTGAGGTGAAAAATCCTCTAATCCCTGAAATTTGCTTGCTGAATCTCCTTTGGACTACTAATGCCATATCTCTTGCGTAAGGGAGCCAAAGCTGTGTACAGTACAATTGTACCAAAACTTCCCTATTTCTAAACTCCAACCGAATTTGCAAATGCCATTTGTTGCCTTAACAATTTGTTCCTCCTGCCTGTTTTAGTGATCTGTGCACAGTTTTGTTAAACATGATTGCTCTTTCATATATGATCTATTCAGACTTCAGTCTTCATAGCAACTGTGACATTACTAAGTTGCTTTTTTTGAGCTGACCAATAGCATTGCTTGTTTTTGATTTTTTCCTTACATGGGGCTATGCCCAGCGTCTACCATTTTCTTTGGTTGCTTTAGTCTTGTACATTCATTAACTCAATCGAAATACAGAATGATATGGAGATTCAGCACATCTTATTAATGATTTTTTAAAATCCCTTTTCATTTTATGTTATTTAACAGTACAAATTGAATTCAATTCTGATCATTGATCTTAAGTAATTTTAAATATTAGGACATGCATTCTATCTGTCAGGGGTAAACTTTTTCAAACTTCAACAAGTTCCTCTATGCTTGAGATTGGAACTTGAGGATGGGAGCATGATGTAAATTGGAACTTGCACTATATCATCTACTCTTTGTGATTTCCTACTGATATTAATAATAGTGGCCAACTACCAAGCTATTCCGTTTAGACATGGACATAAAACACTACAGCGCAGTACAGGCCCTTCAGCCCTTGGGTGTACTGAACTATATACAGTAAAATTCCTAACATTGGGACTGGATTTTCAAATTTTTGAGATTCTTGGGCAGTGCTTTTAAAAAAATTTAAAGAGGAATAAGGAAGATGAATAGGTAAATCTTGATGGTTTATTCATTAACAAATACAGCATGCTTCATTGATCAAAATGAGCAGTTTTAAAGAAAAATAGTCAACACTTAAAATAAGCTTTTTTCCCTGCAAAAAGAGTGTGAAATGGTTTAAAAATGAACATTGTAAAAGAAAAAAAAGCAGTATCCAAAGAATTTCTTTGTAATTAAGATTACCTGTATTAAGCATGGGCGCATGTTGCTGCTGTGCATCTATGATGCTCATGAATGCATGCATGCACACAAAATTAAAAAGGTCTGAGAGTCCGGATTCTCAGGTGGTCTGGATTTCTGACATCCAGATTTTGGACTTTTCCTACCCCAAAAAAAAACCCTTTAATTTGGTTCTGCAAGTTATGATTTATCATAAGCAATCGGTCAAATGTTTTCCGTGAGCAATTTTTTTCCCCCTTTGGTGCACAGGTATATTCTGAATGGGTTTTTTTTTCTCTCCCTGTTTTAGAGAATGAGGAAACAGAAGGTAGTGATGTTCCTGCAGATTACCTGTTTGGAGATGTGGAAGGAGATGAAGATGACCTTTACATGGTGGATCACGAAAATGCTCCTGGTGAGCATTTCTTTACAAAAAAGTCAAGCAAAATTGCACACATTTCTCGTCAAAAGCATGCAGTTTTAGTATCAATGAGACTTCTGCAAGAAGCAAGTATTTATACACAGTAGTTGTATCAATTTTCTGATTGTTCTAAGGTGATTTTCCTCAGTTATTGGCAATTACAGTGAGATGATTAGGGATGCTGACTTGCTCCTGTCAAGAAAACCTCATTATTGAAATGCATCCACTAATTTGATCAAGATCTCTTCTCCACTTGGGAGACCCACTAATTTGATCAAGATCTCTTCTCCACTTGGGAGACCTCATGGGACTGATTCTTCAGATTGGCCAGTGCTAAATATTGTGATTTTTCTAACGTGTATTGGAAAGTGTATATTGACACCTGAAAATACTTTCAGGTGCCTTCCCACAGTCATTGACAACTTAAAAATACTGATGTGATTAGTGCCTTGTGGTATTTCCATATTTTGCATAATTCTCCTATTAGTAGGTTGTCAATTGTGTGATGATCCATACAAAGTATAACTATGGCATGCAAATTGTGTTTTTAAAATTTTATAGCTTGTATGGTACCTTTCTAGAGATATGGAAGAACATGCCACAATTATATCAAACTCATTTGAGAATGAAAGGTCACATCATGAGCCTGTGTAGGTACGGCTCTGATGTGACCTTTCCTGAAGAAGTAAAACCTCTTGCTGAAATATGACTGCCGTCTGTGTTTCATTCTGTGGTATATATTATTGATATGTGACCTTTCTAAGTGCATGTTGGCTATTAAATAAATGGCCTCACAGCTTGACGTGATCCTCCTTTTGTCTAACTTTTTCATAAATACAGTACAACTCCGATTATCTGAAATGGTTGGGACTGGGCCTCTGTCGGATAAAAGTTTTTTTTTTTGGATAGCTGGTCATTTTTAAAAAAAACCAGCCCAGTAGTTACAGCAAAGCACTTGTAACGGTGCATAACAACAACAAGGGAAGGCTTTTTAAGCATTAAAAGAATGTTTAATTCTCACCAAAAAAACCTGGCTGCTGCCGATCACCGAGGCCCTGCTCCTGCCTGGGAGCCCGATGGCCTCACTCCTACCGAGAGGCCGCTCTCTTTGATGACACCAGGATGAGATTATTCTGACCGCTTGTGGCTGAGAGACAGTGGCATGCAGTTTGAGAGGGAGAGTTGGAGAGAAAAGTCAATAGGGGAAAGTTAAGAAGAAATGGAAAGAAAGAGGGGGAGAAGTTACCATAAATGAGGACAATTATCCTTCTAATTTCATGTCGGGTGAATTTTTTTCAACCTATGAGGTCAGTTTGGCTCCGAAAATTTTTTTTGCATAAATGAGGATTTCTGATTTGTTTCAGATATTCTCATTTATCCGAAATTTTTTTTAAAAATTGGATAAATGAAGATTTTGGAGAATCAGAGTTGTACTGTATATAAAATATAACCATTTACGGAGCGGAAACAGGCCATGTTGGCCTTTCGATTCCGCACCGCTTCACTGATTTTGTGCGCCCTCTTCAGGCCTTGGTCCCGGTAGATCTTCATCAAAATTCAATTATCATGTTATAAAGTCCAATATTATGACATCACAAATTTCAGAATTATTTTACAACAAGCAGGAATTGGAATTTGATAGTTTCTAGGCTCTGCAACCTGTTGCATCGCCATGCCCCCACACCAATTGTCTCTTGCTCACCAAAACTCAAGTCGAGGCTTTCAGTCTAATAAGACCAGAGCCAGCATACTGTCTGTTTTTTTAATATAGCATTCCATTTTAGTACAGACTGTAAGTGGCTGTTTGTACATCTGTATAAAGTACTGCTGTTTAATAGAATCCTTGTTCATTTTTCTTGCTTTTTAACTGCAAAGTTAAAATTTCCTTACATGCTGTCTCTCTCTATCTGTTCACAGAGGAACATGAATACATTTTGCCTCAGGAGGCATTTCAACTGCGTCATGAGATTATAGATAACCCTTCTGCTCCAGACCATCTCCAGGATAAAGTGGAATCTCCACATGTCAGTGGAAATGAAGCTGAGACGGTGTGCTTGAGCCCAATTGAATCCTATTCCCTTATGTCGATCTCTCAGCCTCTTTATGATGCCCATCTTCCTGCTGATTATTTTAATTCCCTTGTTAAGGACATGCTGCATTACTATGCAGAGCAGGGAGATGTGCAAATGGCTGTATCAGTCCTCATTGTACTTGGTGATCGTATTCGGAAAGAAATTGATGAGCAAACACAGGTAAGATTCGAATAGTTAAGCACAATGCCAAAAATATTGTCTCAGATTGTGCAATCTTTAACATTGGGCAATATTTAGGATCCTAGTCACTTCTAATTCTATGACAGTCATCTGGAGAAGATAGTGTTTCACTTTAATAATGATACTTGATTTAAACACAAGTTATTTCAACAAAACAACGTCAATTGTGCAGAAAAGTAGCCGCCTTTTGCTATAATATGAAGAATCTCAAAATATACAATAATTTTAAATAGGAGACCAAATTATTCTTTCCTTCATCCTACATTTGATGAAATGGTGGGCTACAAAACTTTATGCCAGCTGATCGTCGAAACTAATATTTTAATCTTTCAAAGTTTTTTTTGAATTAATGGTTAATTATATCATCGTTAGTTTTTAAATCATTTTTATTGTGGATGGTATTTCTAAAATTGTAAACAGTATGTTCAGCAGACTGGAATTGTATTCATATGTGTATTTTTTTGCTGTTGAACATAATTCATACATGTTTTCTCTCTACCTTGTTAATATTGACTTCAATCCTGGAAGTTATGTAGAATTTAATGGATTACAAATAACACCGCTGCCTTGTCCTACTCATCTCAGTGCCTGCTACTTCATTCCATTCACCTCAACTGGTCTGTCCTTGCAATGTATTGCACTTGATTTGCCACAGTCATTGCATCCCTTTGCTATTCCTGGATTCAATCCACTCTTTCCTTCTGGATGCCAACAGTTTGATGTTATTTGGCTGTCAGTATGTATTTGCTATAATTTTGGCCTCCACAAATTGTTTTTCATTTTTCCTTCTAGAAATCCAGGCCATCTGTTGTCATCATATGTGGTCTTTCTATCTCTGAAGTGCCAATCAATCAGGAGGCAACTCAAATAATTACTTGAAATTTCTTTTTGCACCCTGGTTTCTCCTTTTTCCATCCTAGTAGCACTAGTATTTCTGCGGTAATGAGCTTGCCTATAAATTAGTTGGCTGAAGCTGGATGTGTGAATACCTTTATTATTTGAGTCCATTTCTTTTCCCAACAATAATAATTAGCCTCTGTCAGATGGGATGTAATTTCCCCAGGAAGATGAGCTTCAATTCCTCATTGTTTCCAACAAAACATATGTTTTCCTTTGATTATTTACACAATCTTGAAATTCACGTGCATTTTGAGGCTTAACTTGTACTATCGTTATCTCAAATGTGATTATTCCATCCACAATGTTCAGCCATTGCTTATCCGCACTGAACCTCACAGAATTGTTCCACAAATGTATTGTCGTTGACAGAATTCCTTGTATTTTTGTCAACACCATTAGTTCTGACATTGTGTATGTTCTTGCTTCTGCGCCATCACTTCCAATTGCATTACTCTTTGGCTATTTCCCCAGATATTTTAAACCAGTGCTTTCTTCCATATTGTTTCCCTCCAAATGATTGTTTATTGTCTGATTTCTTGTGTGTCAGAGTTTGAAATTTTTTATTTAAAATGCATTGACTGAACTGTTCTGGTAAATACTAACCTGAGAACTGGATAATTTAATTTTTTTTAAAATAAAATTTGTTCCCAGGAACATTGGTACACTTCATACATTGATCTGCTGCAGCGTTTCAAACTGTGGAACATTTCAAATGAGGTGATCAAGCTGAGCACATGCAGCTCCATCAATTGTTTTAACCAGGCATCCACTACACTTCACATCAACTGCACCAATTGCAAGCGACCAATGAGCAGCAAGGGCTGGATCTGCGATAGGTGGGCTATCTCTCTAATCACTATCTTTGCCCTCCCCTGGCCTTTCTCTCTCGCTGACTAGTGATATACAAAATCTGAATGATTTGGACAAGAGTTCAGATACTGGAATCTGGAGCAGAGAAACCAGCTACTGGAGGAACTCAGTGGGTGGAACAGCATATTTTGGAACGAGACCCTGTGTCAAGACTTGAGTGCTGAGTATAATGTTAGGTTGACTGCGAAGGGGTGAAAGTAATAGACCGATGGAATTCCAGATGGGTGAGCGATCAGAGGAAGCAAAAACACAATAATTGCTGGAGGAGGTAGAGTTATGTACCTATGTTTCGGGCCTGAGCCCTTCTTCAAGGTATAAGCAAAAATCAGGCAGGTGTCTGAATTGAAGATTGGGAGAGAAATGGTGAATGGGAGAGGGAGGAGTCCAGACCATCAAACAGAAGGTGTTAGTTGGATATGATAAGGGAGGGGGGGGGGGGTGGGGAGAAGCAGATGGAGTCAGGTGAGGGGAAGATGGAGATGACTGGAAAGTTAATGTATTGGAACATGGTGAGAAGGGTGATAATGGGATCCATTAAATTGAGAAATGAAGGGCAGATGGAACCAGATTTGGAGGGGGAGGAAAGAAAGTGAGTGAACTGTGTGGATAGAACTTGAAAGGGGAGGGGTAAGGGAATGTAAATAGGTGATGGGAAAGGAAAATTCATGTTTATCTCATTGGGTTGCAAACTATATGATCTAATTTGTTCCTCTGGTTTATGTTGGGCCTCACTCCATCTGTGGAAAAGGGCTGATATGGACAAGTCGGTATGGGAAAGAGATGGGGAGTTGAAATAGCAAATAACCGGGAACTCAGAATGGCCATTGTGCACAGACTGCAGATGCTCTTCCAATGTATCTCTTCTCCTCATCAACAGCACTGCAGATGAACTGAATGCAGTGGATGAGATTGGAGATGAGATGCATATGTACCTCTGCTTCATGTGGACGGCCTGGTTAGGGTCTGTGAATTATTGCACCTCTTGCAGTTTACTATGAAAAGTGGCAGGAGTCAGGGAGTTGCTGGTGGGGAGAGGTGAATGGACCAGGGAGCAGTCTTTATGGAAGGTGTGGGATCCTGTTGCAGCTGCCAAAAAATAACCTGAACCTACGAGCCCATCAAATAATTATTAACTAAAAATGTCAGTTATATATTTTCCCATGAATCTTGCCATGTTTTTAATCTGAGGTTGGGAATTCATTGGTGGAGCCTCAGAGACCACAATATACACTGTCTCATGAGCTAATCTGTTAACTGAATTTTTTTTTAACCTTAGATGCCACCAGTGTGCCAGCATGTGTGCTGTGTGCCATCAAGTTGTACGAGGGTTATTTGTTTGGTGCCAGGGATGTAGCCATGGTGGACACTTGCAGCACATCATGAACTGGTTGAGGACTAGTTCACATTGCCCAGCTGGATGTGGTCACCAGTGTGAATATACATGAGAAGGCAGAGCTCAAGATCACAATGTAATATTCAAGAAGTAACAGATTACTTTCTCATGCATGGTCTATAGAAATGAACACAACTTCTGAAATTGTTTTAAATGTATACCACACTTTTCAAAACAAGAAAATTACAGCTCAATTTAAAGTGGAAAATCTGACCGCTTTTTTTTTCCCCTTGCATTTTTGTAACTGTTTTAAGTGATGTGGCCAAGAAACTGCTTTTGGTACACCTTAAGTGTAAAAACAGGAGTCACTTGTTTTTAGTTGCTTGAAGCAGCAAACTAAGCTATACTAATTAAAGCAGCTGGTACAGATTGGAATGTGAGTGGGTGTTAATGGTAGTTTACCATGGGACAACAGGATTCCATGTCCTCATCTTTTTGAGTTTGTGGATAGTAATCTGAACACAACAGCTTCAACAAAGCTTGTGTGTTTTACTTGACCTTATTTTGAGAATACCAATTATAGTCCCAGTCAGTAAAATAGGCTATTCATTTCCTCTAATAAAATTTGTGTATTATCACATCTAAACATCAGATTTTATGTTTTGGACTGTTGTTGAGGGTTTTGGAAATTTGGGGTTTGTTTAATTTGATGTACAAGGGCCACAATAGTGTCTCTAGCTTTCCACACAGTTTAAAATGTTAGCTTATTTTACCAATACCGTGTGTAAATTTAAGTGCTTATTCAAGTATGTACTGATCCTCAGTTGGAATGTTAATACAGCATTAGAAAGATCAGATATAGAACTTGACATATGCTATTTGTATCAGGAATACACCATTTCTCATTGATTGGAATAACAGCAGTGATTTGACATTTTATTTCAATCAAAAAAGTAGGGTATTGTGAATTCAACCATATTGTGCCCTACGACCAAATGTGACAGTTGCAATGCACCTTTCAGATTACAGTATAATTCTGATCACCTGAAATTTTTTTTGGAGCTGAACTGGCCGTGCACGTTGGGCTCCCGGCCGCAGCGGGGGACGTCAGTGATCGGGGGTGGCCAGCATGTTATTTGGTGAGAATCAAACATTATTTTAATGCTTTAAAAGCCTTCCCTTGTTATTTAAATACTGAGGCAAGTGATTTGCCTCAGTTATAAAAAAATTATCCCAAATGGTCGGGACCGGGCCTATTTCAGATAATTGGAGTTGTACTGTACCACCACATTTAATTTTCAGACTAGTTAAAGATTGCAATAGATTGAAGTAGAACTCCTTAAAAGACCAATGCAAACACAAATACATTCACTGAAAGGCACTATTTTCAGTTGCATTGGGATCTCATTGATTTCCACTGGCTTTTTGTTTTGTTGAATATAATTGGCAGAATGTTACAATGTCTACAGGTTACATTCCACATAAGGAGGATCTTGTAATTGTTTGAATTGTAATGAAAACTAAGTTTTCTGGTGAATTGCGAGCCTGTAGCTGAGACAAGAATTACTAAAAGTCTTCCTGACACTTGTATTTAAACTTATTTACATTGTTATTTCCTAAGAGTAGAATATTTTAACTATTTATATTTATTTTACATTCTGAAGCCTGAATCCTTTCAGAAGTAACTGCTGTAAGAATGCATACAAGTATAGTAAATATTGACATCTGAAACTTTTCTTCGGTGTTTCTTATCTCTGACCCACAATGTGAGTCTTCTCTGGACAATTTTATATTAAAGCTTGCCTCTGACCAAGGATTTGATTATCTCATCTAATTTCTTAGTTTACTTCCAACTTCTCAACTTGATGTTTTCTGAAATTTCAGCGGGTTGAAGCTGTCTTTACACATTATTTTATCTAAGTTGGCATAAGTATTTTGATCTGGGACTCTGGTTCCAGGGTTGATTGCGAACTAATGATGAAGAAGTGGAAGATGTAGAAGTAGAGAATGACTGAATAATGTACCTGAGCACCCACCTGGAATCTACCAGAGAAAGATATTGAGTGCCTTGAGACTTTTACCATTCAGCTGAATGGGACTGATTACTCTGTTAAGCAGTCTTGACACTAGCTTTTAATAACTGACTTACATCTGCTTTTAAATGAGGGACAGCCAGGGAGAAAGACCTTTTAGCTGAGCTTAGGGAGCAAGAGTTCCAAAGTGAAACTAACCTTTTTACATAATGCTTTTCCACATCAACTTTGAACAGATTGGTTTCATTTTCAGATAGCCAGTGATTCTAGATATATCCACTGGAGGAAATGGTTTGTTGAACAAACTGATTACATTGGACAATTTTTTTTTCCAAAAGGTTTGCTTCCTGAAAAAATTGGGGATTTTGATACAACAAACTGAACACAAAGATAATGTCAGATTTGCTGTACCATGTAGGAAGTTGAAGAAACATTAAATGAACTTTTATTGAATTTAGCATTAATCGTAAACTCACCACGATTGTAAGAGAATGTATTGCAGCTGTTGCAACATTGACTAGACATTTCTGCTGTATTGAATCTTCCTGAAGAACATGTGCATCAACATATGTTCAATCTCTAATCAATGTAATGAACAGTATATGTGACCTGCTTTCATAGCCTCTCTGCATCCATCTTAACTAAGCACGGCCAGGCCCAAGACAACATTTGCATAGAACCTACACTGAATTCTAACTCAGACAGAAGCACACAACATTCCAATACAAACTATGTAAAAGTTGAAATTATTTTGTGCATTTATGTTGAGGGAAGAAACTCGATAACTAGCTATTTTAGGACTGCATTAAGAAAAGGTGAATTAATCTGACGATGCCTTCCCATGAAAGTGACTATAATAAGATTTTACAATACATTATTTCTGAACACAAAGCTAGAGTTTAAAGTAAACAATGGTAACTTCAAAGCAACAAAAGGCAGATTTAGCATAATTTCTCAAAGGTATGAATGTGAATTGGCAAGACTACTATTAAAAAAATATATATATATGAAATCTTGCTACAAGTGTATTTTGTGCCTTCATGGAATGAATAGAAAAATAGATGAAATGAAAGTTTTAGGAAAGAGTTTATAATGTGGCCAGAGAAACCAGTAAGATAGAGGATTTGGAATGTTTTAAATTCCGCAAAGGATGACTACAAATTTGATGAAAGGGAAATACCTAAATTCACAAAGTGTGAAAAAGAAGAATTTATTGATAAATTCAGCTCAGTAAAAGTTTTTTGAAAACAAGTGACTTAAATGCATCTTAAGATTTTACAAGTATGTAAACAGGAAGAGTTGCAAGGTAATGTAGGTTCTTGATAGAGATGAGAGAATTTATAATGGAGAGTAGGAAGGCACTGAAACTGATAAAGAATTACCATGCTAGCAGTTAATCTACATCCTAGATTTTTGAAAGAGGTGGATTCTCTAGTTATCAAAAACCACATCTTACAGTAGCAAAATATGACCTTCCTCTAAGGAGGGACATGTGTAGGAAGTAAAATATAGCAATGCATTTAGAAGATATTAGGTGGAATGGACATGGATCGATGAAGGAGAAGTCTATTTGAGAAGTTTAACTATTGAGTGGAAAAACAAATGTGTAGTCTGCAGATTTTTGGCAAACAAGGTTAAAGCACATAGCATAGATTGAGTTGATCAGAAAAGCAACAATAAACTGATCCTTCTCTGGTTGTTAAGCCAGCTAAAGACATGATAGGCATAGGTTCTCAAGTCCCAGAATTCAATATCAATTATTTAAAGGGGACCAACTGTAACATTTCCAGATTTGCCTATGATACACACCCAAGTGCAAATCCAGGTAGTGACAAAAATGTGTGGCAACAATATGTAACAAAACAATAAAAATCTGGAAAAAAGTCACAATAGCTTCTCTAATACAAGACGGTTACCAACAACTGCAATAGGAATGCAAATAAATTGAAGAATGGGAAGCAAATTTTAAATTCTTTCCAACAAATGGCTGAAGCAAATAATGTAGATTAAGAGGTTGATACAAAAGAGAATAATGTTACTGAATAGCTCAGTTAGGATGGGTCAAATCCACTCTGCATAAAATTTACCATCAAATGAATGCGACAATGTAACAGACCTCTAAAACAAGGAACATTATTCTGATTGTAGAAGGCAATGTGATCCTCTGTTTCGGAAGAGACCACATTTCCCCATTTTTTTTTCTGCAGTGTTTTGTTGCTATTTCTTTCTCTTTGAACGTTATGAAAAAGATTCTTACTGTTTCCTGGTACATGTGGCAATAATAAATTGAATCACAAGCAGATGCTAATCTTTCCAAAGGCCAATTATTGACATGGCTTTTATTGTTACTGACGTACGATTCCTTTCCTTTATTGTTGAACATTGTGAAAATACTGACACTAAAATGTGAACACTAGAGATTAAAAAAAAATAACTTTCATATCTTTGGAAAGTATTACTGTAGTTGTCTCTACTACCTCAAAACACTTGGTATCCAGCACCTATGGGAATTGGCAGATGCCAGATAAATGTACTTACCAGTTGCCTGAGACTTATTCTTACGATGCTTAACTAATACACCTGCATTAAGAATAAACAGTTTAAAAGACAAAAATACTATACTGTACTTACACTGAACAAACTTCACTTACATGAATATATATGTTAAAGCATTTTACTTTATTTTCAGTCACATTATTTAAAAATATTTAACCGTCGCTGCATCTGCAGGTTCTCAGGTTGACTGCACATGTTGCACAACAAAAGCAGAGGCCAGGATTTGTCTTGGTCATCAATTTTACAACCGAAGTAGAGCTCATAGGCTTACTTAATAGATGCAGTCATGTTACATCTTTGCCACAAATGTAACAATGTATCACAGCTGTTATGACATTGACATTTCTGCTGTATTGAACCTTCCTGAAGACAATAAATGCTATTGTTAAGTACACTCACTGTGCTATTGCCTAAAGGACATGGGCATCAACATGCCCAGCATCTGCATATGAGCCTTTAAAGGGCACAGTTGGTGTAGCAGTTAGCACGATGCCTTTACAGTGCCAATTATCGGGACCAGGGTTCAAATCCTTTGCCGTCTGTAAGGAGTTGGTATGTTTTCCCCATGTCTGCCTGGGCTCTGTTTTCCTCCCACCGTTCAAAACATACTGGGGGGGGGGGTGTTGGTTAATTGGGTGTAAATTGGGTGGCATGGACTCATGGGCTAAGCTGTATGTCTATATTTAAATTTAGAATTTGTGTCGAGATGAGCATGGTGCAAGACAGGAACTAAAAATGTCTTCAGTTAGAGTATGGTAAATCTGTAGATTTCTATACCCAGGAAAGGTTATACATTTAAGGTGATACATTTCTAAACATTAAGGGAGAAAAAAGAGCGAGAGAAAGAAACAATTTTTGTTGTTGTTTCTATTTTCTTAAAAGAGATTTAAATGGATCTATTTTATTCAACGTACTATCATTTCTAAGATGGAATTCCAATTTTTAAAGCAAGCATATTGAAATAAGAGTCAAACATGAACAACAGCAATGGGTTTTCCAGGGGTGCCAGTGTAGCTACTTCAGAAAAAGTAAACCCAAGAATGGCATCAAGAAATAAAGTAACTATTTGCTACAATAACCATGGAGACAGGAAATATAATGGCCTAATAAACTTACTTGAGGAAGGATGTTCTGGGTTTGGAAGCGAACCAGAGGAGGTTCACCAGATTGATTTCAGAGATGAGGGGGTGAGCCTATGAAGAGAGATTGAGTCAGCTGGGCCTGTACTCAGTTGAATTTAGAAGAATGAGGGGATCTTATAGAAAAGTATAAAATTATGAAAGGCATTGATAAAATATCAGCATGAAATTATTCCTGATGGTGGGGAGATGAGAATGAGGGGAGATGAGAATGAGGGGACATAGCCTCAAGATCCAGGGAAGTAGGTTTAGGACGGTGATAAAGAGGTACTACTTTTCCCAGAGGGTAATGAATCGATGGAATTTGCTGCCCATTGAAGCAGGAGGCTACCTCAGTAAGTATATTTTATACAAGGTTGGATTTTTTTTTTATAAACGAAGTGGGGGGAATTAAGTGATATGGGGAAAAGGCAGGTAGGTGATAAGCCCATCAGATCAGCCATAATCTCATTGAATGGCAGAGGAAGCTCGATGGGCCAAGATGGCCGACTCCTGTTCCTATTTCTTATGTTCTTAACAATGTGAATCCAAATTTAATCACCCTGTACCAACAATTGTGCTTCCCCTTCTCCCACTCCAATGCCTTTGATACTCAGTTGTCTGCATTTGTTGTTTTAAATGTCAGAATTTACCAGTCTGGCTTCTCGACATGGCAGCGTGCATTCTGGATTTGAAGTTAATGCACAATGTACCAACTTCCCAAATGGAAAACTAAAAGAGTCAATTTCACAGTTGCTGTATTTAAAATGTGTTTATCAGGAAGAATAAAAAAAACAGCTCTACAGGTTAAACAAAGAGCTTAACATGAAAGTTTAACAGCTTCTTTGCATATTAAATAACCACAAAACTCAAATCATACAGAATAAATAGTCAAAAATAATTTACACATTTGGTACAAAGATCAGGGAATGGGATTTGTGAACTGTTTAAAAGTTTTCACATCTCAAAAGGGGACAAAAACCTTTACAACTGATATGGCTTTTTGTCGGAACAATGCTATGAACATTTTTTTCTGCTTCTGTACAACATTTACATCTTAAAGCCATTCAGAACCTGCTCCAAAGCCAAAGCAGAACCATTTGTTGTAGTGCATCAATTAGAAATTCACAGGAGAGTCTCCCCATCAGCAGCTTGACAAAACCCATTGATTGGAATCAGATCCTGTGTTTCTTTTAAATTACAAAGTTTATTGTTCTAACAATGGGCTCCAATAACCATTAATCATCATTATTGGAGAAAACTACACTGCTTTAGAGAGACAGGGCCCAATAATGCAAAGGTTGATGATAGAATACACATTGGGTTAGTATTAAAATACCAGAGTGATGCTGACTGAATTTTTTATCATGTTCAGAACTTCCATTCAGTCAATGACTTAAATTAGATCTCAGCATTCTCATTGTCTCAAAATATTCCCGACATTATTCATTCTCAAGTTCATTTTAGATTTTTTTTGATGTAAATGGAAAATTAAAGCTCTGATGGGAAGTTTCTCTCTAACATACAACACCAACTAACACTTTCAAAGGGTACAAAGTAAGTGTCAAGATTCAAAGCTTCAGTCACTAAATGATTGGAAGTGGACCCCATGTTCTTCAGACATCAGGATGAGGACTGTGAAGGGAGAAATATACCTGGTCCTAGCCCATAGAATGATTGATGGCCTACATCTGTTCTTACAAATACAAAATAATACTGGTTGGTGTACAATGTAAAGAATTCAACTACAATTGGTTGCATTTTTGAACTGCCTGGAACAGAATCCAATCTTAACACACTTTTAGAAGAGAAATAAAATTACCATATTATGATTTGCCAATCTCTTTCAGTTGTGATGAACATTTTTATAGTTCATTATAGGTTCTCGCATCCATAAAGCACATATTAATCCAAATGAATGTTATAACTCAACTTCAGCTGATTTAACAAAACAGCAATTTAACAAATGGTGAAATCATTGGTGAGTTAGAAAGATTTCCAATCTGTTATATCAGCACAAATAACACACCCCAGTTTTAATTTCAATTTTATAAATATATATTTACCTTCCAGTGCAAGATTAAAACTATTAAAAAAAGCAGTTAATAAATTAAATACTGAATGCAAAATGAAAAGTTTGCCTTGTACAAAAACTAAAAATGTTTTGTTCCAAATTAATTTCAATCAATGTGTAAATTTTGAAAATACACTACCTCATAAATACAAACCGCTACAAGAGTTTGAAAGATTTGTAAAGCAAAATTAGTAGCTCACAAAAGACCATCTGGTATTGTGGGGTCATCATTCTGTGTGTTGAATTGGTTGGGGGGGGGGGGGGGGGTGGACACTATAGGTTTTACCAATAAGGCAGCCTTCTCAGTGATGGCTGTAAACCTTCCCAGTTCACAAATTTATGTTCTTAGCACAAATGTTGTTTTACAACTGGTTTCCTGGTATTTAGTATTTACACACATCAATAGAAACCTAAACAAAGCTATACATAAATTTTAGCACTTATACCAGAAATAGCAGGATGTCAAAACATGGAATGACGGCCACAATAACTATGAGACAATATACAACTTCATCTGTAAACAATGAATAGTTTGGTGTTCTTCAATCAGGTCATCAATACATTGCATTCACTATCAGATTAAAACTGGCAAGATACATATTAGTTCATTGCTTGGCCTAACCGAATGCTAATCACATTAGACATCTGAGAGTTCAACTCAGTACTAGTCTGTTCGAGTTTACATGCCAGCTGATAAGCATTGCATAAAGGCACTGCATGGTTGTGCAATGGATATTCTAACAGCTTTATAGATACATTTACCGTTAGCCCTACTGGATTAGGTGATGTATGAAAGGTAGATTAAGATAGATATTAAATCCCACTTTCTCTACTGTTAGCATTTAATATTGACAACGACCTCCATGGCAGAGATAGTTTCTTGCATGCAAGGACAATAGAAACCTTTCAATTAACTCAAAAGTTAGGTGAATGAATATACTGGAAAATGTGATTTCCCTGCAACCATTCACTCTTAAATGCATCCCTTTTACCTGAATCATTTAACAGCCATCAGTGAAGAAAGAAACCTTTGGTTTCGTAATATTGGAGTGCAAATCTAAATTGTAATTGAGGGAACTAGTAAAAATAATAAAAGATGGGATTTGTAGCTTAACACAGAATTAAACTGTGAAATAGTATGTATTAAAAGCAGAAAAAAAATCTGAAGAAATTTCTGGGACTGCTCAATAAAAAGTACCAAAGCTTTGAATTCTGACAAACATTTCATTCTGCATTCAGAACATCCATGATGAGGCGCAAATCTGGAGGAACAAGTGGAGGCATCTTTCCCAAGTTCAGACTTACTTGGAAAATTAATCTATTTTTGTTCCATTTTAAAAAATCCATAGTAGCTTCCTCCTATTCTTCATTCTATTGCAGAAGAGACAAGAATTATACAAACCAAGTAAACATGATAACACACCCAATGAACAGTTTCTATTACCTACCACTATTCATTGTTTGGTATCACCAAAGCAATCACATTAACAGGATTAATGCACAAGGGTAAAAGCACAAAGATCGACTAATTAAAATTTATTAATGACAATCCTGGGGGAAGGGAATCCCAAACACTAACCTTCTATGATTGAAACTGTTTCTGCAATGATGCTGGAATACTCGAGTCAAAAAAAAACAGGAGAAAGCTAAAGTGGAATATTTGTCCACCCTAGGGAGCTACTTCTAATTCTTTGCTAAACTCAAAGTTCAATGTTACTTCATTACTTAAATATACAAACCAAAACTTCTTTAATTTCAAAGACTTCAAATTCAATATAGAATACAAGTTTAAAACTGTGTTTTCGCTACATTAAACAAATCCCTTTAATAATGCAGCAGACATTTACCAAAACTTTAAAGATGCAAGATAGCAATATTTTGTTGTAAACAAAAGCAGAAAATACAAAATATGGAGAAGTGAACCGCAAAACTGTTACGTCCTCTAAGATTTTGCACATTATAAAAGAATATTTAACAGAGGAGTGTTACAGATTGTGATCTACTGAGATCACAACTTTCCAAAATCCTCAAATCAATTGGCTTGTCTGGCTCACAGTAAACTGGACTTTACCTTTTCGAATTATTTTGGGGGGAAAAAAGTCAATTACTGCACTGCAACATGCAAGGTTGATCCTGGTGCAATAACCTACTGCTTGCGAGACATTAGCTTTGCAATTTATTCTCCTTTCCTTGGTTTACAGCCAAATTTGGCACTATTCAACAATATAGAATTGGGAGACAATCCTTCCAAAATAATTGCTCATAAATAGCTTGCATTAAAAAATAAAATACATTTTATTTTAGAACCCTATGTGATGGGTCAAACTAACAATGTGTTTCTCGAGATATTTACAAGATCTGCAGATGGAAGAGGTATGGAGGGCTATGGGCTGGGTGCAAGTCAGTGGGACTAGGTAAAGAAATGGGTTGGCACGGACTAGAGGGGCAAAGGTAGCCTGTTCTATGATTCTATACTGAAATCTCTGTGAACAAAGAGAAGCAAGAGGGACTCAGCTTGTCAGGAGGCTTCCATGGAGATAAATGGTCAAAGTTTTGGGTTGGGTCCATGGATATTGCCTGGTTTGTAGACTCCCCTCTCCCCCACCTCCCCCCCCCCCCCCCCCCAGCTTTTCTTTGTTCACTCAATGCAAATATCTAACCTACTTGTATAATTTACAGTTATGGAATAAATACTCTGCAGAATAAATGTTTCATTTTAAATTGGAAATCTCATCTGTTACTGAATCAGAATTATACTAGTATTGGTGAATGGAGTTCGTATGCTTGTAGCAATCCAAATCTACACATGTTTGAATGGAGAGTTTGTCCTTGGGTGCTGACTTTTCATCCTCTGTTGGAAGGATAGGACCTTGTCACAACGACAAAAAAACAACCAAAACAGCACAAGATTACTTAAATGTAAACTGCACAACACTAAATGGGCTTGGGATGCTATACATGAAATTGAAAATGGTACAAGAATTTCAAATCTGAAGCATGGTTACTGAACGCAATGTAAAATACAACAAAAAAAGTCTTCAGGACAGAAAACCTTTATATTTGAAATGTATAGAAGTCATCACATTTGAGCCTCTGTGCACTTAAAACAGCACAGGAATAAATTGGGAAGATGTACCTCAAGTCTTGATGCTGAATGAAACAATTGCAAAATCCTTTACTCATTAGTGGGTTTCAGTTCAATTCCAATAGCCACTAATGAGAGACAACTAGCTGATAACAATCAAGCTGATTCACAAGCTAATACCCATTAAGGTCATGCAAGATAGAAAACCAGGGGAGAGGCAAGAGAAAAATCAAGGAATGATGGACTATAGAACAATTATCTAGAACAGTGGTTTTCAAATATTTTCATTCTATTCACATACCACTTTAAGTAATCCCTATGCCATAAGTGATCTGTGATTAGTAAGGGATTATTTGAAGTATGCGAGTGGAAAGAAAAAGTTTGAAAACCACTATTTTAATCATTCCTAATGGACTCGTTATGTGCAGGGTTTCATAACTCCAAAGGAAATGGGCCAATGGCAATTTTAAAAAGCAAAATATTTCAGTCACAACTGGGACAAGAGCAGTGGTTCTCAACTCCCCCCCCCCTACTCATATACCACCTTAAGTAATCCCTTACTAATTAGAGCATATATGGCATAGGGATTGTTTAAGGTGGTACGTGAGTGGAAAACCACTGATCTCGAAAGACAAAGGGTCAGAGGCATACTATTCCTCGAACTGACGAAGCATAGCAAGATCCTTACCTTTGGTGGATTTCTCCAAGACAAAGAAAGCAATAAACTATCAAACCACATGTTAAATTAATTTCATTTTAGAAGTGGCCATTGAACATTGGTAATGATAATTATTCAACAGCATAATGTTGCAAGTGGGACAATGGTTCAGTGAAAACAAGTCATCAGGAGTTTAATAATCTCCCTGCATCATATTTGTCCCACCAAAGCAGTATAACCATGTGGGCAATTGACTTCAACATACTTTCAGATAAAATACAGTCACATAGGTTTTCTTGATACAATGAGAACATTAGGTTTTAATGGAAAGCAAAAATGGGTGTGTTATAATGGTAAAAAAGGTTTGTATAATTCAGAACATTCAAGGAAAAAAGCTTGGTATAAACTATAACAATGTTAGTAGATCTGCATCAAAATCCTAAGATTTTGAAATCAATTTTGTTTCCATGCCCAATTCAAGCACATGATTGATCTGCACATGAGTTTCAGACATTGGTAAAGAATATCACCCTCGTGTACAGTCCCATCACAGGATCCTTTTGGCTTCTTGTAACTTCATGCTGTGTCAATGACTGCCAACTGAATATTATTATGAATCTAATACTGAATTAAAGGCAGTACTGTCAAGCATATTGCACATTTTTCAAACCTCTCAGTGTCATTTACAAATGGTTTCTCCAGTAGTCAATGCCCAAACTAGGCAGCTTAATTGGCAAGGTGCTGAAGAAAGGGGCACTCTAATTGAGCCCCTTGTTCAGTTTATGACCCTATTGTGAAAGATCACTGACTGGAGGGCCACTGTCCAAAAGCATCCCCTTCCTTGAAGTCTCAGCTCCTGAAAGCTCTTGTGCAAGGTCATTAAACCGGGCAATATAATCCATGCTGCTTTCATTCATCATACATGCCAGCTGAGAATCGACCTATATAATAAAAACAGCCAGATTGAAATTGAGTACAGCAAAGATGCGTAAATTGCAATTTACATTTCTCTTCCTAAAGATTGGGGGAACATGTGCCAGGCCAAAACTACTGTGTAAGAGTGAAGTATTGGCATCTTGTTCTGGCTATTAAAAGATTCCTGATTCAAGAGCAAAGACAAATTTATCTCAACCAGATTTTTCAACCTTATGTCCTTTCTAGTTGACTGAGATAGGAGATAGATGAATAATGCTCTGCCAGTATAACTCAACTAGGAAATAAAAATGTTTTAAAGCACTTCAATACGTCAATAACTCAGGCTCATTTCAATTGGTTGTTTTTTTAAAAAAAAAATCCAATATACTCCAAATCTTCCAGTGAATTGTCCATGGACTAAAATATACATGCATGAAATGTTGTATCTGACAACCAATTCAGAATCAAATTTAATGTCAAATTTTTGTTGAAAAAAGGTATAAATGAAGATAAAATTGGAACATCTATTCTTCCCCTACCTTGGAAAATCAAAATGGCATAGTTAGAATTTTTTTTTGGCCAGAGGATACAAATAAAACAAAAAGGAAAATACACAAATATTTAAGTATAGTTTTGATTTTTCTACCATACAAACTCATAAAATGATTCAAACAATGATCTATAATTTGTCTTGAAATGAATGCCAGCGTTGCTGTAAATCTATAATTTGGACATGGATGGAAATGCTGCAGCTATTGTCCATCCCACCTTACCTCAGAAACATCTACTAGTGAACGGGAAGCGAAAGAATCCCTGGAGTTTCCATCCAATAGGCTTGTTCCAAGCAAAGAGTTGTTATTGCTGTTGCCAGTTGTGAGCATCTTCCGTCCCTTTTCAGGAGATATAAGACTTGCTGCAACCAATGGAAAACATAATGATGGAATACAATGTATTTCTCTTCATTAATTAGAGCTTTCAAAGGACAAGATCCAAACTCATTTTGATTTGCTACAATTTTAGCTCGGATGAAAGCACTAATTCATCCAAATCAACATGTGTGGACTAAACGCCAAAAACAGTGGTTCTCAACCTTTTTCTTTCCACTCACATACCACTTAAAGTATTCCCTATGCCATAGGTGCTCTGTGATTAGTAAGGGATTGCTTAAGGTGGTATGTGGGTGGAAAGAAAAAGTTTGAAAAACACTTTTAATCGTACCTATGTGTATGGTTTCAGAACTCCAAAAGAAATGGGGCAAAGACAATTTTTCTCAAGTAAAATATTTCACTAACAATTGGGACTGGAGCAGTGATTCTCAACCTTCCCTTCCCACTCACATACCACCTTAAGCAATCCCTTTACTAATCACAGGGCATGGTCCCGGCATGAGTGGGGACCTCGGTGGGGAGGTGTCAGTGATAAGCAGTGGCCAGCATTTTTATTGGTGAGAAAAGCCTTCCCTTGTTGTTTGTTGTTCAAACACTGTTACAAGTGATTTGCTGTTGCTACTGGGCTGTTTTTTTTAAAAAAAATGACCAATTCTCTGAAAAAAAAAGTTTATCTGATGTAGGCCCAATCCTGACCATTTCAGATAATCAGAGTGGTACTGTACAATGTCAGAAAGTATACGGTCATGTACTTAAAAAAAAAGGGCAGACTTTTGTTTTAAATGGGGACAAAATGAAAAATAGCCAGATGCAAAGGGACCTGGAAGTCGTCATGCAGGATAGCCTGAAGGTAGCTTGAAAAGAGGTGAAAAAGGCAAATGCAGTGCTGGCATTCATTTCAAGAGATTAGAATTCAAGAGCAGGGATATGATGTTGCAGCTTTATAAGGCACTGATGAGATTCCTCATTTGGAGTATTGTGCAGTTTTGGGCTCCTCATGTACTGACATTGAAGAGGACTCGAGGTTCACAAGGACGATTCCAGAAATGGAAAGGTTACCATATGGGGGATACGGGGGGGGGGGGGGTTTGATAGCTATTGTCCTGTACTCATTGGAATTTAGGAAAATTGGTGTGTTTTTTTTGGGGGGGGGGAGGAGGGTGGTGGGATCTCACTGAAACATTTTGAATGGTGAAAGGCATAGACAGAGTAGATGTAGAAAGCTTGTTTCCCATGGTGGGAGAGTCAAGGACAAGAGGGCACAATCAAGATCAAAGGTTGTCAAGTTAGAACAGAAATGTGGAGGAACTTATTCAACCAGAGGGTGGTAAATCTGTGGAATTTGTTGCCACAGACTGTTGTTGAGGCCAAGTCATTGGGTGTATTTAAGACAGAGATCAGAATTCATGATTACCAAGTACATTAAAGGTTACGGGGAGAAGTATGGGCAGTGGGGCTGAGTGGGAAAATGGATCTTGTGTCTTATGGTCTTAGTGTTACCACCCTGAGATTCTTTTTTCCAAAATGCCAGACAAAATTTCTTCTTATCAGTACTGCCTAAAACTGTACTCGAAAAGATGTGTATTCAAAATAAAGAAATGCCAACAAACTGACTGTGTAACATAGAAAATAAATATTCAATAATAAAATGTGCAAAGCAGGAGTCCTTAAATGAGTTGGAGTTTGTTTAGTAGGAGTCTGATGGTGGAGGGGTAGCAACTGTTCCTGAACCTGGTGGTACAAGTCTTATGGCAGCAGCAAGAACAGGCTCATGTCCTGGTGGTGGAGATCCTTGATGTTTGCCACTGTTCTCTGATAGCAGTGTTCCATATAGATTTATCTCTATGGAGGGGAGGGCTTTCTGCTCAGAGGTATTGGTGCTCACATACCAGGCCGTGATGCAGATGGTCAGCACACTTTCCACTACACATATGTAGAAGTTTAGAACCACAGAACACTGCAGCACAGAAACAGACCCCTCTGGCCCTACTACTCTCTGCTGAACCATTTTTTTCCTAGTCTCAATGACCTGCATCCAATCCATAGCCCTCCATACCTCTCCCATCCACGTATTTGTCCAAATTCTTCTTAAATGTTAGCTCACCACCTCAGCTGGCAGCTTGTTCCACAATCCCAATGAAGAAATACCACGTAATAGTCCCCCTAAACCTTTCCCCTTTCACTCTTAACCCTTGTTCTCTGGTTTATATCTCACCTACCTCAGTGGAAAAAGCCTGTACTGTACATTTACTCTATCTATTCCCCTCAGAATTTTAAATACTGCTAACAAATCTCCCCTCATTCTTTTACGCTCCAGGGAATAAAAAGTCTTAACATGTTTAACCTTTCCCTGTAACTCAGATCCTCATGTCCAGGCAACATCCTAGTAAAACTTCTCAACACTTTTTATATCTATTGATATCTTTCCTGTAGGTGACCAAAACTGCATTCAATACTCCAAATATGGGCTCACCAATGTCTTGTACAACTTTGCCATAACATTCGAGCTCCTATACTCAATGCAGGTACAGAATCTTTTATCTGAACCTTTGGGACCAGACAACACTTTTCAGAATACAGAATAGTAATGGCGGTATGTTAAGTAACTGCACGGATTTCAGATTTGCGCAAAACAAAGACAAACTCCAATTAGAAGGGTCTCTGGACCAGGGTGGGGGAGGCCTGTGGGCATTTGCGGCAGCGGCGCTAGACAGATGGGGTTTCAACACCATAATCTTCAGTAAGACGCTGCACAGATACACCATGATCAAGCTTCTGCAACAGATACTTTCTGCACTATCGATAATGACAGACGCTTCCTTTTCTGCTTCTCATTGTTACCCATAGGGGACTCTGCAGTTCTTTTTGAAATTTTCAGTCTTCAAAGTCCATGAGCAGCAGAAGCACATCTAACTGATAGGAGCAACGAGACATGGCATTGGACAGGAGGGGTTGGTGGTGGTGTGGACCCAGATTGAAGGGGGGGGGGGGAAACACGTCTACGATGAATTGAGTATCCGTATACCACAAATCTGAGACACAGGACTCTTATTTTCTGTTTGCACCTATAAAGTAAGGACCAACACGGAATATTCAAGAGCGAGAGGAGCATGGGTCATGTTTGGCACAGACGACATCCATGGAAACAAAATGAGGCCTCACCAGCACAATTGCATCAAAATCATCCATTTATAAACACCAATCACTTGGTAACAAAGGCCAAAACACCATTTGCTGCCTTAACTATTTGTTGGACCACCCTGCTAGCTTTTCGTGATTCATGCACTAGAAAACGTAAATTCCTTTGTACTTTACCAAATTTGCAGTCGCTCTAATAACATACATTTTGATTTTTCTTCACAAAGAGCAAAATTTCAAACTTCCTCATGATAAACTGCATTTGCTAGTCTTTTGCTTACTCACTCAATATTCTATTGGAGAATCATCGTAACCGTGTCACAACATGCCCTTCCATCTATTTTTATATTAGCAGCAAATATGGAAATTTTGCACACTGTTCCTACCTCTATCAAAAATACTATTTGTGGATGTAATGGGACTTGAAACTAATCTACCAATAGTAACTTGATATACCAATGCTAAAATATTTTGAGAGAAAATAATAAGAATATAAAAGAAAAAGAGACATTAAAGAGGTTTGTGTGCTTCAGAAGATTGGGAGTAAACATCCCATTACACTAGCTGAAGGAAAACTGGGATTTATTCCAGAATCCTTGCCAACATTCCACTTTTAACTAACATCAAAAACAGATTTACCTGGTTTCAATGTTGTTTTTGGAATATTGCCTACACAAAATGACTGCCAGGTTGTCCAATGTAACAGGCACTACACACCAAAAGTATTTCAATGTATGAACACTTCTGGGATATTTTGAATACCCAAGGCAAATCCTAGGTATGCTTTCTTAAAGGTCTGTGTAATATAAAAATCTTTAAAATAGTTTTTGCTCTATAAATATAGAATTTGCTCACAACATTTCCTGTGTAATAATTTAAGTTTGCTACCCACAGTATTTGGAAACTAATGAAGTGAGATATGGCAAACAAAATCTAATTATAGCAGGCTTTCATCCCTCTTCATTGTCTGAATACAAGTTGTTTAGTCACATTGTCAGTTTCCCTCCCCCTCCCTCTGGATGCCTCCACTATGTTTATGAATTGAGTACAGGAGTTGGGACATCATGTTACAGCTATACAAAATGCTGATAAGGCCACATTTGGAGTATTTTGGGCAATTGTAGTCACCCTGCAATAGGAAGGATGTAATTAATCAAGAAAAGGTGCAGAAGAGATTCCTGAGAATATTAGCAGGACTGGAGGGTTTGAGCTACAAGGATAGACTGGATAGACTTGGACTTTTTCTGCTGGAGCAAAGAAGGCTGAGGGGCAGCCTTACAGATGTATAAAAAACCATGAGGGGCATAGATTAGGTGAACAATCAGAGTAGGGAATGTAAAACTAGAGGGCACATGATCAAGGCGAGAGGGGAAAGATTTAAAAGAATTCCGAGGGGCAACTTTTTCCATAGAGTGTGGTGCACATATGGAACGAGCTGCCGTAAGAAGTTGAAGAGACATACACAATTATGACATTTAAGACATTTGGACAGGTTTATAGATAAGAAGGTTTAGAGGATATATGCCAAATGGGACTAAACTTATATAGTCGGCCTCATCAGCGACGATGAGTCGCTCTACATAGAAGAGGTGGAAAATTTTGTGATATGGTGTAAGAATAACAACCGGATTCTCAACGTGGACAAGATGAAGGAGAGATGATTGTGGACTTCAGGAGGACCAAGAACGACCACCTTCCACTACACATCAATACTCGACAGTGGAGAGTAGAGAGCACCAGGTTCGTTGAAGTCCATTTAACAAGTGCCCTATCCTGGACATACAACATCTCCTCAATTGTCAGGAAGGCACAAGAGCAACTGCACTTCCTGAGAAGACTGAAGTGGGCAAGACTATTGGCCCACCATCATGGGAACCTTCTACAGAAGCTCCATGGAGATTGTCCTGGTCCACTGCATCACATTGTGGTATGGCTGCTGTACAGAGTTAGATCAGAGGCAAATCTGGAGGACCATAAGAGTGGGAGAGAGGATCACTGGGGCCACCCACTTCTCCACACCATCAACATGATCTACCAGGATTGTTGTCTGAAGAGGGTGTGCAAAATTGTTGAGGACCCCAACCACCCTACACACAGCATCTTTCAGCTACTCTCATCAGGAAAGATATACAGGAGTATCAGGACTACCACAACCTGGCTGAGAAAAGCTTCTTCCCGCAAGCAGTAAGAATACCCAATCACCAAAGAAAACTGCTCACACTAACCATCAGAGACTAACATTCACAAAATAAAAATTATTTAAATATATTTGCCCTGCATATGTATTGTTTGTATGTGTGTTATGTCTGGTTGTATGTCTGCATGTTTTGTACAGAGGACCAGAGAACGTTGTTTCATTGGGTTGTACTTGTTACAATCAGATGACAATAAACCTGAATAGAAAATTTGGTTAGCATGCATGATTTGGGCTGAAGGGCCTGTTTCATTACTGTACAGCTCTATGACTGACAAACTGGAGGAAGCCAAGTGAGTCAATTGAAGAAATAGTGAACTGTCTTAAAAGAAGCAGAATAAAGGATATTTGAACTAAACTGAGATCAATACCACATTACCACATCTACATTATGTTGTTGCTTACTGGAAGACAGTAATCTGAACCTTTCATTGGCTCTAGGAATCTGGAATAAAGGATTTGGAACTGAAAAACACAAGCCACTATTTACGATGAATCCAAAATGTGACTGAGACCTTATAAACTACTTTTAATTGTTTAAGGAATGCGAATTATATATGGGACAAAATTTTAAGAGGACAATTAAATACACTTACACAACAGACTACCCAAAGAAGAATCACCAGAATCAGTTGGATACCACTGTGGATCATGGGTAGGAGAGGGAATCCAATTGCGTTGAGGACTGGCTGGTGGAGATGTGAGATTCTTAGAGTTGTCATTACCATTCAGTTTTGTGAGGGAGAGAGAAGAACCATCACCTTATCAAAAGAAATAAATTGATTTGCATTAGATGCCAATCCAACAAGTGAATTATTGACTACTCTTTGAAAGTATTTAATTAGCTGTAAAAACCAGTTAAAATATTATACAAATTATTTAAGGAATGTTATAGCCTTAATTGATGGTCACTAATAGCTGTTTGATAATAACATGATAAATTAGATCAGCAATTACACAATGAGAGAGAGATAAAACAGCAACTATAAAAGTTACCTTAACATCTTCAGTAAGGAAAATCCTTTCAAATTGTTAACAAGGATGTATGAAAGGAAAATCATGCATGACAAATCTGCTATTGAGGTTGTAACTTAGAATAAGGCACCCCTGTACTGCAGTGTATTTGGAGGGTGCTTGACAATAAAATATTAAAATAAGAGTGCATAGGTTAAGCGAGCGGTTGAGGGTCTGGTAGATGGAGTACAATGTTGGTAAATGTGAGGTCATCCACTTTGGAAGGAAATAAAGAACACATTGTTACTTAAATGGTGAAAGATTGCAGCATGCTATCATGGAGAGGGACTTGGAGTACCTTTGCATGAATCATACAAGATTGGTTTGCAGGTGCAATAGGAAATCAAGAGGAAAATAAAATGCAGCCTTCATTGCTGGGACTAAATTTAAAATCAGGGAGATTCTGCTGCAACTATACAGGGCTGTGTGCAGCTCTGGTATCCTGACTTGAGAAAGGATGTACTGGCTTTGGAGGGGGTGCAGAAGCAGTTCATCAAGTTGATTCTGGAGATGGGAGGTTTAGCCTGTGAGGAGAGTTTGAGTCATCTGGGATTGTACTTGCTGAAATTCAGAAGAATGAGAGAGGATCTTTCTATAAAATTATGAAAGGGATAGAGGCTGAAAAATTGTTTCGATTGGTCGGTGAGATTAGAACCAGGGATTCGAAGGAGTACATGTCATGGAGATGAGGAGGAACTGTGTTTGCCTGAGTGGTGAATCTATGGAATTCTCTGTTGGAAAAGCAATGGAAGCTACCTATTTGAAAAAATTTAAAATGTAGATAGGATGGATGGATAGATTTTTTTGCAAATTGGAGGAATTAAGGGTTATGAAACAGGTAGGGGGAGATGAGTCCAGGCCAAATCAGCCTCGATCTTATTAATTGGCCAAATGGCTTACTTCTGCTAATTTTTTAATGTTCTTATATATACACAAAGATGGCTTGAGGATTGGTTATTGGACAGATTAGGTGAATTTTGGGTTTGGATGTTGTGTTTAGAGCTGGAGGAATACATCAATGATGTTGCCAGACTTGGAGGTATGCAGTTAGGAGGAGAGACTAAGTCTGTTTTCCCTTGATTGGAAGTGATAAAGAGTGGCAATAAATAAGGTTTGTTAAACTATGAAATTACAGACAGGCTGGACTGCATGAAACTATTCTCATTAGAGATGGATAAAACTAAAGGACATACAAAAAGTGCAAGAGTAAGATATTTACAGAGCTGAGTACCTGGCATGCATGGCCTAAGAGTGTGGTGGGTAGTTGCTAACAGCATTTAAAAATTGCGTATGAACACCTCTCCCATAGTCTATGCCTTGGTGATTAAAGCCCTGGAAGATGAGATTAATTATAGATGGATTCCCACTGGTTTGTAAGGATGTGGTGGGCTGAATGGCTCGTTTCCATACTGATATGAATCAGATGTAACAATAGAAATCACGTGGCAGTTCGTGCAATAAAGATATGCGTGGAAACAGTGAATAGGAAAAATCATGGTGAGAAATATAAGTGGAAAAAATGTCAAGTAATCCACTTTGCCAGAAAAATAGAGAATAATTTTTAAATGATGAGGGATTGAAAGGAACTGATATTCAGAAAGAACTGGGTGTTCTTGAACATAAAACAAGAAGTTAACAAGCAAATCAAGTCATGAATTAGGAAGGGAAATGATGTGTTGGCCTTCCCTGCAGAAAGATTTGCGAACAAGAGCAATGACCCAATTATATAGTGTATTGATGAAACCCTACAAGTCTGGCCTATGTAAAAATGGAGTACAGTGAATATTCACCAGATTGATTCTATGGATGGCAAGTATGTTATGTGAAGAGTAATTAAAATGACTGGCCCTATTCTTTCTAAAGGTTCCTTTTATTGTCATGTAATAAAAAAAATATATAATTTACATGATATACTTCCACATTTGTCTGCCATAAGGCAAACAAAGAGTCATCATTGCCTGGCAGACCCAACAATCAGAGAAAGCAAAGCTGGAGTCTCTTCAGAGACATTTCTCATTTGGAAGAACACGAGGCGATCCAATTTATGCGAGTAGATATTTTCCATGACTGGAATAGTGAGAACCAGGGGTTATATTCTGAAAATAAGGAGTCAACCACTCAGGGGAAAAACCAAACTCTTAACCAAGAATTTAGTGAGTCTTTGGAATTTGGAATCAAGAGGACGGCAGACATGGGGTATATTCAAGACAGAAAATAGGTTATTTACATTTCATGGGAATCAAGGAATATGGAGATAGTGCGGGAGGTACATCAAGGTAAAAATTAGCACTGATTGTAATCGACAAAGAGGGCAAAAGGAGGGAAACAGTTTATTCCTGTTTCTTATGATGTGCAAAGTACAAATAAGACATATGCAAAATAACATTTCCAGCCATTTCGTGCTGAAACTGAAATCATGTTAAGTTTTACTATTTTTGGTACACAGACAGCCAATCTGTTTGCTCATAGTTTTGCTATGATCTGATTCCTCCTGCATTGAATTCGCCCATCATTATTGAATGAAGATCTACCGGGACCAATGCCTGAAGAGGGCGCACAAAATCAGTGAACCGGTGCGGACTTGAAAGGCCCACATGGCCTGTTTCCGCTCCGTCAATGGTTAGATGGTTATGTTACATTACATTAAATTCCAAATGCTGCTTTGTTATTCTACATGTAACATTTGTGCAAGAGTGCTTAAACATTTCACATTTTTAAAAACTAATTTTTGCTGTAATGCCTCACATAACAGTCAGGGAACATTATTCTTCCACTTACCACCAACATACTGAGTGGAGTTGATAGCAAGTTCAATGATCGAATCACTGATTTGACTATGGGGTCCACCCTGGGACAACGTGTCATCTGGAGGTCCTGGCAGTGAAATATCAAGGAGTGCCGAGACATTTGGTGGAGAAGTGAACAAAGTGTTAGAGGTTTCACCTGAAGGAGAGGATAGATCATTCTGAGGCGTGTGTTTTTCAATATCTCCCTGTGCAGAAAGAAAAATCTATTTTATTATAGATACATCTAATTTGTGTATGTGTGCATTTGTATACATGCATATATACTTTTAATACAAAATATGTACTTGCACAGTAGTTTTTTTTAAATAAAGATTTTTTTTAAATATTCAGTCACAAGCCATTTAGTCTTACTTCTAAGCTGTTCATAGATGTGTTAATTTAGTAATACAAGAAAATACATGTGATTCATGAGTCCTTGAGCAACCCTCCCCAAGAACAATCTGCAATTCAACAGAATTATGATTTAAGTATACTGCATTTGATGCTCAGTGTGGTTTCCTTTACACTGGAGAAAGCAAACCACAACTGAATGACCATTTTCCACTGCTCCTGCATTCAGTATGCAAGAATGACTCTGCTTCCAATTGCCTGTCACTTTAACCTTGCATTTTTAACCTTTTTGTTTGTAGTCTTTTTTTTTATAAACGAGGCCCAATGTAAGCCAATTTTTAATTTGTAGCATTTCAGATGCAATATCAATTCAACAATTTCAAGAAACTCACTTTCATAAATGAAAACTGCAGATGCTGGTAATCTGAAATACAAACAGAAAGTGCTGGAAACACTCAGCAGGTCAGGAAGTATTTGTGGGAAGAGTAACAAATTTAAACATTCCAGGTTGAAGACTGTCAGAATTGGGAAAGTGGAAACAAGTTAGTTTTAAGAGAGTTGGAGAAGATGAGGCGAGGCCAGGGTTGCTTCAAGGATACACGGTTGATGGTTAAGGAGAGAAGTTAGAGAGAAACTAAGAGAAGCACGTTACCTTAAATTGTTAAATTTAATATCGAGTCTGGAAGATGAGGAGCTATTTCACAAGTGAACATTACTACAAGTGTGACAAAACCTTGCCCATCTATGCATGTTACTGAACTCATTAATTTTGGATAACTTTTGGTTTTGTATTAGAACTTGTCAGTTCTTTTGTAGCATATCCATTTCTGATACTGGTGGAGTTTTTCTCTCTTCATTGACACAGGCAATCTGTCCATTCTCACTCCTCCAAGTTCAATGGTATCAGGCAATTCTTATACTGTGCATAGAATTTAACATTTATGAATCTTCACCAGGCAGTGCTTGAAAGGTAAGTGGTTTCCACTCAGGAAAGTTCTTGTCAGTTTTCAGAGAGAGATTTGTTGCTCGATGGCCACACACAAACTGATTCCATCCGATCAGCCACTTCAGTGTCTTGCCAAAGAAATGTGCCCCATCGGGGTTTTCCAGATAAGAACCTTTATTATTCAGGTTACCACAGAGCTCCTTTTCTGTTTCCCTTATCTCAGACAAAACATTATACAGCCAGACATCTCCTCCTGTATGGACCACAAGGGCTTTGAACAGGCTGAACTAAGAACTCACAACCAGTCTTCAAAATGGGGTTTCAAACAAGCTTCCAAAAGCCACTGCAGAAAACCAGCTCTCTCTCTTTCTCTCTCTGTCACACTCAGAGAAAAAAACCTGTTTGGCTCTGTCTGCTTGTAAAACCACATGACCTTCCTAGAACAGCAAACTGCATTCAAACAGACTGTGGCACCATACCCAATCTTCTGAGTCCATCCATCTGTTGCTTTCCAAAACAATAATCCATTACTCCATAGCATGTCCAATAAACACCTACTTGTGAAGTCCTTCAGTGAAGCAGTTTCCATTGTCTTTACAAAGGCACTGGAGTGTCTGGCTTGAGCAGAGCTCTGGCATTTTAAATGAAATCTGTGTTGTGAAGTGTTTCTATCTTTTTGTGACTAAACTAAAAAAACCCCACAATTTATCTCCTTTAAAACATATCTATATACAATATAAAGTATAACATAATCCATCACACTATCAACAACTTATCATGTGACCACTTGGCACCTCCTACTAAAGATACTTCCTTTGTTTTTTTTTTGTGTACCCCACAATCTTACAGCAATGTAAAATTAACTCATTTTTTCTCTTCTCACTCTCACCTGAAATATAAACTTTGCTTCTCTTTCTACTGATGCTGTCTGACAGGCTGAGATTTTCTCTGATTTTGTGTTCTTAAAGTCTTACTGAGAATTGAGAAACAACCAAACTCAAAGCAATAAGTCAATTATCTTTCACTGTTATGCATTCATTGCAGATATGTTTCAGAACTTGAATAAGCACAGCTACAAGGAAAAGCTTGCAGTGCATAATGACCTGTGTTAATAGTAAATGGCACTCACCCCTGTCAAGGTTGCTGGTGTACTTCCATTCTCATGGTCTGAGGGTAAATTCTGATCTGAGGTCAACATGGAAACATCTTCATTTGACAGAGAAGTCAAATCTTGTGACTCTTCTGTGTCAAGAGCCTGGACTGGGCTGCCTGGAATTATACCTGCTGACTTTGCTGCCATGTCGATTGCACCTGGTTGAAGAGAAATTCTGTATTCATGATACACTTTTACTGAAGCAACAAGGAAATTACTGTTTAAAAAAACCACAAATGCTGGAGAAACTCAGCAGGCTAAACAGTGCCTATATGTAGCAAAGGTGAAGATACATCACCAATATTTCGGGCTTGTGCCTTTCATCAAGGTGTAGGGGGAACATGAGAGATGTCTGAACAAAAGGGGGAAGGGAGTGATGGTGGCGAGGGTGGGAAATGATAGGTGGAGAGGAGGGAGTCTAGGCTAGGTGGAGAGAGAAAGGTAGTAGGAACTGGAATAACTAGTTAAGTGGGGGGGGAAGAAGGGGGATAAAAGGAAGCTGATTAGTGGAATGCAGTGAACTCGATGTTCATCCCCTGTGGTTGGAAGGGGACCAGACAAAAAATGAGATGTTGGTCCTCCAATCTGTGGGTGGTCAAGGTGGGGTAGTGTGAAAGGCCATGGACAGACACGTGACCTTGAGAGCATGATTCAGAATTGAAATGGTTGGCTACAGGGAGGTCAATTTTGTTGCAGACGGAGAGGAGGTGCTGGGTGAAGCAATCTCCTAATCTGCGACCGGTCTCTCCAATGCAGAGAAGGCCACAGAGGGTGCACAGGATGCAGTAAACAAGTTTTTTGGAGATACAGGTGAAGTGTTGCTTCACCTGAAAGGTCTGTTTGGGACCTTGGACCGTGGTGAGGAAGGAAGTGTGGCTGCAGGTATTACACCTCCTACAACCACAGTGGAAGGTGCCAGGGGGTGATGGAGTGGGTTGGGAAGAATGCACAAGGGAGTCATGGAGGGAGTCATCCCTATAGAAGTCTGAGAGGGGAGGAGAAGGAAAAATGTGTCTGGTGGTGGTGTAGTAAGTGCCAGAAATTTCGGTGGATGTGTTGGATACGAAGGCTGGTGGGGTGGTAGGTGAGGATGAGGGGGATTCGGTGTTGATTGTTTCTGGGGATGGGGGGTGGTGGGGGCTAGGGCAGATGAGCAGAGACTGGAGGAGATGCAGGTGAGGGCAGAGTTAATAGTGGTGGAGGGGAAGCCACTTTTGTGGAAGGCAGATATTTCAGAGGCTCTGGACTGGCAGACCTCATCTTGGGAGCAGATGCAGCGAAGATGGGGGAAATTCAGAGAAGGGATGGAGTCCTTGCAAGGGACAGGGTGTGAGGACGAGTAGTCCAGGTAATTGTTGGATTCTCAAAAACCCTAATTTTTAAAAATTTTGGATCAATGAAGACATCCCAAACAAATCAGAAATCCTCATTGATCCAAAATCCAAAAGTGGGGGCATCGGGTTCCTGGGCAGGAGCAGGGCCTCGGTGGGAAGGTGTTGGTGATTGGTGTTAGCCATCATTTTTTTGGTGAGAAAAATTATTTTAATGCTTAAAAAGCCTTCCCTTGGGGGGCGTGGCAAGATGGCGTAGGGAACAGATGTGCCTTCCAGACCTCTCCTGACTCTGATTTATTTTTTGTCTTTAAGTGCCCGTTAAAGTTCTTTTAAAAGTTTATAAATAATAAGGTGTTGGATTAGTGCCTAATGGTTTATATGCAAAAAAAAAGGTAAAAGAAAACATCAACAGACTGTTAAAAAACTACATTTTCTGAAATTGTCTGGGCCTACTTGTTTACAAGAAGCCAGGACTCAGCGTAGAATGGATCCAGAGGAAGACGTACAGAGTTCGGCATTGAAACTCCGTTTTAAGCCGGTGAGGCTCTCTGAAGGTCGCACTCAACAGCTTTCAGAACAAAGGGCTGGACGGGTGCCAGTATTTCACACAATGGCCACTGTGAGTGCTGTTACTGAGACTTTGACAGTTGAATCAGCTGGGGCGCCACCAGCTGGAGAGTTAAAGAGCTGTTATTCGACTGCTACAGTGGTGGCGCTGCAAAATGCATCTTCAATTACAACGGTTTTTCCAGACATCGATTCAGTGAAGATGATTAAAGAGATTTGGCTTAAAGATAACCCGATCTTCAGTCTCCTGGCATTGCTGGGGGGACTTTGAGAGGGATTTTTATACAAAGTCAAACTGCTAGAAAAGATACTAAATTAAGGGAAGGGACAGAAGATCCCGTGGTCTCTAAGGAACAGCAAGACCCCATTATGCCTGAATCTACTTCTGTTGAAATGTCTGTTAAGGATCTTGAAGATAAGATATATTCTATATCGAGTCACTTAGCTAATTTTGTGAACCTGTTTATTTCCAAGATTAATGCGATGGCGGAAGTCATTAATGGAGCTTTTAAGCTTGAGACCATTGAAAGATTTGAAATGTGTGATCAAGGTTTAGTCGATGCACAGGATCAACTGCAAGATGAAAATAGAATAATTGAAACATTGCAGATCCAAAATAAAAATTTAGGAAAAAAGGTTGATTATTTGGAGAATCAATCTAGACGGAACAACGTGAAAATTGTTGGTTTGCCAGAAGGCATAGAAGGACCAGATCCAAGAAAATGTTTTACTGAATGGATTCCACGAGTGTTAGGACAGGATAAATTCCCTGAAGGTTTAATACTGGAACGTGCTTATAGAGTTTTAAGAAGAAAATCTTTTTCAGGACAGAATCCAAGATCTGTTTTGATCCGTTGTTTAAACTATTGTGACAGAGAGACAATTTTACGTACGGCTATTAGAAATGCCCAGCAAAATAGATCTCCTTTGATGGTTCAGAATAATCCTGTTTTCTTCTATCAAGATTTGAGTCAAGAAATTATGTTTCAACGACGCGAATTTAATTCTGTGAAAGAACGGTTGTGGAAAAAAAGACATAAGGCAACATTCAGGTATTCTGCGGTACTGAAGATGAAATTAGCCAAAGTTCTTTGACAATTCTAAAGAGGTTATGGACTTTGCTCAGTCTCTACCAATCATGCAGTTTCAGGAACGATGTAGTCCTTCAAGGTCTCCAAAGAGAGTAGAGATGTAAGGTGGGATCCAGTTTTTTTAAAAGAAATGGAAGCAATGGTGACCCAAGTGGTAACGTTGATTTAAAAAAATAAATCTTTTATCTTTTTTTTTGAGAAGAGTTTAAATAGTTTAAATAATGATGATAGTTTAATGAAATGGGAGTTAGGAGAGGGAACTGGGTGGGCACTAGTTTCCAGAAGTCATCAGCTACCTGTGAGTTATCTCACACCCAATATTTTGGGGGAGTTACCGCTTTGGGCAGTTTAAACAGGAGGAGGTAGTTGTGACCTCCGACCTGTTTTTTTTTCTTTTTAATTTTTGGAATAAGAAGTGAAGGTTTTTTTAAAATTATTTTTTAAAAATAAATATTTTTTTAAAAAACTCTTTGTTTTCTGATTGTAATTGAGAGGGAATTAGGAGGTTTTTTTTCTTTTTTTTTGGGGGGGGGTTTCTCTTTTTTCTTTTTTAAGAGGATGATGTCACAGAAGATAATAAGTCAAAAATTGAGGATGTTGAATTAGATGAAGAGGAAGATGAGGGGAAAGGTGATAAGAAAAAGAAGAAAATTAAGTACAAATGCATTGAGGGAGAAGAGTTTAATAAAATTAAGTTAATTTCGATAAAGAATTTTGAAGATGTTATAAATGAAGAATATGGAGAATTTTATAAGAGTTTGAACTTTTTTTTTCTTTTTTTTATATAAGGGGAGGGGAAGGGAATAAAAAGTTTATCTGATTGTTTTTCTAAGGGATGTTTTTGTTCTCTCGATGAATTATAAAGGAAACTTGGTATTAATGGAAATTCTGTATTTATGTATTATTAATTATGATTTTTTGTACAACAGATATGTGGTTGATATATGATTTTAATATTTGAACTTAGTTTTAAAGTGGATTTCATTTGTTAAATACATGTATTATGTTTGATTTAAATATATGTTTAAGGGTATTATTTTAGTATTGATTTTTTTTTGTTGTTAGTAATTTTTTTTGTTGTTAAGTTTTATCCTTTTTTTGTAAGTGGGGTTTTTTATATTTTATTTACAACATTGTTAATTAATTCTTCACTCTTTATTTTGGGGGAGGGTTGGACTAATTTTAAATTAGATGATTAATGTTGTTATAATTATTGGGGGGGTTAATTTGTGTAGTTTAATGATGTAGTTTAATGATCTTATTTTTTATTATTTCTTTAAATGTAATTTTTATTTTATTCATGTCATAAAATTTTAAATAAAGTTTAAAAAAAAGCCTTCCCTTGTTGTTTGTTGTTTAAACACTGTCACAAGAGATTTGCTGTTGCTATTGGGCTGTTTTTAAAAATTGACCAGTTCTCCAAAAAAAGTTTATCTGAAATAGGCCCAATCCGGATAATTGGAGTTATACTGTAACAGGTAAAGTAAGGGAAAGGTATATATAAAGATGATGTCACAATTGATAAATGGGTACATAATGTAGCTGTAACGCTGTAGAAATCAGTATTAAAAATGCTGTTTTCCACCCCAAAACCAAAGATAGCATCAAATCTTACATTTTTTAAATATTAAACTTTTAGCTTCTAATATAAAACTCCATAAATTACTGAGACATGAAGATGAAATAGTCGGATAAAAATTTCCCAATATCAGATGTTCAAAAATCACCGCATCGAGCCATTTAAATAACAGCCAAGTCAGGGTCATCCATGCAAGTGCAGTCATATGTCCGACTGAAAGATTCAGAGCTTGAAAACTGTCAGTTTATCCTGCCTAGATTCCAAATAGTCTAGTAATTAAACCAAATTTTGCTGAGATTTTGGGCCTGTGCCACATTCAAAAGGGGATTTGATGTGACCTTCATGCCGAAGGATCAAGGGGTATGGAGTAAAAGCAGGAATAGGGTACTGTTGTCATATAATCAGTTCTGGTCATTGAATGGTTGTGTAGGTTTGAAGGGCTGAATGGCAGTGTAGACTTGAAGGGCTGAATAGCTGATTCCTGCACCTATTTAAAAAAAATATTAGACCTGGCACAAGATCAAAGATGCCATTAATTACTATACAGATAACATAGCTGTCGATAAGGAAGAAAAACAGAAGGTTGTTCTTTTAAGATAATTTCCCTTTTTTAAAAAAATGATTTTTGTGTTTTAAATTAAATTTACCAATTTTGCTTTTAAAATCTTAATTATTTTATTAAATTTTACTTGCTTTTAAATGTCTGACTATCAAAGCTGTTTAAAAACTATTAGAAAAATAAAATCATACAGCTTTTACAGTTGGCAATGTTGGGGGCCAAGCTTTTGCTGGCTGTCAAAAGTTTTCAGACTGCATCAGGGGCAGGGCTTCATCTGCCAAAGGAAGATCCACTCAAATCACACCACTAGAGTCCAGGATACTTTTCTTCAGTAGGATTTCCTTCCACATCCAAAACTGGCAACTCTGGAGCAGTTGATAGCAATTCTCAATGGCCTTAAAGTACTACCCAAAATGAACAGAAAATGGTGGAAATAGCAGCCCAGGCAGTTTCTGGAGTGAGATAAACCAAATTAAATACATCAAGTCTGATTAAATGTCATGGATTTCAAAAGTCACCTTTGGCATTTCTCCACAAATGCTATTACCACTTTTTTTAAATAAAAGATTCTTACTGTGGATGGGAGACATGGGTCAGCAATATTTAATCCAGTATTTCTTAAATCATGATAAAATTAAGACAGGTTTTAGCAGTCCTAGGTGATCAATGGTGAAGGTGTACATTATTTCAACATTTAGTCTCCTCAGTAAAGAAAGTTCATCTTCAATTCTGTTCAGTCCATACATCATGTATCAAAGGAAAGAGAATGTTAGGCTGAGAGAAAATCTTTGGCTTGGCTTTGCGGACGAAGATTTATGGAGGGGGTAAAAGTCCACGTCAGTTGCAGGCTCGTTTGTGGCTGACAAGTCCAATGCGGGACAGGCAGACACATCTGAAATTAATGTCAATTAAAAAAAATTGACTTTGAAATCATTGCAACTTACTGGACAATTGAGTGGTGGATGCTGGAATGGCTTTTGGAACAATTGGGCGAGCTACAGGAGGTTTGGAAAGAGACGACTGAAGAGGACGGAATAAACCTGTACCTAGGAGTGAAGGAGATACACAGTTAAGTAGCCATGTTTGAAAAATTATATTGTGCTATTAACATTAATTGAAGAACATGACATGGTTTAGGTGGTATTCAGCACAGTAAGCACTGTTCTACGAGTTCATCTCCTAGAGTTGATACCAAATGTTGTTCAAACTAAGACAATGACTAGTGAAGGGATGAAAATTAGTGGAAGAAACACAGATTTGGACCAGTAGCCTTAGCAATGGGTTGGCTCTTTTCAGCACTTGATTTTTATCTGACGCTCAATACTGAACACACTCTTGCAACGGAAAGAGATCACGTCATCAAAATATGCAGCTACATCAACAAAAATGTAGTTTATTTTTAGTATTTTTGACCAATGGCATTTCAGTAGTTGTAAATGGAATGCAAACATTGGTCAAAAATCAAAATTATCCAGTAATTACAACTGCAGTGAATTTAAAGGAGGATTGCAGGAAGACACCTTTGGATTTGGTCACAGCAAATGGTGTGGTTGGAAAATATTTCACTTTTGAAGTTCATTTCAAACAAATGGAAAATTGTGCCAAAATAAATGAATGCAAAGGGATTCTTTGATACAGCTACTTAATTACAACAATCTCAAGTAGAGCAGTTATAAAAATTATAAAATGTGAGCAAAGTCCAAAGAACCATCATGTCATTGATCGGAATTATTACAGATACCTGTGGCAGAATTGGACAAAATGGAAAAGGAACAAACATGCTGAGAGGAGTTTCCAGTTGGTCGTGGCAACAGTGTTCTCTGAAAAAAAAAACCATGAAAGTTTCAATCAGCAAAAGAAAATCCAAAATCTTCAGTTTAAACAATGCACTTCTTTTATTATGAAATTATATTCAAAAAGTAGAAAACTAAAACGTAATTCTTTAAATGGTATTTACTCCCTAGAACTGGGAATTTTTCTCCACGGATCTTGATTGACCTGCTGTGAGTTTCCAGCATTTTTTTTTCTTTTAGGTTTTTAATATTTGCAGTGTCATTGTGTTTCAATTACTCTCTAAACCTTCCCCTCCTCACTCATCATTTCCTCATCTACTTTTCAGAAAGAGCTACAGAACTTCTGTGACCGTGCATTAAAATGGTCTCAGCCTCTACCCAGTTGACCAAACCAAATTGCAGTTGAGGCCATAAATTTTGACTCTTTAGTACCCATGTAAAATAATTCTGCACCAGAGGGCAATAAATTAAAAAAAAACAGCCTTTTTCCTTCTCATCTTATCATTAATGAATTTTTAATTCAATGCAGAAGAAATTATATAACCAATCATTCAGAAATGTCAAAACTTATAATGAAGTTAATTTTTATACCCAAATACAAATACCAGGCAAGAGAAAGGAGCAGCCATTCCATGCGACTAATGTTTCATAGATGGCAATAAGATTAAACTAGATAACCTGTTGATCTGGTAATAATTGTTGAATGAAAACAAGTCAGGACATTGGTGATTGTAATGCTCCTCCATATTGATGAAATAGATAGTTATGTGTCCACCTGAACCACAGTAACAAAATAGATAGTTATGTGTCCACCTGAACCACAGTAACAAAATAGATAGTTATGTGTCCACCTGAACCACAGTAACAAAATAGATAGTTGTGTGTCCACCTGAACCACAGTAACAAAATAGATAGTTGTGTGTCCACCTGAACCACAGTAACAAAATAGATAGTTGTGTGTCCACCTGAACCACAGTAACAAAATAGATAGTTATGTGTCCACCTGAACCACAGTAACAAAGCAGCACACCCTCAATACTGCACTGGAAGATTAAACTTCCAACATTTTTCACCTAGAAGACAGAGACCAACTGAGTCAATGGATACTTTTAAATGTTCAAAGGCTACTTATATTAAAGCTAGAAATACCAATAGGAACTTGAATACATTTTAGTAAAATCAATCCATGTTTAGACCATGTCCACTTCAATTCGCCTAACAAAATAAGGCACAATTTCCGCTGTAATACTCATCTAACACGTTAATACAGAAACAAGGTAAAAAATTTAGCACTGGAAAGAAAAAATACGTTAAGTTCTCAACACAGCTTTACCTGAACTACCAGCGGCTTGCGTGGACGATTATTTCGTAATTTCCTCGTCTTGGGCAGGAAGATGTCTGGCTGCCTCTGAAATACCGACAGGAATGTGATCAACAAAGGGAACTAGATTCCCAGGCACACGCGTTAGATGTACTTCATAATCACTGAGAAACGTCACCTATTAAGTTTTTAAAAGCTTGTCATAAAACAGACAATTGTTTAAATTGGGATTACATTTGTCATAAAAATAATAATACAAGATGGATATGATGTAATTTATGTAATGGCTTTCAAGTACCCAGGACACATTAAAAGTGCTTTATGGACAATTAATTACATTAGAAATACAAATCCAACTCTTAGGCCGGATTCTGACTTGGAAGCATTCAGTCACAATCTTGCAGATGGTAGCTTCGCACAATTGGCTTCTCAGCCAAGCACATTCACCAAGTGTCCAATCCTGTATCAGTCAAGGACAGCAACAACCTATTTTTCTCTTTTTAAGCACACACACGTACCCACCCACTAGCATGCAGGACCCTCAAGCAGAATACAATAGATGATTAGTTTATTTATGTGGTAATCCTGACTGAATTATTCATACAAACCATTAACATTCACATTTTTTGTGAAAAACTGTAGATTGCTGCCAACAAACTCATTAATAACATGCAAGCTAGTTGCTTTATAGAATTTCAAAATAAGCTATTAAACACTCAAATGAACAAAATTATTCCAATATTTGTCTGTGTGTTGATATACTTCAGTTATATTCCTAGAGAAGTTAATAGTGGCCAATTTAATTGAAATTGAAAAATTCAAATCCATTAATTTAAAAATATTCTACACCGGACACCATTATTTAGCAATGAAGGCAATTCATCGGATTTCACGAGTCACAACTTACACAAAACTGTTCAGTAACGCTGTGACCATTTGTAACAGTGTCATATTTAAGAATCTACAGATTAATGTATCCATTATATTCACACCCTTCAATACTCCGCCAATATTGTCTCTTCCACATTATCAATCACAAGTTCAACTTACGCTGAAAGTATCCAATTGCTGTCGGAATGTCAGCTCACTCTCTTTGCTGGGTGAATACAGCTTGTTATGCCTGCTGTTAGGAGGCAAAATTGTAGGAACTGCAAATACTCCACTATCTGCATCGCTGCTTGGCTTTCCTGAGGTGCTCGATGAGTACGGCACCATCAATGTTTTCTGTGCATTGCGCATTCCTAAACAAAAGTAATTAATAATTTCTATGTAGAAATTGACTCATTTTGATTTGCATGATTCAAATACTTTTTCTACACAGCGTTAATCAATTAGCACAATTTTGCATCCATCAGTTATTTTGTTGATGATTTTGCAATCAACTTAATGTGCATGAGCACCCATTGTTTGTAGACTTCTGTAGTCCAAAATACTCACTAATGATCAACAAGTTACCAAGCAGAAAATAATAGGTGTTTATAATTTAGGACAAACATTCCAAATATTTGGTGATTTACATTTGATAATACTGATGATGAATCCATCAGTTATTTTGCTGTGACTGGGTGTGGTCCGATGGGATGGCATTGGTTGCATTTGACTTGTTCTTGGGGTAAACAGGACAAAGCAGAAACATTTTCCACATTGTCAGATACATGTCAATATTGTTCACATGCAGGACCAGGTCAAAGATCTTGTCATTCTGGAATGTTGGTCTTCAGCACTAAAGACAAGATGCTCTCATGCTCAGTGGCCAATGAATTCAGTCATTTTAGATATCAATTTCAGTGAACTGAATTAATTTCTGATTAGGGCATCAAAATTGGTCTTCTGTTGGCTAATTAAGCCAACATAAATAATGCAGTTCATCCTATATTTTTTGTCTAACATTTGAAGAAACAGACGTACTGGTAAATTATTAAAAAAAAATAAATAAAAATCGCCAATATTATCCCATGTGGATGCAGTTTTCACAATTATGATCGATTTATTTACGACTATTTTCAGATTCAGAATTTATTGTCAGGAACAATAATGAAAAGGAGAAATTTCTTATTGCTGCCATTATTTTACAATATTCACTTTATAATTTTGAACATTGTTGAGGTGCTTAATATTCCTCTAAACATTACTGTCAATTGTTCAGTGAAAGCATAGAAGAATGCTGAATTTCTTAGTTCTATCATGACCTGCTCATTTTTAGTTCTGTTTATACCACTGCGCATATCAATTGCTGTCCATTTCCCAACGTCATTAAATTTATTTGAAAGGTACTGCTTATACAATTTTGCTCTCAAAATGTTGCCTTGATCAAGGAGCTAATTGTTGAATTACAGAGGAGAGGCTGAGGAATCTAGAATCTGTCTGCATTGATGGGAAGGAGGTGGAGAGCACCAGAACCATCAAGTTCTTTGAAGACCTTTCTGGGAGTCAGCACATTGAGGCAACCGTGAAGAAGGCATACTAACACCTCTACTGTCTAAGGTGTCCAAGGAGATTTCTCATGTCATCAGATACTCCATTAAGCTTCTATAGGTGCACAATGGAAAGTATACTGACCAGTTGTATCACAGCCTGGTTGGGTAATACAAGTGCCCAAAAATGCAAAAGGCAGCAAACAGAGCCAATTCCATTACAGGTTCTGATCTCTGATCTATTGATCTATTGCAGACATTTACATTAAGCAGCTGCCTCAAGAAGGCAGCTAATACTATGAAAGATCCTGATCATCCTTGTCACAACCTTTTCTCATTGCAACTGTCAGGCAGAAGGTACAAAGGCCAGAAAACCAGCACAAGGTTCAAGAACAGTTTCTTTCCAATAACCATCAAACTCTTGAACTTCACCTAGGATTACTGTGAACGTTTAGTTATCTTATACATTTATTGTCTCTTAATTTAATTAAATTAGTGAATTATTATAATTAAAAAAAAATAAACAAGTACCTCCTCAGCTGCAGCAAGCAAGAATTTGGGTATAAGTACATCGTACAGTGTACATGTCAAAGACATCACAACACATTTTTACTGCAAATATTGCTTTAGAATACAAGATTAAAGACAAGAAAAAATAAAATCTTGTCATGACATATCATTTACTGGATCAGAATTCTTACAGGTCTGAACAAAATGTACAATACAAGACCTTTCAGTCATGTTCATTTACAAGTGCTGTTAAAATTTAGGTTAAACAAGTGGAGATTAAAGAAAAAAATTACAACCTGGACAGAAAATAAACCACCATTTTAATTAAAAATATTTAAAAGATTTTTTTTACCACGATTGTATAAAACTCTACCAATTTTACTTGAATCAATTAGCTCAAAGTATTATTGAAAAAGAAATAACTCAAATATACAGTAGTCCAATTAGTAGACCTATTTTCTCCCTGCTTCAGCAACCAAGGTTCAGTTCTGACCTCTGATGCTATCCGTGTGGAGTCTGCACATTCTCCCTTTCACCATTCCTTGGACAGTGCACTAACCTGAAGCATTGGTCGGATTAATCGTTTTGTTAGTTCGAATTGCTGGAGTATTTCGGACACAACCAGGACTACGTGCAAGAGTAATCACTTTTCCTGGTGGAGAGTGCATCTGGTCTTCATGGTTTGACTTCATTGGAGATGCTGCCACAGAACTAGAATCTAGACTCTAAATATTAGAAGAGACATACATGAGAGAGCAGAAGTTAATTCTTGCAAAACTTTATTTAAAAAATGGTGGCGCTGCTTGAACTGCCATAACAGCAGTGCTGCCATTGGTGTCGACCTGGAAGGGTGGGGACTACCCCACAGAGTCCTCCTGCCCAGTCTCAATGTCATCGGCTGATAAAGGAGTTAACCATTTACGGAGCGGAAACAGTCCATGTTGGCCTTTCGAGTCCGCACCGGTTCACTATGTGTGTGTGCAAATTCAAGAAATGTTCTTTGGTTCACAGTTCAATCTCACTTCTCCTTCTTCCAAGTTCTCTGGTTGCAGGGATGTTGTTTTTTTTAAAAATCCTGCAACTGCATGGTCTGTGACCAAGATGGCTGTCCCTGTGCTGGGTAGCTACCACGAGGAATTGCAGACCAGCAGATAGTACCAGAAACAGGGAGAACACTCGCGTTGAAAAGGAGAAGCATAGGAGACAATCCTACAGAACGGTGATCATGGAAGCGACAGGCTCAGCAGCCGACTCACAAAGGCTGCGGGTGACTTGCCATCAAAGGACCCACACAGGCTGCAGGTGATTGTTTCATTGGAACTAGGATTCAAGAGGGTGGCGAGGGAAGGAAATTCTGCCAAAGGGCCTCGGGTGCTGAAAGCTTCCTGATTGTATTAAAGGTTTGGTTCTGGAGGTTGGGTTGCTAATGGAGTTCTGCACGCTGCAGAGACTGCGGGAGTACTGGTGGTGAATCCATAGATGCTGAGTGTTTCAGAAGAAATCTCCTTTGCTTCTCTTTCTTTTACTGTAAGGGATTCTGGGCGATAGTAATGGCAACCCTTTGTTTGCCTGAGGGCAGGCAAAAAGAAAATCTGTGTAATATTACATTTTCTGTATTATTAGATGACAATAAAAGAAATCTCAAAATATCCCAGCTACTACTTCACATTTAAACAAAAATGAGGGTCATCTGAATAATTTTGAACAATTTTTATTTCCCCTCTATGTTCTGATAGAATGTTTCTGATCTTCAAGCTTTTTACAAAATGACCTTTACACATTTATTATACCTCATTACTGGAATGTTAACTAATAATTTAAAGTCAGAATTATTCAGCACTGAACCAGGCCATTCAGCCTAAATCATCCATGCCGAGCAAGGTGGTTACAAGAACTAGTCCCATTTGCCTACACATCGCTCTAAATCTTTCTTATCCATGAACAAATCCAAACTTTTAAATGTAACTGTGTCTGTCTCTACCACTTCCACAAATCCATCATCCTCCGTGTGGAAAACATGCCTCTCAGTTTCTCTTTAAAACTTTCCACACTCACCTTAAATCTACACTCTCTAGTTTTAGACTCCCCTACCCTGGGGAAGAGAGTGTGGTCTTGTCTATGACCCTCATGTATTATTGAACCTCTAAAGTCACAGCTCAGCCTCCTTCACTCCAGGGAGAACAGCCCCAGACTATCCTGTTGAATTATTGGTCAATGAATTTAACAGTTTAAACTTAAATGACAAACATTTCATTAAGCAAACAATGTGTCAAATTATGCCAATATTTTTTAGATGTGTACAGATAAAAACACATCAAGCTTCTGTTCTGAAAGTGAATGGTGATCATGACAGCTTCAATCTTAAAAATGCACAAAATTCTGAAAGATTTCATAAAAATATTACAGTACTTTCTTCATTACTGTTACCAAAGTAATTGTCTTTTATTTCCATCGGTACTGCACACCAGTACCTTGTTTGGCACTAAAGATTCCCAGGAATGAAAGCATTAAGGTAATCAGCACTGGAGAGGGTGCATAATGCTTTATATGTTCATCAAGGCATTACCGACAGAGCTGCTGTACTGAGAAATTGACACAAACCCCTTCCCTCTTAGCTACTATGCCAGTAATATGAATGAGGGAGGTCTGTCCTCCACTAGCATGTCTGCTACAATAAACAGTGAACATGATCTCTCCAATGCATGGCTTGGTGCAAGGCAATGGTGCCTGTATGGGCTGGGATTAGAGAGGTTGAAGCTGCAAGCTTAAGCTTGTTTCCACTGAAAACTCCAAGCTGTGGAAAGCTTTGCTGCCAAATAGAAGAGGAAGAAAAAATCTACTTGCAGATTCAGCAATTGTCGGATCCAGGTGCTCAAGGTGCCAAACCAAGGTGAAGCCCTGAGTTGCACACCTCTAAACTAAGTGGCATCACTGCCCAATTCAGCCCATCTAGCTTCTGCATATTACTTTGGCAATTTACTGCATACCAGCAATGAGACCATTGCCCAGAAGGCAGTTACAGAATATATATGAGGGTGTTCACATTCCAGGACCAAGAATAGTGTAAATAATTAGAACCCCACAGGACCATTGCAATACTGATTTTCTTCACCAAGGTGAAATAATGTGAAATGTCACTAAAGCCGAACCTTTAAGATGATGTTTTTTTTTAAATCATCGGATGGGATCCTGGCAGTTTAATGTACAAGGACAAGCCACATTTAAACAGTAATTTTTCTAAGATTTAAGAGAATTGAGATTTGTATTTTACATTTTACTGTTGGACAGGATGTCATCCAAGTGGACCACTTATCGAGGCTCTGCAATAGCAGCAGTGCCTCACAAATGACCAATGAGCTCAATACTGCTTTCCTGTATGAACATTATACGCCTTATCATTATGTTCTTGGTTTCTGCATATTTTTTGAAAGTCAAAATCAAAAGTTACATCAAGTAGTTTTCAAAATATTTTCCAATACCATCTGAATTGAAATTTGATAAATTATACAAGAATTTAGGAACACTAACATCTTTAAAAAAAACTATTTTTAGTTGCAACAAGTGCAGCGATTTTACTGAAACACCAACGTATCATCATAGATTTTGAAAATATTTCCCTTGACTAATGGAAATTAAAAAAAAAATTGAAGTCCTCAGCTCCAAACTTTGCCAATTTTTAGGATTTAGAAAACCTGCCACCAAAGAATAATACTCTTTGAAACAACCACACATGTTGATTTATAAATCACCTCCATTTGGTCTCTTATGAAAATTGTTAATGCGTGTCTAAGGAGTCATGCTAAAGCAACTCAGTTAAGGCCCCCAGTAGATCATTCTGCTTCATGCACTTGATCAACAGTTTATACAAATTTTGTAAACAGGTAAAACAAGATCAGTGACCACCTACAAGAACACAACAAACAGTCAACAGTGATTCATTGGTTCTTCTCCACCATTCAATAAGATCACCAATGACCTATTATCTCAATACCACTTTCCTGTCTGAACATTATACGCCATATCATTATGATGGCCTTGGTTTCTGCAAATTTTTTGAAAGTCAAAATTAAACGTAACATCAAATAGTTTTCAATATTTTTCCCCAATACCATCCGAATTGAAATCATTTAGCGGAAGCTATTCATTTCACTCTTACCCACTTGACTAATGTACTCACAGATTTAGGATTCACTTCAGTGGCGATAATTTGCAGCAAGCACTTCAGTAACCTCTGACTTGTACCCTTTGTCCTCTCGGATTCCTCTGCATTATTCTGCTGGGTCTGCACCCAATCATATTCAAGTTGCAATTTGCTAGGTTTCCCGAGCATGAGGTACAATTCAGCCAACGTTAAATTCTCAGAGGTTCGTGGATTCCAGCCATCCTCCAACACTTGTTGAGCGAAGTGGGCAGTACCCTCCTTCAGTGGTTTTGGAGCAATGCTGGCACCATTAGGTTGCCCCTGAGAGGGTGAACTAGTATTCACGATCTGCCGTAGGCATTCAGTGTCAGACATCTCATCCGTGCACCCCACTGGTTGTTCATCAGAGCTTATAGCTGGCAAGATCGTATTATCACCATCATCTGCTGCAGTTGAATTTGACAATAGCGAAGTGGTTTCAGTAGGTAATTGTGGCCCTGAAGCTGCTAATTGTTCAACATTGGATTCCACAACTTCTATCGTTTCAGAAACCATCGCATTGGAATCATTAAAAAATCCACTTATGCCCGAAGCCGCAATGCCCTTTTCAGATGATTTATCCTGACACACACACCTTTCTGCAGTTACTGAGTTCTGACAAGGCTTTGGGTTGTGAGGAGCTGGGTCCAAGGAGGATAACTCATCGGCGTTCACCACTCCCCCACAAACACAGAGCTCAGTGGTGGTAGTTGGTTCTGGGGACTCCATTAAAAGTACCTCATTACCACTGCATTCTTCCGTGGAAGCGTCGGAGTTAGATTTGGGTGAACTTAGCACATGTTCTCCATTTTCCCCCAATTCTTGGACTCCCACATCAAATATTTCCTCTGCTTTTGGACTTTCCAGTTGGGAGACGGTTTCTACAGCAGAGTTCCCTTCCAGAGAAGGCATTTCCTCTTCAGTACTTTGTGATCCTTCACCAGCCGTCAACGTAGCCATCTTGAGACCAGTTCGCCCATCTGTGGTGCTTCGAATTGGTTTTGCCTGCCCTTTCGTGGTGCTTGGAGTTCCTTGATTGAGTGAAATATTCATATCCTTTGTAACAGGGACCTTTGCTAATATCGGTGCTGGTGGGAGTAAATGAATATCCTTTATGTTCTGTCTGCACCTTCCTGTTTCCAACCAGTGCACGGTGCAGCAGGCTTTGGAGTGAACCACCTTTGCCACTCCAGGCAGGACAGTTAAAGTACAGTTCTCTGCAGGGTAGAGATGGAGTTCTGTTTTCTCCTCAGATCCCACAATCCTGGATTCACTGTATCCTGAATCTTGCTGACGTTCTTCCAATGATTTGCGCTGAAAACAAATACATTAAAGGGCAAAACAAGAGAGATGCGAAATGAAGAACTTGAATGAACTGTGCATTTACCCATCATTTTCGCCTGGTCACGTTACATCACTTCTCAGCTTTCTCCATTCCAAAGAAAATAAATCAAAGCCTATCCAGTCATTTCTCAAAGCGGGAATGCTTTACCCCCCCCGACCCTCACTCTATTCTAATTACATCTTTCCTCGTGGTATGGTGGGCAGAAGGGCACACACTAATTCAACCAGTTACATCTTACTCTTCTGCGTAGCAGCAACAAAAGAAGCCAAGTCTTCCATGCACCTTCTTAACCACCTTATTTACCACTACCACTCTCTTCAGGGACCCTTGAGCATTTTCATCACTCACTTCGCCGAATCCTGGAGAATATAGAAAATATCAAGTAAATTGCAATGCTGGAGAAACTCAGCAGGTCAAAGAGTATAGGGCAAAGATAAAGATACATAACCAATGTTTCGGGCTTGATCCCTTCATCAAGGTATATACCTTGATTGAAATATACATCTTGGACCTTGATGAAGGCCTCAAACCCGAAACATTGGTTATGTATCTTTACTTTGCCATATAAATTACACTATTTGACCTGCTGAGTTTCTCCAGCATGGTGTTTTTACTTCAATCACAATATCCAGGGCTCATGAATTGTCCCAAAGTACATCTTTGCATACTTTGCAGAATTAAATACTGTCATTTCACTTCCCACATCAACATCAATTAATTGAAGACTAGCGTCTTCGTTACCAGCAATTTTTAGTCAGATTTATTAATTACATCTTCTACATTCAGATCATACATAATATACAGCAAGAGTCTCCACATTAATCCTCGTGTTACACCACTGGTCACAAACTTCCAATCACAAAAGCAATATCTATTATCACACCCTTCCTAGTATCATCAAGCCAATTTCAAATTCATTTTACCAAACTGCCCAGATCAAAGAGGTTCTTGAGCTGGGAGCCATTTGACCATGTGGGATCCCGTCAAAGTCCATGTTCCCTGAACTACCTTCTTTGACAGATGGGTACCATCTTGAAAAATTCAGGACCTCCCCATAAAGCCATCCTGACTATCCATGACCACTCAATGGTTCTCAAAGTAGTGATAAAATATATCTAGACTTCACACAAATCCAGCAAAAGTTGTTTTCTGTGGATCAAGAAGAATACAAAAGGTCCTTTCAAGTCTCCAAAATCCTAAGCTGCCTTTCTACTTCAAAGTTGTTCCATAGATGTGTCTCTGAGCTGTACAGATAGAGTATTTCCAACTCACCACTATGCGAACAAGGTTCCACAAATAATTTAGTTTGAATATTTCATTAAGGATATCTGCCAAGCAATAAGATTGCTTTGTCAACTGCCTGCCTGAAATTCACTGATAAAATTGGTCGCTAATGCTTTCTTATTTGCTTCAAGTTATAAAGGATACAATTCTAAATTCCTGCAAAGCCCATTTGTGTTTGAGGAAATCAATGAGGCTGGAAACTTTCCGATGTAGTTCCACCATCATCCTGCAAGGGAATAAAATCCAGTCTATCATATTACTAATAAGAATATTATTTTGCATTTTATAAATCAGGTATTTAAAATCAGGGACTGAAAATATAGGTTACCATTCAGTTCACAAATGCTACTGTCAGCTTCCAGCAGAGCTCAAAAAACAATTTTAACTTCTTAATGATCATGGAAGGGGATGAATGTGGAATTTTCACCATCACTTTGTACATGGAATATTCATGTTGTTCAATCACAAGGAGTTATGGAATCAGAAAGGAGGAGATTTCCAAAGCAGAATAACTTGCAGATAATTTGAAGTCTGTTCACTTTATTCTTCCATTGAAACTAATACACATACAAAAGTGCAAGTTTTCTATTGGTCATTGATGAAGGAATACTCTATAGCAACATTTCTCAACCTGTGAAGGTTACAATCCATGGGCTTGATTAGGTGCTAGCAGCCTTGATGAGGAGGCAGGTGGGGTGGGGGGGAGAAAGAGAGTCCAGACCCCCTTGTGGCATCTGTAAATTTGGTCCACAAGATACACCAATACAAACCAAAAATCCCAGTGGTCTTGGGAGGGGGCTTGAGTTTACCACTAGTGGTCTGTGGTAAGTAAAGGAATAGTTGAGTAGTCTGGGGGCTGAAAAGGAGATTGAGAACTGTTGCTCCAAATCAAATGGTATAATTCAATAAAAACTTAACACTCGATATTAACAAGCTTTGCAAACATCCAGTAGGTTTAATATTATAGCATTCATAAAAGTAAATAGTCCACACCACCTTTGAATGATTTGTTTAGAAGTCCATGTACCCACACCTAAATGTCATTTCTCCCATTTGGTACAATTTTAACAATATTACGCCCCTCATCCACCAAATGTAAATGAAAAATGTCTCGATTACCCAAAGACACTAGCCATGTATTAATTATTCATACAAAATACTGTAGATATTCAGTTAGTACGATCTATAGAAGAGGTGAAACTACAAAATCACAAATGTTACATCAGGGGAACACCATCTCAACTGTTGGTCAGCAAAAGAAAGGAATGAATTATGGATTTAGTCTGTACCGTAGTCGAGGATTCTGTGCCAAACTCTGAACTCTTGCCCAGGTATAGTTACTGCGTGGCATTAATTCAAGGAGCACTTTCACAGGAAGTCTAACAGGTTTCTGATCCTCTTCATCACTAATCCCTGAGAATAATAAAATTGGAAAAAAAAAACGCAATCACCAAGGCTGCCAGTCACAGAAATGGAGAAACTACTGAGGGGAGCAGATTGAATATGGGGGTGGGGGTTCTAACCACTCGTCTTCCACTGCTAGGTTCAGGAACAGCTGCTCTCCCTCCACCATCTGGCTCAACAACAAACTCATCAAGGACTCTTACTTGTGCCCTTTCTTGATTTAAAAAAAATCTGTAGTGCACAATCAGTTTGCTTACATTAGTTATCGGTTTGCTTTATTTGTTTACATGTATATTGGGTGTACGGTTTTTTTGGACTATTAAAAAGTGGTAATTCTGCCTTGCCCACAGAAAAAGAATCTTAGAGTTGTATGCGATGTCATGCATGTACTCTGCCAATAATTCTGACTGGAAGAGAGAGCATGGGGATGAATCACTGCAAAATAAAAAAGATCCAAAGATTAAGTATATAGTTTGAAGAAATATTTATGAAGCTGACAATTGGAGTGAAGAGTATCAGGAAATTAAATATATATACAGCAAATGAAGGGGATAGTTGAGGTTCCAGAGACTAGGATTGGGACAGTTGACAACAGTCATAATTTCTTCATAACCGTTCTCCAAATTCAAATAGCAGTAGAGGGGCTTTATTTTGTCACCACTTATTCTCAAAGGGGAAATAAAACTAGAGAGAAACCTGAGAAAAAAGATTTGCCAAAGTGAAAAGAAAAGGGCAATGGTGAAAAAAAAGTTTGATAAAGAGTTTAAAAAAAAATAAAACAATTCAGTCACGGTGATGCTATTCTCTAATTAACCAAATAAAACCCGTGTCAGATTCTGTATCACTAATGAGGCAGTTAGAATAAAAATGATAACTTTGTATAAGCAAAAGTAAAAATAGATGTACAAATTTCGAAGATGAAATGGAATTATAAGCGCAAAGAAAAAGAATCAGTACACGTAGAGATTACTGATTCTTTTCATAATTATTTAAGAGGTACTTTGCAGAATGCCAAATTGTTAGTGTTTGCCCTTCAGTCCATCTTTGAGTATGCTGAAAAATCCCTTTACTCCCTGCTTTTACCCTGCGCCCCTAGCACGACACACTGCCCTGGCAGCACTAAGTAAACCCTGAATGGAGAGATTGCTGTGAGGGCTGGGACAAGCAGAGAGGTAGCTCAGCACAGACAGGAGCAGCTTAGAAATGCCATTAGCTATTTCACATGTTCATAGATTGGCCACACTGTGGGCCTCTTTTCACCTACCAGTCGATTTGATGGTCCTCAACAATGGGCCATACTCACCATGCCAGAAGGAGACAGCATTGAACGACTGCACTGGTAGTCCCAGCCTCCCTAGCTCCAGCCCTCAGGCTCCACATCAAGTCACATGTGTATGTACAGCTTTGAGAGCACCAACTGAGAGCAAGATTTATGCCAGATTTCTGGCGTAGCTATGCACATCAGTGGAAAAACTACAAGCACCAGAGAGGGTAGGTAAGGTGATAGGCTTATAGCACAGCAGCAGTAGGGAGAGAACAAGAGTTTTGGCAATCACTTATTTCATGCAATATAAAAATTCCCTTTAGCAGCAATTCTACAAGTAGAGACAGGCTGTGGATCTATGGGAGCACCAATATATACCATTGTCAGATTTTTCCTATAGTTTTTATATTGATTTTCAGTGGGCTGAATTAAATTGATAGCTTGTGTAAGGCTTGAGACCAGCTCTGTATAGTTATTCTATTGTTAATCCAGAAATCTCAGATGCATGTTCAAATGCCATCATTACAAATGGAAAATTTAAGTAAAATTGAATAAATCTGGATTAAAAAGCGTGTTTAAAAAAAACATACATGATGTTGTACATGTTCAATATTACTTCTAGGATCACCAGAGAGTAACTGACATTGAGAAATAAGCCAGGATATGTTTATGGTGAACTACCAAACTAACTGACCATCAACAAACCACTTGAGAGTTCAGAATCCATTTTACTTAGTGCAATGAAAATTTTACACAGCACGACAAACTGTATTCTCAGTATGCAGAGGAAACTTTATTTCCAAAATGACTGTGTGGTGGTCACTCCTGTCAAGATTGTGGTACATTAGCAACAAGCACAATGGAGGCAATGACATCTGTTTTGCTTCTACATCTATGCCATTATTTTTCTTTAAAAAGGTGATTTATACTTGGCACAAACTGAGCGACTTGTTCATTCATTTCAAAATCCAACCATAGATATAATCACATTATAAAATAGAGCAAAGTTTCTTTCCTACATGTCATTTTCAATAATTTGGCAGTTTTGTCAGTGAATGTTAATAGCCAAGATGCCATTACTAGAACAAGCTTATTATCTAGTCTTATTTAATTGAAATTCCTCCTATAATTTTAATTCCACGTCCCATACCATGCTCAAGACTCTCCACAAAACCAGTGAAAAATCTGTTTCTATTGCAACTTCATTCAAATACAGTTTTCCGACATATCCCCATCTGGCAGGCACAAATCAAATCTTACAAGCTAGTGTAGGATTACTGATGAAATGTAAGTAATTAAAAAGAAAAAAATTCTAATGTGTAGCAAAGGCAACCATCCTATTCAACAAGGGTGGTTGTATCTCACTGACACAAAATACCTATAAACACCTTGAAAATGAGTTACACAGATAAAATTCAATAGACACCATGAACTACAATCTTGTAATTTAATGTTATAGATGTTCTCCATTAATAAAGAGAAACAGGAAAAAAAAACCTGAGTTGTCACTAACAAATGCAGTCAAGTACCTACAATTACAAAGCTACAACAGCAGAAAAGAAAAAAAGATTGTGCTTTAGCATTCTTGGAAGAAGTTGCTTTGAATAATTTATTTATTTTTAATGGTTACCAGGCAAATCTGACGACAGAGGACATCAGAATTGATTAAGAAAGATATTATTCTGTATTCACTATTTCACAAACAGCTGTAAATCCCCTTTACACAAAAGCCAAAATTCTAGTCAAAATAAATAGGAAAAAAATAACCATTTTTATATTCACACGTTCTGGATCATGTGAACAGGTGGCCATATTTGATAATATATTTGCTCTAATGGGTATTAACATCTTCTTAAAACAGCCGTTTGGAAATGTAATTTACCTTAGATAGCTTTCTGCAACTCACCTTCAGGATCGCAGAGTTTTTTCAAAGCCCGGCACATTGGTGCTTTTATTCGCAGATTGCGACCTTTGTATCGCACAGTTGTTGCCCTAAGACATTGGAAAGAAAAATCAAATAGTTTTAATTTAGGAAAGACAAAAGAATCTTATCAATTGACCTGACAATTTCTGTCATCTTTAAATCAAATTTGGCAGCCCCTATGAAATTAATGTGATTAAAAAGCCTGGTTGGAGATCTATTTCAAATTGGAGAAATTTAGTATTAGCAAGGATTTTCACTACAGTGATTTCAGATAGGCTGCCAAATTTGATTGGAAAATTGGTTAAATCACAAGATCTTACAAACCAGAACCACAATGCACCACAACATTATATCTAGATACAACATCAATACAAACTCATTCATTATTCCTCCAGAAACACATCCAATCTTCTTCTAGACAAAATAAAGTTTTGTCACTTTTCCATGTTGATCATGTGAATTTTCAGTTTACACCATCCTGGAATTTCCTTTTATGAACAGTTAAATTACCTCTAGAGAGAGGATATTTTTGTTTTTGAAATTGTATAAGGTATTAACCTTTTTAATTCCATCCAGTAGTTTATTTATTTCTAGAAAGCCCCTCATCATTCACTTACAAGGCTGTGCAGGATTTTTTTTTTTTAAAGATATAACTTTTCCTCATAGCTGCCTTTGGGAAGAAATAAAACAGTTTTATGGTCACTTCTGCATTATTTCCCAAAGTTGCAAAATTTCTTAATGACTATAAATGAAACAATGTTCAGGATATGTCTGACTCGGGCAACATGGATTAAAGCTTGTACTATACGGTTTTGGAAATATTGTTTTACCACACTAATTGATTTTCTGGAATTATTGCAGCTAATAAGTAATAATTTAATTTAGACATACAGCACGGTAAGAGGCGTCGGCCGTTGAGTCCATGCCACCCGGAGGTGTGAAAAAATTTAAAAATCAGATGTATGCAGTTTTAGCAATAAACAAGGCATTAAATGCATCATCATTCACTAATATTTCAATTTCTACTTTGGTTAGTTCTACACCATTAACTGTACAACTCTTTTCAAATTATTCAGAATTTTAACTGTCAAAGTTATACTAGAAACATTGCAACATTGCCTAGACTCTTAATGAATTTTTCAGTTGCCCTACTAACTGGCTTCCCCAACAAAAATAAACATTTAGTATTCTGCATTATTCTTGGTGCTTTCATATCTGAATTGCTAGTAGATCAGAATTTCTGTATCATCCCTAAAGCATTTCATTATGTGCATCTTCTTCTTTGGCTTGGCTTCGCGGATGAAGATTAATGGAGGGGTAATGTCCACGTCAGCTGCAGGCTCGTTTGTGGCTGACAAGTCCGATGCGGGACAGGCAGACACGGTTGCAGGGGTTGCAAGGGAAAATTGGTTGGTTGGGATTGGGTTTTTCCTCCTTTGTCTTTTGTCAGTGAGGTGGGCTCTGCGGTCTTCTTCAAAGGAGGTTGCTGCCCGCCGAATTGTGAGGCGCCAAGATGCGCGGTTTGAGGCGATATCAGCCCACTGGCAGTGGTCAATGTGGCAGGCACCAAGAGATTTCTTTAGGCAGTCCTTGTACCTCTTCTTTGGTCCACCTCTGTCTCGGTGGCAGTGGAGAGCTCGCCATATAACATGATCTTGGGAGGGCGATGGTCCTCCATTCTGGAGATGTGACCTACCCAGCGCAGTTGGATCTTCAGCAGCGTGGATTCGATGCTGTCGGCCTCTGCCATCTCGAGTACTTCGATGTTGGTGATGAAGTCGCTCCAATGAATGTTGAGGATGGAGCAGAGACCACGCTGATGGCAGCATTCTAGGAGCCGTAGGTGATGCCGGTAGAGGACCCATGATTCCGAGCCGAACAGGGTATGACAACAGCTCTGTATACGCTAATCTTTGTGAGGTTTTTCAGTTGGTTGTTTTTCCAGACTCTTTTGTGTAGTCTTCCAAAGGCGCTATTTGCCTTGGCGAGTCTGTTGTCTATCTCGTTGTCGATCCTTGCATCCGATGAAATGGTGCAGCCAAGATAGGTAAACTAGTTGACCGTTTTGAGTTCTGTGTGCCCGATGGAGATGTGGGGGGGGGTGGGGGGGCTGGTAGTCATGGTGGGGAGCTGGCTGATGGAGGACTTCAGTTTTCTTCAGGCTGACTTCCAGGCCAAACATTTTGGCAGTTTCTGCAAAACAGGATGTCAAGCGCTGGAGAGCTGGCTCTGAATGGGCAACTAAAGCAGCATCGTCTGCAAAGAGTAGTTCACCGACAAGTTGCTCTTGTGTCTTGGTGTGAGCTTGCAGGTGCCTCAGATTGAATGAAGAGACTGCCATCCGTGCGGTACCAGATGTAAACAGCGTCTTCATTGTTGAAGTCTTTCATGGCTTGTTTCAGCATCATGCTGAAGAAGATTGAAAAGAGAGTTGGAGCGAGAACGCAGCCTTGCTTCACGCCATTGTTAATGGAGAAGGGTTCAAAGAGCTCATTGCTGTATCTGACCCGACCTTGTTGGTTTTCATGCAGTTGGATAACCATGTTGAGGAACTTTGGGGGGGCATCCGAGGCACTCTAGTAGTTGCCAAAGCCCTTTTATGCTCACGGTGTCAAAGGCTTTGGTGAGGTCAACAAAGGTGATGTACATCTATCCTGCATATAAGTCCCGTAATTAGTGTCATTTCTTTCAGTGATTTTCTTTCCACCTCCGTCTTTGCAATGGAGTGGCAGCTTTTAATTGAAATTTTATTTTAAAAATGATTTGAATAGATCATAAGCCACACAGTTGGTGCAGTTAAAAGGAGCCACTGCTTCATAGCACCAGAGACCATGATTTAATCCTGATCTCAGGTGAAGTCTGTCTGCAAGGATGCATGGAATTTGGGGTAGCGTTTTAGCATAGATAGGGGACTGGTTTGCCAGTAGAAGGCAGAAAGTTTAGATGAATGGGCATTTTTCTGATAGTCAATCAGAGGTTAGTTTAGTGCTACAGGGATCAGTGTTGGGCCCACAACTGTTCACACTTATACATAAACTAATGCAGCACATCAAAGTTTGCTGATAATACTAAATTGAGTACAAAACTACCAATATAGATGACACCGACAGAGTAGAGAGAGTTAAGTGAGTCGGCAAGGATTTGGCATATGAAGTACAAGTTTGGAAGGAAAAATAGTAACTCAGGCATACTATTTAAATGGTGAAATACTGCAGTTGTGCAGAGACCTGGGAGTGCTTGTATCCGAATCACAAAAGCTTAGCTTGCAGGTAAGCAAGAAGGCATATGGGATGATGGCTTTCATTGCTTGATGGATTAAACTTGACAGAGTACAGGTGGCGTCACATCTAGAGTACTGTGCCCTCTTCTCTTCATGCATGAGATATACTAGTTTTGTAACATGCATGAGATATACTAGTTTTGTAGGCATTGCAGAGGACGTTCACCAGATTGATCCCAGAGATGAAACAGTTAGCTTATGAAGAGAGCTGGGACTACTCTCATTAGAATTCAGAAGGATGAGGGGGAAGATGCTACAAAAACATGTGAAAGGAATAGACAAAATAGAAGCAGGGAAGTCCTTTCCACTGGCAGGCAAGATGAGAACCTGGGGACATAGCACCAAGATTCAGGGGAGTGGATTTAACCCCAACTCTTTTCCCAGAATGTAGCTAATCCATGGAATTCTTTGGTCAATGAAGTAACCTTATTAAATATTTTGAAGGCAGAGATTTTTGAATAATGGGGGAAAATAAGGGTTACGGGAAATATGAAGGTAAGTGCAGAGTTCATGGCTAGGTCAACCATGATCTTATTGACGATCGAGCATGCTTCAGGCCAGATGGCCCACTCCTGCTCTTTTATCTTGTGCACTTATGAACTCGCATGTTTTCACCATGATCATGGTATTCTTCTCGGCTCTCTGATGTGCAGATTATGTTTGTCGGTGAACACAAATTGCTACTCTTAGTCTGCAGGCGAGTGATGGTGGAGAGTTTTTAAGTATATGGGGAAAATAAAAAATGGGATTAATATAGCAATAATGTAAATGAAAAGTTCATGATTGATGTAGATCTGGTGGGCCAAAAGAACTTGTGAGAATGCTATCTCTTTATGACTCCAAACTGAAATACCATAATCAATAAGATCATGTCAGTTTAGAGGCTGGGAAAATCACTGGCATAAAAGAAAATGCAACTGGACATGTATTTTGGCACTTTGTGATCACTAGAGATTGATATACCATCACATTGATAGCAAGGCAGCAGATAAATAATGGTCATCATTTGTGTCAATTTATAATAAATTAATTTTTAACAAATTTTATTTTTAATTTGGAAAGCCCCATGGAAAATAAGATTAGTTATTTTAAGTTATCGTTATATAGTTTCAGGCTAACTTTTAAATTAAAATTACTTACCCAGCTTGAATTAATTCGTTGAGTTTGGCTGCATTTTTATCATCCATGCCTGCAAAATAAATGAATCATCACAGTATTGAATTATTAATTGAGCTAACATTTTAGTATGAACTAAAAATTTTACCTCAAGGAATCAAAATCTTTCTTTAGAATGTGTTTTAATGTGGCTCCCATGTATACAGATAGGAGTAGCATTCAAAGACACATTCTGAAGAAATATTCCAGAATAGGTTTAAAAGTTTTTGGTTAATGGCTACATTTATTACATTTCTAATGACCTCTGAGTATGTTGTGATGAATAGCTATCTTGAGCCACATATTTGGACAAGCTGTCCCATTTTGACTTCGGACAAAAATTGATAAGCATCAGTTTATCTATTCGATCCAAAAACAAATTCAAAACCAGTACCTTCATTTATGCAATGGAATACAAAAGAAGACAGGATTTTCCCCCAAGATCTATGCCACAACAAACCTCATATACAGCAGGTAGCTTATCAAACTAATCAAGAACATTTGTAGCATTTCCCGACCTATAAACAATAGGAGGAATACCATGACTCCCAATTTTCCATTAAGCCATCTGGTGGCAAGGAATCTCAAAATAATATAGAAAGCTGTAGCACAGAAAAGACCAATTTGGATAAACAAATCAGTTTTGCATGAAAACTCCTGTTAACTGGAATTCAAGCAACCGGCAGACTAAAGCAACTGGGAAAAAATATTGTGGAAAATAAACAGGTAAAAAAACCCAGAAGTTTAAAATGGGCATGCCACACTCTTAGTTCACCAATCAATCAAAACACAATCTCAAGTAACCAGAAAATTCACTTATCAGGCATCTACTAATCCCCATGGTTCACCTTATCTAGAAAAATAATAGCTGCATTTGGTTTAAATTTTATAATGTACCATTAAGATCTTGGATGACCTCAAGTTCACAATTTCTGTTGTAAAGAAATCAATCCTTATGAAAATGAATTTGTTAAGTGTTAACAAGTTCCTACAAAGAATGCAAGACTATTCAAACTACTTTTGGCACTACTTGTACAAGGAATTCAAAGGTCTCCCAGGTCTATCATGTTCAATGTTAGACATCATTAAAATCTTTTCAAGTATCTACATTATGGAATAACTGGTGGATTGAACATAACTAATTTTAATAGAAATTAATTTTGGAGTGCCTGTGGTTAGATTTTATTGTGCACATGACCAAGGAAGAAATTCTATCCCCAGTTCTTAAAGAGCTAGGAAAAGTTAAGGATACCCAAGAAACTAAAAAAAAACTTGTACAAAATGTACTGCTCTCCCAAACCCATCAAAATACTCATACCCACCAATTTTTTTGCGCAGTTCTCCATAACATATTAGCCCATAGAGTTCCTGCGAGGATTTCTTGAGTACTCGAGAGAACACTGCAAAAGCAAAAAAATAAAATACAGAATTTTCAGCATTTGTTGCATCTGCTGAGTGCCAGACAGTGGGCATGGAAAATTTGAAATATTTAATTGCTGCCCCAAATGATTTATTCTGAAATAAATATACTACCCCTGCTGCTTTCCATGACATTTCCGTGATTTTATTCAGAGGTAGAAGAGCACATCACTCTTTAAACTGAGGTTAATGATCATAATAAATCATTGAATTACTTTGATTCCAATTCGTCACAATAAAATTATGTTGTTCTTGAGATACAGATGATTAAATGTTATTTTTGTTATTCAAATGTTGAATTGGGTGCACAAATCAATCTCAGGATATATGAATCAAGGCAAAGATAAGATTTTAGAGAGCAAAGTTTCAGGTCAGTAAAAGAAATACTAATTCAATTTCTAATGCACACACGATCACTTCTTTGCTTAATCTAACTACACAATAAATTCAAATGTCAGACAAAGGCAATTTTGTACTTTCATATAGATAAAAACTCGGATTTTTAGGTATACTCAAGCCATTTTATAAGAATTCTTTCTTTTTAAAGGCACTGAGAAGAACACATGACATCAACATAGAGAAAGAAAACTGGGAATACAACTGCAACAATACCTTTGTAGTTTGGAAATCAAACCAAGGAATTTATCAGTCCTTTATTCCATTAGATGAAATGGAATAAAAAGAAACAGAGTGTGTGTCCAAACACCACAGTTAGGATGAACACTTATTCACCTTTATTGAAGTCGATGTATTTGGAGATCTTGTGCCAAGTACGGTAGTAGAAATGCCGAACCTGCTCCTTGTTTTTCACCATACTTGCTGGCTTCCCCTTCTTCTTGTACTTCAGAGCTATGTTATTTTGTATTGCTTCAAAATCCTTCCCATGCTACAAAATAAATTAAAATAAATTGATACTATAGTGTTTAGATAAATGGAAATATTTGAGTAAAATCACACTAGACTTTTAGGATTCTGTCAGAACAAACAGCCATTCAGGAATATTCTCAAAAGGAAAAGAAATTGGAATCCCTTTTACAAATCTGGATCCAGCCACCGACTCCAAACCCCTGTCAATTTTCTGGGACTGAATAGGTTTATTGCAATTTTGCTACTACTGTGGTGGCTTGCCCACACAACAGGCAAACTGGCTCATGGAATCACAGGCAAGTCCACGGCAGATCTGACTGTGAGAGCTACGGGTGCAGTGCAAGCCCACAGCCTGGCGGCTGATGTCATAAAGGTCCCAGGAGTCGCAAACGTTATTGGGTTCCAAGGGATTTAAGTGCACGCGAGAGTTCTATTAAAGTCAGTTGGTTCAACTCACTTTCGACTTTGCATGTTTTTTTTTGCTTGCTGGGTGCCTCGTGCAATTTCATTGGTTACCCCTATGGTTCAAACGGCAAATGGACCCAACGATGATCAACCCAAGCACGCAGAACGTAGTTTCACTGAAACTACCGACTTTCTGGACCTTGCAGCCGCAGGTCTGGTTTGAACAGGCCAAAGCCCAATTCCAGGTCAGGCAAATCATTAACTTCCTACACCAGCCACTGATTGTGGACAGGTATGAAACAATGAAAGCACTCATGATCCGTATTTTTGGCCTCTCCTGTCTAGGTGACCGTATGCCATCGGCCTTAATGAACAAGATGCTGGCACTAGCAGACGGCCATAAGCCATGTTTATCGTTCGAACAAGACTTTCACGAGCAGATGCCAGAAGATATCTGCCTCTTCATCACTGATGCAGATTTCAGTGACCCACGCAAAATAGCGGTCTGTGTAGATATCCTGTGGCACGCCAAGCAACATGGTGAGGCCTCCATCGACCAAGTTGCTGCATCATGTCCGAAGGCCCGGGCCTTCCCCACGCCACCAACAAAGCCGGTGATGCCTGTAGCAGGGAGCGAGCCCAGTTCAGACCATTGGTGCTTTTAACCACCAAAAGTGGGGTTCAGAAACACACTGGTGCCACCCACCATCACTTATGGGTACAGCAGCTGGCCACCGTGATAACATCCTTTACTTATGGGGCCAACACTCCAGGTGAAAGTTCCTTGTAGACACAGGGGCGGAGGTTAGTGTCTGGCCCCCCCTCAAGCCATGACCACCCCCCGTGCCGGGAAGTCAGTATTCGCACATACGGCACACGAACCATCCCACTACATTTCAGTTCCAGCTGTTTCATCTGATTGTTTACACTGGTAGCAGTGTCGCAGCCTTTATTGGGTGCAGATTTCCTCTGGTCACACTGCTTCTTAGTGGACCTCATGGGACGGCACTGAGTGAATGTCAAGACTTTCAATCTTGGCAAAACCAAGTACCTGGCCCCACACCTGGACTCTGTGACTTTGTCAGGCAATGAATTTGCCAGAGTACTAGCAGAGTTCCCGACCATTATTGTGCTGCAGTTCTCCACAAATGCCTCTAAGCATGGTGTACAGCACCACATCCCCACTGAAGGACCACTGCAATATGCCTGGACACACAGGCTCCCGCCCAAAAAACTCCACCTCGCCAAGGAGGAGCTTGGGAAAATGGAGGAGATAGGGATCATCCGGCACTCAGACAGTCCGTGGTCCTCTCTGCTGCACATGGTGCCCAAGTCAGCTGGAGGATGGAGGCTATGGGGTGACTACAGAAGGCTCAACGATGCCACCACATCCTACCACTACCCAGTGCCCTACATTCAGGACTTTACGGCCAATTTTCATGGGGCACACATTTTGTCCAAGGTTGACCTGGTCCATGAGTATCACCATATTCCCATCCACCCCAGTGATGTCACCAAGTCAGCTCTCATCATCCCATAAGGCCTATTTGAGTTTCTATGGATGCCTTTTGGACTCAAGAATGTAGCACAGACGTTCCAGCGGCTCATGGACTAAGTGGCTTGGATTTCATTTTCATCTACTTAGAGCATATCTTGATTGCCAGCCACTCACATGAAGAGCAACTGATGCACCTGTGCCAACTCTGCCACCGTCTGAGTGAACATGGCCTGGCCATCATCCCCACGAAGTGCCAGTTCAGGCTGTCAGCCATTGATTTCCTTGGGCACCACAATGACCAGCATGGAGCTATTCCCTTGGTGGTGTAGGCCATATGCCAGTTTGCTAGACCCAATCCAATCAAGGGCCTACAGGAGTTTGTGGGCATGATCAACTCCTGGTACACCCTCAGGTGGATGTGCCCATAGCCCACATGGTTGACGCTTCCAACTCTACAGTCGATGGCACACTGGAACAATTAAGGGTCGGTGTAAACCACTCACATTCTTCAGCCGGCATCTGTGATTCCCAGTGCCGACATACAGTACCTGAGTGGTACTGCTAGCCCTCTATCTCGCCATTCGGCACTTTTGGTGTTTCTTGAGGGGCAGGAGTTCATAGTCTTCACGGACCAGAAACTCTTAACCATCACATTCACCAAAGTGTTGGATCCATGGTCGACACAGCAGCAACGCCACCTGTCATACATCCGAGTATTCACTATTGACTGCCTCAAGCAACGCACCTAGACCTGGAACACTGTGACTGTGCTACCCCCGCTGACAAGGTCGGCCAACCAAATGGACTAAAGTGCTGCTGGCCATGGATTCCATGCTTCTTAACGCAATTTCTTTTGGGAGGGGGTGTCATGTGATGGTTCACCCACGCAACAGGCGAACCTGTTCAGGGGAGTCGCGGGCAAGTCTGTGGCAGATCTGACTGTGAGAGTTCAGGGGTGCAGGACAAGTCCCCTGCCTGGCAGCTAATATCATAAAGGTCCCAGGGGGTCACAAGCATCATCGGGTTCAGAGGGATTTAAGTGCACATGAGAGTTCTATTAAAGTCAATTGGTTCAACTCACTTTTGACTATGCATGGTTCTTTCGCTTGCTGCGTGCCTAGTGCAACTACATTACCATTTTTAAATAGGAGCTTCTGCACATTTCCAGCATCTCTGCAAGTAATACCTCCATCACATCACCTGAATCTTTCCCAGCAGAATTGTTTAATAATCCTAATGTAGAATACCATCATACACTATCGAATTTTAAAGTTTCTGTATAAATACAAGATTTTGTAGAATCCACATCTCACAATTTTTGCTATGTTACAGGATCTCTCTATTAGGAGATATTATATTTAAAGGTATGGGAAGGCATGGCAATGCTCTTGAAGGAGACAATGGAAATTAAAGAAATAGGCAACTTTAACCATTAATACTATAAATAGCAGTTACGACAGTATCATCTCCTTAGTGCTAAATAGCGTCGATATAAAATCATATCAAATGAACCTCTGGAAATTAATCATACCTCATATAACCCTTCAAAAAATGAGTTTTTATCTTCTGCGCTCCACGACTCCCACTGCCTACGAACTTTCTTCTTGTTCCCTTCCTCTTTTTCTCCAGAGATGGCAGATAAACTCTTTGCTGTGGTTTTGCTGCTTCCACTAGTACCACCCACAGCAATACCAGATGCATAACCAGAAGTAGCAGAACCTCCCTCAAGACCTGCTGAAAGAACAAAACCAGCCCAGAAGGTCAAATGTATTCAGAAATAAAAGTATGGTCAATGACATCCAAACAAACAAATTTCACTACTAGTCTAACAATTTCAAGAAATATGGGGATCAACTTCATAAAATATCGGATTCTTTGCAATCATAATCATAATTTCACACCATTATCAACTTAATCCAGGACATGAACAGATGCACTACTGGACTATAAAGATTAGGTTCAGGCTCAATCCACCAAAAAAAAATACAGTCAAGAACTTGTACAAATCGAGAAAAAATAAGAAAAAAAGTAAATTAAGTAAGCAAAATTACTCTGTTCAGTTCAGCCCAGAGAACAATTCAGAATAACTGACTTCCTGCTCAAACAGAGCCATTTTAAGCAAGCTGAACTTTAACTAAAGCAGACCATTGCCACTCCACAAGGGCAATGACCCAAAAGATCACTCAAAGAGAGGGATCCAAATTAACCAAATTAAGTATTCGCAACAAAATATAAACAAGCAATAACAGTACTGCAATCCCAAAGCTCCTCAAATAACATTCCAACAAATTTACACAGTCACCATACATTATATCATAAATCATAATTCAAAGCTCAAGTAACATTTGACTTTCATATTTCCTTCCTAATATAAAGTAAATTCCAAAAGAACTTGCAGGATGCATAGTTATGTAATTGTCAAATTCAGCATATTATCTCTTCAGCACAGTATCAACCTACTACCAACCAAATTAAATATTAAATCCAATGGCTTATTTTAAGGTATTTGCGATTTAAAATGTCTCAAAAGTAAATTCAAATCAAGTTTATTGCATCTGATTGTACAAGTATAACCCAATGAAACAGCGTTCTCTGGTCCTCGGTGCAAAACCAGATACAACACACATACAAAGAATACATATGCAGAACAAGTATTTCATCTATACAAATAAATATTGTTTTGTACATATGAAAGTTTTGGAAGGTTAGTGTGAGTAGTTCTTTTGGTTGTTCAACATTCTCACTCCCCATGGGAAGACGCTGTTCCTCAGCCTGGTGGTGCTGGCTCTGATACTCCTTTGATGGAGGGACCCTCAATGATTTTGCATGCCCTCTTCAGACGATCTGGTAGATCATGTTGATGGCACTAGGTTGGGGGGGGGGAAGGAGACTGCAGTAATCCTCTGTCACTTTTAGGGTCTTGTGGATTGACCTCTGATCCATTTTTCTGCAGCAACTGTACCACACTGTGATGCAGCAATCCAGTACGCCCTTGATAGAGCTCCTATAGAAGGTTGACATGATGCTGGCAATTCCCTTGTCCGCTTCAGCCTTCTCAGGAAGTGCAGTCGCTGTTGCACCTTCCTGACAGGTAAAGAGATGTTGAGTGTCTACAATAGGTCACTAGTTAGTGCTTAGTGCTCTCCACTTTCTCTACTAGAGTTATTGATGTGTAGTGGATGGTGGTCATTCCTGGTCCTCCTGAAGTCCACGATCATTTCTTTCATCTTATCCACATTGAGACCACTTAACAAAATTTTCCTCCTCTGTAGTGCCACTCATCAATGTTGCTGATGAGACCCACTACGTTTGTGTCATCTGCAAACTTGATGATACTATTGGAGTTGGAGCTGGCAATACAGTCATGGGTCAGAAGAATGAGCAGGAAAGGGCTTAGCACACAGTTCTAAGGTCCACCACTGCTCAGCAATATCAGTGCTCAACATTCTACTACTGACCAGGACAGACTGCTGTCTTTCTGTTAGGAAGTCCAGGATCCAGTTACAGAGAGGGGTGTGAGTCCTAGTGAGGAAAGCTTCTCCAGCAGCCTCTGAGGAATGATTATATTAAACACCAACCTGAAGTTAATGAACTGCAGCCTGGCATAGGAGGCGTTGTTTTCTAGGTGGGCCAGGATGGAGTGAAGTGATAAGACATTGTCTGTGGAATGGTTTCTTCTATAGGTAAATTAAAATGGGTCCAGCATCTCTAGGAGGTATGCTTTGATGTGTTCCATCACCAGATGCTTGAAGCATTTCATATTGGTGGAGGTCAGTGCTACAGGGTGGTAGTCAATGAGGCTTGTGATAGTTTCTCTCAAGTACCAGGATGATGGTCGTTGTCTTGAACCCTGTGGGAACAATTGGCTGCTGCAGCAAGGTGTTGCAGAAGCCTGGGAAGCTATCTGTCAATTGGTCTGCACAGTCCTTCAGTACCCAACCAGGTATGTTGTCAGGTCCTGTCGCTTTGTGTGGGTTCACCTTGGACAAGGTTCTCCTCACCTCGGCCGCAGCTATGCAAGGGGGGCCCATTCATCAGGGGAACACATCTTTCTTTGGCATCATCCTGTTCTTCTCATCAAATTCATATGTTTCAAAACATTTTAAATTCATAGCTGTTTTTGAATTTATGTAAATTAATATGCTGTAGATGTTTTAAATCCAAATAAAAACACAAATGATCGAAACACTTTAAGCAGCTTGTGGAAGAAAAATGTTTCAGGGATACATTTTTGATTCTAATATTATTTAGTCCAATATGTCAGGTAAATAAAGAATGTAGGCTGAAGAGCTTGGAGCAGAATTTCCAAATTTCAGCCATTGGGCTTTCTATAACTGTTAACCTTTCCCTTAAACATTGCCTAATGCGCTGAGAATTTCCAGAAGCATTTACTGTTATTTTTAAACAAAAAAAAATTTTGATAGAAATTTTCTGAATTGGATATGGCCACCTTTCCTCAAATTTTCTTATCCCTCTCAAACATCAACAGTTTTAACAGTACACAAGAACACATGACATCAGCTGCACAGCTTTGGGGGAAACAATCTTAACCAGAACTAGCAAAAAAAAAGTAACTGCACCTTTAAAAAAATATAATGGGCCAAATAAACAGTGAGAAAATGGCTTGCCAGTGAACTATTGCACCATTCTATGACCAAAAGCAAATCAGTATAATGGCTCTGTATGTCAGCCTCTAGTTTCTTTTCACAGAGGAAACAATTGCTAACATTAGCATTACATCAAATGATTTTCCCCTTGTTTGTTTGATACCTAAAAATGGGTAGCAGTATCAATCTCCCTCGCTTAGATGGGTTAAAAATGCAATTGTCTGTGGCAAGAACTTATGAATTAATGAATTATAGATACCTGAATAGTTCTTAAATTAATTTTAATACACTTAAATCAGAAGCCCCATTCATGCACTTCCTTTGAAGTAATTAAGTTTTTTTTCCCTTTCTGAGTCATTGTTTTTGTTTTCTCAACTATTAAAAGGCAGTGCCCCAGCACACGCTTTAGATTCTAACAATATTTGATCCAACTTGTCTGGAAAAACAGTGAATTGTAGGGTGCCAGAGGCAACCTAGAGTAGAGAATTCCTAAATTTCAGTCCTTTGGTCATGTATAATTCGAATACCAAAAAGCTTGCTTTATTTCCTCTTATTTTTCTATTTTCCAAATGGTCCTTCTATAGCTTTCAAGTAATTTTTTTTGTTGGAATGCACAAATCTGAACACTGTGGGACATATTTACGAAGTTGATGACAATATACAAATGCAAATTGTTTCAAATTTCTGGACTAAACAGGTTAGTGGATTAGAGAAGCAAAGGCAGATTAAAGTATTACAGCATAGGTCTTGAATTATCCAAGGAACAAGTGGAACTGACAGCAGTTACAAGAGCAGATGAAATCACAATAATAAAAAAAATATCTTTTTATGATAAATTTAAAAATTATCCCTTCTGCATTTCAAACCTTTGGCATATTTCAGAAAGTATACGGTCCTTAATATCAGACAGGACAGATATTCTACCTCAAAAATCAATTTCATTACTTTGAAAATTTACAACTGACTATTGGTGTTAACTACGTACAATTTAGTTACGTCCATTAATACAACAGAAATCCAGCATCAACACTGCAGAAATGTATATTGAATACAATCCATTAGATTTCTCTTCAAACATTAAATATGAGTTGTGGTTGCCCGACAAGGGATATGGGGCAACTCAGAGAGGGGGGGGAACTTTTGGGGGGGTTAAGGTATTAGTGGATGTGGGAACTGTGGGGATACTTTAGGTCTTAAATGTGTTGTCATACATTAAGTGTAATAAGAGATGAAAATGGGGAAAAGGGTGATGGTGGTGTATGCAAGATACAAGATGGTCATGTTGAACTATAAGATAGCCATGTTGAACTAAACATTAATGGAATACATAACCAAATTAAAAAGAAGAGGCTACTAAATTTATTGAAGGAGGAAAAAATAGATATAGCATTTGTGCAGGAAATGCTTCTAACTGAAGCAGAACACAAACTAAAGAGAGACTGGGTAGGAAACGTAACGGCAGCATCCTATAATTCAAAAGCTAGAGGTGTAGCCATACTAGTTAACAAAAATGTACCAATCAAAATAGAGGAGGAAATAATAGATTCGGCAGGGAGGTATGCAGTGATAAGGTGTCAGATATACTCAGAATTTTGGAATTTGCTCAATATATATGCGCCTAACGAGGAGGATCAAAAGTTTATGCAGGATTTTTTTTGAAGATTGCAGACACACAAGGAAAAATATTGATAGGAGGGGATTTTAACCTTAATTTGGATCCATTGTTGGATAACATTGAATAAAGTAGCCAAATTTATGGTTAAATCAATGCAGGAAATGAAACTTATGGATATATGGAGGAAGCAACACCCAAGAGAGAAGGAATTTTCATATTATTCGAGTAGGCACAAAAGTTTTTGTTGTCAGCCCATATTCAAGGGAGAGTTAGGAAAACTGAGTATAAAACTAGACTACTATCAGATCATTCACCCCTATTATTAGCAATAGAACTGGAGGACATCCCACCAAGAGCATATAGATGGAAATTAAACTCCATGCTATTTAAAAGACAGGAATTTAGGGATTTTATTGAACGCCAAATTAAAACATATTTTGAAATAAACACAGGATCAGTGAAAGACAAATTTATATTATGGGACGTAATGAAAGCCTTCATTAGAGGGCAGATAATAAGTTATGTGACTAAGATGAAAAAGGATTACAATCGGGAAATAGAGCAGTTGGAAAGAGAGATAGTAATACAGAAAAGGAATTAGTAAAAAGGGATGATATAACGTAAAGGAGAGAATTGGCAGACAAAACAATTAAGTACGAAACATTACAAATGGACAAGGTGAAGAAGAACAAAATGAAAACAAAGCAAAAGTATTACGAACTGGGAGAAAAACACACAAAATATTAGCCTGGCAACTTAAAACAGAACAAGCTAAAAGAACGATACTGGGATCAAGGAAAAAGGACAAACAAATCACATATAACCCAACAGAGATGAATGAAAATTTTAAGGAATTGTATCAAACTGAGAATGAGGGGTAAGATGATAAAATAGAGGAATTTTTAGCTAAAATTGAACTGCCAAAATTGCAAGAAGAGGAACAAAACAAACTAATAAAACCATTTGAAATAGAGGAAGTACAGGATATATTAAAAAAGCTGCTGAACAATAAAACACCAGGAGAGGATGGATTCCCAATACAATTTTGTAAAACATTTAAAGAGTTATTAATTCCTCTTCTCCTGGAAGTAATGAACCAGATAGAAGAAACACAAAAATTGCCAGATTCATGTAAGACAGCAATAATTGCAGTAATACCAAAGACGGGGAAGGACCCATTAACACCAGCATCATACAGATCAATATCTCTACTTAACTCAGACTATAAGATAATAGCGAAATTATTAGCAAACAGATTGGCCAATTGTGTACCAAAAATAGTAAAACAAGATCAAACTGGATTTATTAAAAGACGAACAGCAGACAATGTCTGTAAACTTTTTTATCTGATCCACACAGTTCAAGGAAATAAGAAACCAACAGAAAAAGCCTTTGACAGAGTAGAGTGGAACTACTTATTTAAAGTATTACATAAGTTCTATCTACCAGAAAAATATATTAATTGGATTAAAGCACTGTATAATGGACCGTTGGCGAAGGTAGCAGTAAATGGATATGTATCAAGTCACTTTAAATTAAGTAGGTCAACTAGACAGGGATGTCCACTATCCCCCTCATTGTTCACCTTAGCAATAGAACCTTTGGCAGAACTGATAAGAATAGAAAATAATATAAAAGGGATAAAAATAAAGGAGAAGGAGTATAAAAATCAGGTTATTTGCAGATGACATCATAGTATACCTAACAGAACCAAAGGTATCAGTAAAAGAATTATATAAGTTGAAGGAGTTTGGAGAAATATCATGGTACAAGATCAACGCAAATAAAAGTGAAGTGATGCCAATGAGTAATGCAGACTATACAGAATTTAAAAAAGAATCACTATTTAAATGGCAAGCACAAGCAATCCGATACCTAGGGATCAGGTTTTTTTTTTTTTTTTTCTTTGGCTTGGCTTCGCGGACGAAGATTTATGGAGGGGGTAAAAAGTCCACGTCAGCTGCAGGCTCGTTTGTGGCTGACCAGTCCGATGCGGGACAGGCAGACACGATTGCAGCGGTTGCAAGGGAAAATTGGTTGGTTGGGGTTGGGTGTTGGGTTTTTCCTCCTTTGCCTTTTGTCAGTGAGGTGGGCTCTGCGGTCTTCTTCAAAGGAGGCTGCTGCCCGCCAAACTGTGAGGCGCCAAGATGCACGGTTTGAGGCGTTATCAGCCCACTGGCGGTGGTCAATGTGGCAGGCACCAAGAGATTTCTTTAGGCAGTCCTTGTACCTTTTCTTTGGTGCACCTCTGTCACGGTGGCCAGTGGAGAGCTCGCCATATAATACGATCTTGGGAAGGCGATGGTCCTCCATTCTGGAGACGTGACCCATCCAGCGCAGCTGGATCTTCAGCAGCGTGGACTCGATGCTGTCGACCTCTGCCATCTCGAGTACCTCGACGTTAGGGGTGTGAGCGCTCCAATGGATGTTGAGGATGGAGCGGAGACAACGCTGGTGGAAGCGTTCTAGGAGCCGTAGGTGGTGCCGGTAGAGGACCCATGATTCGGAGCCGAACAGGAGTGTGGGTATGACAACGGCTCTGTATACGCTTAACTTTGTGAGGTTTTTCAGTTGGTTGTTTTTCCAGACTCTTTTGTGTAGTCTTCCAAAGGCGCTATTTGCCTTGGCGAGTCTGTTGTCTATCTCATTTGTCGATCCTTGCATCTGATGAAATGGTGCAGCCGAGATAGGTAAACTGGTTGACCGTTTTGAGTTTTGTGTGCCCGATGGAGATCAGGTTAGATAATAACTTAAGCCAATTGTACAAACGAAATTATCAGCCTCTAATAAAGAAATTGCAGGAAGACTTAGAACATTGCAAAGAATTACCGCTAACATTGATAGGGAGGGTAAATTGCATTAAAATTAAAGTGTTCCCAAGAATATAATACTTATTTCAAATGTTACCAATTCCTTTAACAGAAAAATTCTTTAATGAACTAAAGAGAATAATAAGGAAATTCTTGTGGAAAGGGAGGAAACCAAGGGTTCTTTGGCTTGGCTTTGCGGTCGAAGATTTATGGAGGGGTATGTCCACTTCAGTCACCAACGAGCCTGCAGGAGACAAGTCTGATGCGGGACAGGCAGACACGGTTGCAGCGGTTGCAAGGGAAAATTGGTTGGTTGGGGTTGGGTCTTTCCTCCTTTGTCTTTTGTCAGTGAGGTGGGCTCTGCGGTCTTCTTCAAAGGAGGTTGCAGCCCGCCGAACTGTGAGCCGCCAAGATGCACGGTTTGAGGTGATATCAGCCCACTGGTGGCAGTCAATGGGGCAGGCACCAAGAGATTTCTTTAAGCAGTCCTTGTACCTCTTCTTTGGTGCACCTCTGTCTCGGTGGCCAGTGGAGAGCTCGCCATATAACACGATCTTGGGAAGGCGATGGTCCTCCATTCTGGAGACGTGACCCACCCAGCACAGTTGGGTCTTCAGCAGCATGGATTCGATGCTTGCGGACTCTGCCAGCTCGAGTACTTCGATGTTGGTGATGAAGTCATTCCAATGAATGTTGAGGATGGAGCAGAGACAGCGCTGATGGAAGTGTTCTAGGAGCCGTAGGTGATGCCGGTAGAGGACCCATGATTAGGAGCGTGGGTATGACAACGGCTCTGTACCCACTGATCTTTGTGTGTTTCTTCAGGTGGTTGTTTTTCCAGACTCTCGTGTAGTCTTCCAAAGGCGGTATTTGCCTTGGCGAGTCTGTTATCCATCTCTTTGTCGATCCTTGCATCAGATGAAATGATGCAGTCGAGGTAGGTAAACTGGTTGACCGTTTTGAGTTCTGTGTGCCCGATGGAGATGTGGGGGTGCTGGTAGTTATGGTGGGGAGCTGGCTGATGGAGGACCTCAGTTTTCTTCAGGCTGACTCATCCACTCATTTTGGATCTCCCGGAGTTTGCGCTGAAGATGGCTGCATGCAAGATGGAAGGCTCGTTTTTTCTCTGCCCAGGAAGGCTTTGCAAGGTGAGCCTGGTGGGCAGATCCCTTCTTTGCCAGCAGCTCCTGGATTTCCTGGTTGTTTTCGTCAAACCAGTCCTTGTTTTTCCTGGAGGAGAAGCCCAGTACCTCTTCAGTGGATTGCCGTATGGCCGTTTTCAGCCGATCCCAGAGGGTTTCAGCAGACGTGTCCATGAGGCAGTTTGCATCCTCGAGCTTTGCTTGGAGGTTTGCCTGGAAGTTTCTCTCACTACGTCTGACTACAAGTTTCCAACAATGAACCTCTTTCTGGGGGCTCCACTGTTCTTGAACTTTGGCTTGAAGTGAAGGTTGAGCTTGCAGCGAACAAGCTGGTGGTCAGTGTGGCATTCCGCGCTGGGTATGACCCTGGTGTGGAGCACATCTCGTTTGTATCTTCCTCGCACCAGAATGTAGTCCAGGAGGTGCCAGTGTTTGGATCGGGGATGCATCCAGGTAGTCTTCAGGCTGTCTCTCTGCTGGAAAAGGGTGTTAGTAATGACAAGCCGCTGTTCTGCGCAGAGTTCCAACAGGAGGCGCCCGTTGTCATTGCACTTGGCGACACCATGCTTGCCAAGGATTCCTGGCCAAGTTTCTGAGTCTTTGCCGACGCGAGCGTTGAAGTCGGCAAGGATGACAACCTTGTCGGCTGTAGGGGTGCGTTGGATGAGGTTGCGCAGATCAGTGTAGAACTTGTCCTTTTCTGCTGGTTCCGCCTGAAGGGTTGGAGCATAGACACTGATGAGAGTGACGCGTCGCTTGTTTTGAAGGGGGAGTCGCATGGACATGATCCGGTCAGAGTGGCTTGTCGGGAGTTTTCGAGTTTGGAGGCAATGGAGTTCTTGACCATGAAGCCAACATCAGATAGGCGTCGTTCAGCCTGAGGCTTGCCAGACCAGTAGAGTGTGTAGCCCGCGCCGTGTTCTTGGAGGCTGCCTACATCTGCAAGGCGGACTTCACTGACAGCGGCTATGTCGATGTCGAGTCTGAAGAGTTCATGTGCGATGAGGGCAGACTGACGTTCAGGTCGGTGGCTGTCAGCCTTGTCTAGCATGGTTCTGATGTTCCAACATGCTAGCTTGAGTTTGTGTGAATCTTTTGAGGGGAAGGACGTGGACCTGTCCTCGGGCCTGCGCAAAGGAGCTTTTAGGTGGAGTGCAGTATGCGCAGTACTGGCCCCACCCTTTACACCCATGGTTTGTGTGCCGTGGCCAAGCAAGGTGGGACGTGGCACCGAGGCCCTTGGGTCGTAGGTTTTATATCGGAGTGACCTTCTCCTATGCAGGTTGCTTAACCGGGCTGAAGAGGCCTGCCTCCCCTTTTAGGTCGAACCATTTCTGGAGATCAATGACCGCTGTCCCCAGTTATGGAGTGGTGCGCCCTGGAATCGGCCTGCGTGCATTTACTCCTGCCGCGGCCAAGTAAAAGGGATGCAGCATTGGTTGAGGATCAGAAAGAAAAGTTCTAGTAGAAATTTTTTTTAAGACTGGAGAGAACTCTGCAATGGAGTTCACAGTTGTTAGTGTTTAGACTATTGGTTTTTGAGGTGTGTATTAAACTCTGAAATACACTAAACAGTTCTCATTGACCGCTCCTGGCTGGGGGCTCGGCTGCCAACGGTCGGGCTGTGCGGGCTGCCAGGGTTTGCCTGGCGACGACGGCCTGTGTTCGGTGCTCAGGCAGGCCCGGTGTCAGCTGGCTGTTCCTCCCCACGATCCGGCCGTTACCTCAGGCGGACTCAGGCAGGACCTCGGGCCCCCTCGGGCGGCAGCGGGTCCTCGGGTCTCCGGCGGCGGCAGCAACAGGACGGGCCCCTGGGCGGCAGCAGGACCTCCACCGGAGGCCCGAGGTCCTGCTTTCCCTATATTGCTCTTGTATTAAAGCCTGTGAATGTGACCATATTAGGTAGCTCGTCATTTATTACAGGTCAGCTTTCTACACCATCGTCTCTTCAGTACTGGTCAGCAAGCTTCAAAATCTGGTCCTCCGCACTTCCAAGGGTAGCATTAGATAAATTAGCAGAGAGGTATAATCAAGGTGGTTTGCAGTTACCAAATTTTAGAAATTATTATAGAGCTGCACAATCAGATTTTTACCAGACAAGGGAAAAACCAGACTGGACTAAGATAGAATTAGATAAAATAGGGGAGAAGGTACCAGAACATAAACTTTATAAGTGGGATGAAAAGTTGGTGCAATATAAAAACTCACCAGTACTGCATCATTTACTTAAAACATGGAAGAAGATCCACTTAGAAAGGAAAAAAATGAATTATAAAATACCAAAATTATTATCGACGCAAAATCCACAAATCGCTTTTACAATAGACAACCTTTCCTTTAGAGAATGGGAGAGAAAAGGAAACAAAAGAATAGAAAATTGTTTTTTGGGAAACAATTTATTAACATTTGAATAGTTGAAGTACAAATATGGAATAACTCATGGTACAATATTTGCATATCATCAATTGAAAGCTTATTTAAAGGATAAATTGGGAAACAGCTTGAGATTACCTGAAGGAAGCAGCTTTGAATATGTAATTACAGACACAATGATAATTAAAAGATTTATAACCAACATGTACATTAAGCTGCAAGTTAAGGAAAATGAAATAAACTATAAACCTAAGCAGAAGTGGGAAAAGAATCTAAACAAAGATTAAAAAATGAAGTTTGGGAAAAGTTATGTTCTGGAACTATGAAGAATATAATAAACACAAGGTTATGCATGATACAGTATAATTGGTAATACAGGTTATATATTAGTCCAAGAATTTAAAAAAATGGGATTCAACATTATCGGATAGATGTTTTCACTGTAACAAGGAAATGGGAACAACATTACATGCAACTTGGGCATGTACGAAAGTGAATAAGTTTTGGGAAGAACTAAATCAGATACTAAATAAAATTACAAAAAATAACATACCAAAAAAAACCAGAGATCTTTCTTTTAAGTAACATAAGAAGTAGAGAATTAGGCCTCAAATTGGATAAAGTGCAAAAAAAAATCATTATGATAGGCTTAGCAATAGTAAAAAAATGTATAATGTCAACTTGGAAAATGGAAGAGTGCATGAGTATACAGCAATGGTACATGGAAATGAATAAATGTATTCCATTGGAAAAAATAATATAATTTTAAAAATAAAGTCACAATGTTTGAACAAATTTGGGAACCGTACATGGAACATATCAGAGAGTGCTTGCCTACGACCTCCATCCCCGAGAAGGAGAATGAAAATGATAAGACAACAAAACAACTAGATTCAGTGTATATAATAAATAGATGACGTGTTTTTCTTGTTTATTTTCCTTTGTGTGAAGATATTGTTTTATGGTTTTATTATATTGTATATGTTGAATATTTATGGGTTTTGGAGGGGGGTGGGTAGGGGGAGGGAGGGAAAGGGGTACAAAAAAAGAGAGAAAAAACCACTGTGTAAATCTAATGAGAAACGTTTGTACATATTTTGGTTGATATGGTTCATAGTGTGAAAAATAAAAAATTATTTAAAAAAACATTAAATATATCAATTGAATACATTAATGTAACAATTTGTAACTTATTTTTAAAATCGATGCTATTTTGATATTTTCACACACAAAATTTATAACCTGATGCTATTGAATCCACTAAAGGAAATTCGAAAGGACTAGCAACATTTTGGAACAGGTTATATATATATGTACATATTTTCTTTTTAAAAATCAAAACTCAGAACCATAATTATTGAAAAATCAAATTTCCAAATTCACTTAGGTAATATAATGATTAGCATAATTCTTTGGAATACCTTTGAATTAGTTGAGGTGACGATTCAAAGTTCAATGACATCTAAATAAAATTACAATGAGTAGTCCCAGTTCAGTTCCTGAGAACAAATCTACTGCACGAAAGGGCTTCCGGACATTAGAATGGAACTCTCACTAAGGGAATCAATAAGCACAGCCTGTGGCAGGAAGCAGAGAAATTCACACTTGGCAAAAATAAAGTGCTCTTTTAGAGATTAAAGTAGATTACTCAAGTAATTTAGAAACTTACTCCATTTTATCCCTCACTACACCTTTGCCAGAAATGTATGATGTAGCGAAAACTCTATTCAGCACCAGCACTCAATTTAATACAAATATTTGGATTCCAATCTAACAGTAAAATTACAAACAATCGATCTTTCAGCATGCTCTGATATGGACCTTTACTTAAACCCAAGTAGTTTTGAAATTAAGGACTGAATTCAATGTACCAATAATTGTCAGAGCAGTTGTTTATAACACAAAATAAACATACAAGCTAACCTGCATCAGCTTACTTTACATCCAAGCTGTACTTTCCTACAATAATAGCCCAATTTCAATCCACAGCCAAAGCTTTACTCCCTCATGTATTTATGACCAATTTATAAACCTGGATTAACTTCCCATACTCATCTATTAGAAATCATATCTGATACCAATTAGTCATTAAATGTATTTCATTATTACTGTGAAACAAAATGAGTTTAAATAGCAACTAATATATCTGAATTGTTCAAATGGTAGCTCATTTTTAATACAATTTGAATGTCAGTGGTAGCCACAAAAGCCATTGCTGTCTTAAAAACATTTAGATTCAAAAATAAACAACAATTTCCTTTTAACACAAAATAACATTGAATTGTCAAAAAATTTGAACCAAGGTATACAAGAAATCTGCACTGGGGAAACTCAGCAGGTCATGCAGCATCCATGGAAAGTAAAAGGCAATTGACGTGAATAAGAATCTGAAGAAGGTGACAGCTGAAGAAGGGCTCAGGCCCAAAACCTTGATTATTTTTTGCTTTCCACTTACACTGCATATACTGCAATTTGAATTGAGGAATGTGAATTATAAGGCAGTGTGAATTCAATAATCATGAAATACAAATTTCCTGATGTGTGACTACTTTGTGAGTCACATAGGTTTAAGTATACAAACTGTCCACCAATAGCTTTCCCCTCAAGTTGAATAGCATATATACATGTGTAATAGTCAAATTTTAGTGAACAATTTTTAGGGTAAAATTTAGGATATCGACTATTACACGCATACTACCTTTGACCACGGTAAATGCTTGTGTGGTTCGAGGTTTCAGGAACTCAGATGGGTGGGCGGCCAGAGCAAAGGCGAGAGTGTTGTTGAAAGCTCTGGTGGCTGGACAGCCTGGTCCTAGGTGAGAATCTAGTCAGGGCTTTGGGAGTGCAGGTGGGTGGGTATACAAGTGATATTGTACATTAACTTTGCTTTAGTGCTTCATTAATCAATTAAATAAGGGCAATCTATTTATCAAGGAATGACCAAGGGCTAGACCTCTCCTCTTGAAAAGAATGGGTTTCGAAGAGTGAAGCAGTTTGACAGTGTGGATGCTGCTTCCACTCCCTATAGCATAAAATATATTATACTTAATTATAGAAGAGAATAAAAGAACCAGGATAACTAGCAACAGATTTTTAAAAATTCAGTTATTTCTTTGCAGTTATATGGCGATCTCTCCACTGGCCACCGAGACAGAGGTGCACCGAAGAAGAGGTACAAGGACTGCCTAAAGAAATCTCTTGGTGCCTGCCCCATTGACCACCGCCAGTGGGCTGATCTCACCTCCAACCGTGCATCTTGGCGCCTCACAGTTCAGCGGGCAGCAACCTCCTTTGAAGAAGACCGCAGAGCCCACCTCACTGACAAAAGGCAAAGGAGGAAAAACCCAACACCCAACCCCAACCCACCAATTTTCCATTGCAACCGCGTCTGCCTGTCCCGCGTCGGACTTGTCAGCCACAAACGAGCCTGCAACAGTCGTGGACATACCCCTCCATAAATTTTGGTCCGTGAAGCCAAGCCAAAGAAGAATCAGGACCTAACCGCCACAAGAGGGGCTGGAAACTGATGGCATCTGTGTATTTGTATACAGACAGGATACACCTATGGGAAAGGAATATGGGAGACTGGTGCAGAATGGGAAGAGATAGCAATGATCACTGGTTTGTATTCTATAAGTTGGACGAGATGGTCTAACTGTCCAGTATCTATAATTCCACATAACCACTATTGATTATTGTAGTCAGAGCTGGTGATCTAACTGCATAGCACAATATAGTTTTAATGGTCATAACACCAAACCCAATTGAAAAGCTGCCTTCTCAGATATGAATGGTTGATTTCTGATGACAACCTGCTTGACTAAGTTTGTTACAAGCATCAATTTGTTTGATTCTGGCTAATTTCACTCACAAATTTTAAATTTAACCTCCATATGATATGTATACAGAGATACTATGAAAATTTTTGTTCTGTGTACTATCCAGGCAAGTCAGCCCACACTTAACTGAACAGATAGTGAAAGTTAAGAGTGCATTGTTTAATAGAGAAAAAGTTGTTAAAACAGTCCATGACATCATAATTTTACTAATGAGAGGTCTGCTCGATAGTCCGATAACAGAGGGGGAGAAAGTCTTTCACGTCCTTCCAAATCAAAGAAACAAGGAATCAACTCTAAACACAGGGAATAAATTTGACAGTAAACATCCTATTTCCAGCCATACACATTCTCTATGATTCAATCAAACTTGTAGGTCCCTAAACTTCTTAGGTTGCATGGACTTGCCCTATGATGTGAATGACACAGAATGAGTGTACACATGCTATCAAATGCCAAGCAGTAACTTAATAATATTACATAATTATTGTGAATTTGAGTAAGATCATGAAAAATGACTGGCAGTTTTAATTCAAAGAATGGAATTTAATAATAATGTAATTTAAAGGATTCTTTTGGTCATGGATGTTTGAAAACAGGATTCGATTATAAGAATAAAATACAATTTGATTTCATATTTTGTGAGCAATATAGATTGCATACATTTTTTTTTAAAGTCTTGCATAGTCTACATGTATATACTCACTGCGTTTTCTGCTTTGAATTTTCATTGGGTTGATGAACATTTTATAGGGTTGGGGAAGAATTGGGTATACTAACCCAAACCACAAAACATTTCATTACAACAAGTAACTAAATTACAAACTTTTGGGATGATTTAATGTTTAAACTCCTATGTCTGAAGTCAAAGCACCCTTTTATCTAAATAAGAGCAAATAAAAGCTCCCAAAAGTCGGAAATCCAAAACAAAAAATAGAAAAGTTTAGTTGTACTCCGCAGGTCAGGCAACTTCAGTGTGGAAAGAACAGGGCTTACATTTCAAACTAGGGGAAGACAAACTCATTTAATATTGTATAAAGGTTCAGAGGGAGGGAGGGAAGAAATATTGGTGATGAAATGCAGAGCAACATTTTCAAGGTAACAATTAATTTAAAAGGATAGCTGCTTAGAGACGAAAGAGAAATGGAATGGATTGAATCAGAATGCACTGCTACATTTTGGGAAAGAAGTGGGGAATAAGTATTATCTGAGATTATTTAAATCAATAATGTTTCCATGGCTGCAAAGGTACCCAAACAGAAGAGGAGTTGACCCTTGAGCTTACATTGGGCATCAGTTGGTGCAATATAGAAGGCTGAAGACGGAGAAGTTAGAGTGAGGACAGGACAGAGAATTGAACTGATAGATTGGAAGCTCAGTGTCACCTTTCTGGTCTGACAGACTTAGTCTGCAAAGTGATTATGTAATTTGCATTGGGTTTCTCCAACATAGAGACTACATTGTAAACACCGAATATAATACAATTATTTAAAAGATAGTATGGTCAAAGGGTACAAATTTACCAACTCTTCAGTTAAACATTCAATAATGTAAAGGGTGAAATCCAAATGCTGCATTTAAATTATACTGTAATTTATTTAAGAACTAAAATCAAATTCTCTCAAACTAAATAACTTCATCTTGAAACTTTAAAATCAAATGGCATGGAAATCAGATTAATGAATTACATCTGCACTTAATAGAAGACCATTACAGACATTTTAACAGATGGATGAGAGGAATGAGTTTTGTAAACCCTTACAGTTTATTCAGTCATTTGTCCTACTCTGCATCATCAATTTATTTTTCAATTAACAAGTTAACTGACCAGAATCACTGTCAGCATGCTAATGGTGGTAAACATGTCTAGAAAACAAATATGTAACTTTACAATGAACATACTTCTATTAACATGTACATTTTCCTGTGTTTTATTAAGGCAATAACCCTGACTTGTCAGCCTTAGCTAAAGATCGCATGCATTTCTGATTTTCTGATCTGGACCCACAAAAGACTTTCAAATTTGTGACAATGCACTGTTGAGTTAGAAAACAAGAAATGCACTATTTGGTAAAAAGGTTAAAAAAGTTATAATAACTTGTTGGTAAAGTTTTGGATCCTGCAATACTGTTTAAAACTTGTTAAATATATTATTTCAAAATGTATACGTAGAATCTACTTTCAGCCATTCAAGTTCTGGTTCACACGAGAGCATCAGGTGCACTACAGAAACAAGTTATGTGCCGAGAAACACCCACATCAAATGAAAAGTGAATTTGTTTATGAAATGTATTCTCGGGAATTAAAATACATGTACCAGGAATACAGAATATAGCTGCTCCAGTGAAGCAGATTCCTTAAGTAACTTCAAATACAAAGCAGTGAACTAAGATTACTAAAATGACTGCAAGTTGTATGCAGAGAGGAATGTATCAATTTATATCCAAAACTTATTTAAAGGAAACTTTGGGATAACTGTTTTCTCCATAAAGACTGAGAGTTTGTGAAATAGCTATGAGAAACCCATTTCACCAATGTAAACGTGTTATAGGTTTGATGCTTCCAAACCTCTAATGGCAAGAACCATGATTTTACCTTTTCCCTTATTGTTCTGGAAACTGCTTGATCCATGAGAAGCAGCTGGATCCTTCCTTAACCTCTTGTTGGGAGGTCTCACACTGGATCTCAAGAAATGATGTTGATCTGGACTGGTGGCAGCTGCTGAAGTATCTTCTCTCTTTGTGCTGTGTTGAGATCTGCAGCCTCCTTCTTCACTCTCCCCTTCTCCTTCAGCACTCTCCTCTTCTCCAGATCTTTTGCACACTCTTCTCAGCCCTTCATCGCCGTTCACCTCCGCACATTTCGCCGTCATTCTGGAGAACATAAAACAAGGCAAAAATCAGTAAAATGTAGACTCAAAAGCTTTTATCTTTCAACATTTTTAAAGCCTCCCAACTTGCAACTGTAAACATTTTTTTCCAACATGGCCGCCGTTGTTTTTCTCCTGATCCCCCCCCGATCGCTGTCCCGCAACCACCCGCTGAAAAATCTCCTCTCCTCGTTCAGGTTGGGGTTCTGAAGCGGAGCCTCTGACCCAGTCGGAGGGGCGAAGGCTTTCTCTTCGACTCTTGGAGGTGTTCGTGTGGAGGGGAAGCGCAGTTTCTCGCAGCGTTAATGTCTTCCTCCTTCCCCTTGAGCTTCACTCCAAACCCGCGACATGTCGGCCGGGAGCAGCTGAAACCTCCGCACACTCGGGCCGGAATAAAGCGCCTATCCCCCCCTCCTGTTCCTACCCATTCGGGTGGTCCTCGGCAGCCGAGACGGTCGTCTTCTTCCTCACCATGAGCACGGCCTTTTGGTGCAGGGTCTCAGCGGCCAAAGGGTCCCATTTCCAGCTTCAGAAATTTCCCCCCTCCCCTACTTTCCTTTTCTCGGCTCCAACTCTCTTCGCCACCAGGAATTCAAAAACACACCCCACACCCAGAAATACACCCGCAACCCCCAATTTCATGCCACCCCACGCCACAAGACCTTGGACAGACACACTGCGCCCCTCTTTCCAGCACCTCAGCAGCTTCTAATCCACAGCAGAAATGTCACCAACTCCTCTCCCTCTCTGAACTTTGCTCGCTACGTCACCACAGCTGTTACCCAAACTTCAGCACAAATTGCCTTGGATAGAAAAGCATCGAACCAAAATGTACAGGGTTTTTTTTTAAATATGCAAAGGCATCTGTGAGAATTTATTAAAACACGTCCGGATAAAATAGAACTCTACCCATCGAGAACAACAGCCCATCAATTGATCGCAAACATCTTCCAACTTGTTTGAGATCGGTAATTATTCTTAATTTTTGCCTCTTACAATAGCTTTTGGTATTTTTTTTTTAAAAAGTAGCAATCATTATTTTTACTTGGAACAGGTTCCCCAAACCCTTGACTATTTCTGCCATCCAATGGTAAGAAAGATGAAAAAGATAACGCCATGAACAAACACAACGTGCCAATAGACTTGAAAGAATATAATGCCATATTTTCTCCTCGCAGTTTAACATGTTCACAAAAGTAATTTATACTTAACATTCATGCAGATCAAAACTGGAAACGTTGTCGTTGAATAAAAGTAAGCTAATGTTCCACAGGTGCAAAGTCAATCCAGAAAAGAACTTTTGCAAGTCAAATTCTACAAGATAACAGTACTATTTGCTGAATCTGATAAAGTATTGATCTTATTAAATAAAACAATCAAATTGATAGTCATCTGTGAATAATGATGATGTAAAGTACAATTACAGACAGTAGACAACTTAGTATTTTTATTGTAAAATATTGAATTAAAGTTATTCAGAAATTCCACTTGAATCAAATCATTCATATTCCAGTTAAAATGTTTGTCATGCCCTGCAAATACCAGAATCTTTTTTCTTCAGATACATATTATCAAGTTGATCTACATTTGAGAACCATGACTATTAATGATGAAAACACATATTGAAATAATAGTTTGCACCTTTGCTTAATGACATTTGCTCTAAAGTCCAACAGCACGAAATGGCTATTAAAAGGACCTACTGAAGCCACTTGCTCAGACAAATCATGAGATTGAAACATTCGACCAAAGCAAAGCCACCTCTATCATACAAAGAACTATGTTTGACCCATCTCTCAAATGATGCACCCGCAAGCTGTCCTTCAACCTCAAAAAAAATTGCACGACCATCAATACCGTAAATGTCCCTTCCCCTCAAGTTGCCCAGCAGTTCACACGACCAAATATCTCTAAGCCTTGACAATCCTTTTGCACTGTGACACCCCCCCCCCACCCCCATCCCCACCCCCACCCCCACCGCAACGGTGTGTTAGTGGTTTAAAACGAAACGCCTTTACCAAACAAAATATTCAGAAAGGACACCCTACCTCTGGCTCCAATTCCAGATACTTTGACATCAGCTTTTTTTAAAAAAAACCAAAACACAAGACAAATGACAGCACCCAGTTCCAAGGCATGGACTACTTGAAGATTTAATAAAACTTGATAACCACTCCAGTTAAACAAAATTAACTAAAAACCAAACGATATTTACATCACTTATAAAACAAAGATGCCAAACCTCAAACAGAAAAGCTTTATCAAAATCACATTGACAGAATATCACACAAAGCTGGTGGTCACTGACATCCTCACCATTATAACCACAGAACAGAGCGCTGCACTTCAAGGAGTGCAAGTGTGCCATGCGCAGTTATTTGGGGAGCCCAGTCCCATTTTGCTGTATAAAAGACACCTACCCGCATAAATCGGGCAGCGAGGTCCACGGCATCAACACGCCTCAGAATTAATGTCGCTGGAGCCAGGAGCTGGCTTGGACCTGCTTCACTGACTGCGACCGCTCTCTAATGCTGCTGAGAGATCAGGAGAAAGGAGAGTCTGGGCCCAGTGGGCCTCGTCATTCGGCGGCGCAGCGGCTGGCCGATCTTTCTTTCCCCCACTCACCCCCTCCTCGCCGCCGCCAACCAACCAACGCAATCCTGGCTGCTCGGCCTGACAGCCAAAACCCCCCGACTTCTTCCCCTGATGCCGCAAAGGCACCTCTCTCCCCTCACATCCTCCACCCCTCCATTCGCAAGCCGCAAACGCTTGGCGCCCAACGCACCCGTCACCGGGCCCGCTGGCCATTGGACCGCTGCGCGCACGTGGCGTCAATAGCGTTGGGGCAACGGGGAAAGAGCAACGGATCCCGCCAATCATAGCTTGAGCCCGCCTCCCTGAGGGTGGGCGGCGCGCGTTATTTCCAGGTGGCAAGGTCATGATCACCGATGAACAGGAAGATCAGCCAATCAAAACTCAAGGCTCCAATATAAAGGATGGAAGAGCCATGTTCAGTGACCTAGGGTAGTTTCTCTCCCCCCTTTCCATCAAGGTCTACGGTAGAGAGAGGGAGGGAGGGAGGGAGGGAGGGCTCGAGTTTAATGACTGCTGACTTGAATGGAGGTAATCATTGTATAAAGTTGCAAACATTTCCAGTCAAGAATAATGACATATTTTTGTTCTTGTATAAATTGCAGGGTGCATTTCAAGACCTGGTAGGTGAGTTGCAGACAGAATAAATGAGGTAAAAATTGTGGTAAACTGTAAAATGTGTATTTCCCTTAAATACAAGGGGGGCAAGTTCTGGAGACCCTGACTAAAATTTTTGAAAGTTTACTGACTCTTTGACTGGTGGTAGTGATATTGCCATGGTACAATTCTTTCAAAGTAGAGGGTGAAATAAACTAATTATAGTTATTTTCAACCTTGATAGTATTGGACTCTTTTTTAAAAAAAAGCTGTTATTACTGGTTAATCAAGAATAGTTGGCATTGATTTATTTGACCTTTGAGGGTTTTTTGGGGGGAGGGGGTAGGTGGAAGTATTAGCAACATGTTTGATGTTGACCATGTGAATTTTTAGCAAGATGCTTGATGATATGTTAAATTAGGTCTAAAAGGTTCAGTGTAAGAAACCAAGGGTGATGAGTGCTTTGTGCTTCAAGTCATTCACATTAGAATGCCATAGGACTCAAAACATGTTTTTTTTTTTTGTAATTGTATTGTAGTAATTGAGGAACAACTGCAAGAGGTGGGATAATATGTTGGGATTATACAAAACCTAGTTTTAATGGTTGACATTAAAGAGATCTATAGGAATTGGTCCAAATGCTTAAAAAAAATACATGGGAAACTGGATTTAAAATTGGTTTTGTTGAGAGCTGCTCTTTTGATTGAAAGTTTTGTGATGTGGTGCTGTGACCCTAAAGTCAAAGTTCAGATTTATTGTCAGTACATACATGATATCACAAACAACTCTGAGATTCTTTTTCCTGTGGGCCAGGCAGTTTCTAATTATTGGGAGTATTATGAGTTTCTGCTCATTTAGTGACTATCACTTTAAGGGCTAATACCATCTGTGACCATTCATAACTGGGGAGAGCTGAGTGGCAGTAATCAGGTACTAACTGCTCAAAGTTAATACTCTGCTTTATCCAGGGGCAGGTGGGGAGAGAGAGAGACATGAGAGAAACATTTAAAGGAACAGCACACTTGGTGATCAGCAGCCATCTTGTGAGCACTCTGCTGGAGTGATGCTGTGAAATGGACAATTTTGGCTGATCCTCCCTGTCAGGGGAATTATTGAACCCCACCTTGACCAAAGGAAGGTCACTTCAATTGAATGTTTTTTGGAAGCATAGTGACTGTCAAGTTTTGTTTCCCCTATGCATGGAAAAGGGGGGTTATGACAACTGTTTGTCAGAAAGGATATTTCTCAGCAAGAAACTTGACAACGATTTGGGAGTTTTCCGTCACTCTGTCTCTCCCACCTCCTTTATGATTACTTTTGTTCATCAGTCAGTGCACATTTCAGCACAGAATTTCTAAGAATGAACTTTGGTCTGATTAGTAGTTATTAATAAATGTATAGTTTGAAAATTAAAAAAACATTGTCTTGGTGAATTTCTATGGCTTTTGGTCTGCTATGTAACAGGAGTGTTAAAAAAAAAAACTTGAGGAAAAATGCATGCACAAAAGAAATGTAAACAAACAGCAATACAGAAAATAAATGTTCAACAAAAGTAATGTGCAAAGTAAGAATCTGTAACAGCAGCTCCTGAAAGAACACACACAACTGGATGGGTTGAGCTCAGTGAGCAGACTCTGGTTTATTACAGGCTGCTGGGCTGCACTTATACTCCCAGCCTGGACCTGGCTGAGAACCGCGCTGGAGGGCACTGATGTCACCTGAGTGTCACATGAACCCCCAGCGTAGGCTTCTGAGCCTCGTGCTGGAAGGAAGGGAAAACCACCGACGGTACCATTTTGGCTGGCTGCCCCGCCGTGTGGCTTACAAGCAGGGTTCGTTCACTTGCCTCGTGGTGAGCCACCATACAGCCGCCCCCACCCCCAGAACCGGCGCCAATGTCCTGTTTCATCGGGCGGCCTCGCTTTTTGGGCTGTGCTATGACCACAGGCTTGGTGGGATCGAGTTGTGCTGACTTCAGCCTGTCCACGGTAACTGGTTCCTGCCTGCTGCCATTGTCTAGTGTGAACGTAGAGCCGAAACGCTGTACAACCCTGTACGGCCCTTTGTACAGTCGCTGCAGAGGTGCTGCGGTTGGGTCCCACAGAACGTAAACTTACTCCGTGGAAAGCAGTTTGCCGGGAACGTGAGACGAGCAGGTGCCATGCCTGGGCGGTGGTGGGGGTTCGAATGAGTCCAAGCGAGCCCTAAGGTGAGAAAATAGTTTGTGCTGTGACCACTGGGGATTGAGGTGTGTTGACGAACTCACCAGGTAGTGCCAGCGGCACACCGTAGACCAGCTCTGCAGATGATGCCTGCAGATCTTCCTTGGGAGCAGAGCGGATGCCCAGGAGCACCTAAGGCAATTTGTCCACCCAGTTGGGACCGGTGAGGCGGCCATGAGTGCCGACTTAAGGTGGTGGTGCAGACTTTCAACCAGTCCATTGGCCTGCGGGTGTTAGGCCATGGTGTGGTGTAGCTGGATCCCCAACCTGTTGGCAAGTTGTGCCCTGAGCACAGATGTGAACTGGGTGCCCCGATCGCTGGTGAGGTGACCTGGGATGCCAAACCAGGCAACTCAACCATGCAACAGTTCTTGGGACCAGGAGTTGGTGGAGGCATCTGGCATCAGGATCACCTCAGGCCAGCGAATGGTGCGGTCCACCATCGTAAACAGGTAATGGTTGCCCTGGGAAACTGGTAAGGGCCCGACGATATCCAAGTGAATGTGGCTGAACCGTTCCCGGATGTGCTCAAACTCCTGTACGGGCGCCCTGGTGTGCCTGTGCACCTTGGACATCTGGCAATGGGTCCATGTTCTGGTCCAGCCTGCAATCTGCTTCTGCAACCCATGCCCTATGAACTGTTCTGCCACCATCTGGACTGTGGACCTGATGGACGGATGTGAAAGGTCGTGGATGTAACAGAAGATCTGCCTGCGCCACTGCTGGGGAACCATTGGTCGCGGGGTGCCCGTGGAGATATTGCACAGGATGGTGCCTTCGTCACTCGGAGTTAGGAGGTCTCTGAACCGCAGGCCCGTGATGACAGTCTTGAAGGCCCTCGTCTCCTCGTCAGACTTCTGGTCCCAGGCGAGCTGGTCGAAGTCGAGGCCGGGCGTCAGCGTGCAGATGGCCGGTCACGAGAGTGCATCAGCAACCACATTGTCCTTCCCTGCCTTGTGCCGAATGTCGGTGATAAACTTCGACACGAAGGAGAGGTGACGCTGTTGGTGGGCAGACCAGGGATCCTTTGCCATTGCGAGTGCCTGGATGAGGGGTTTGTTGTCGGTGAAGATAGTAAAAGTCCTCCCCTCCAAAAAATAGCTGCAATGCCTCTGCCCAGTAACTTGCGGTTGAAGGCACTATACTTGCGTTCTAGTGGGCGGAGCAGGCGGCTGAAGAATGCCAGCAGCTTCCAATGTCCATTAATCTGTTGCTCCAGGACGGCACTGATGGCTGTGGCAGAGGCATCAATAGAGAGTGCCATATGCAGGTTGGTGTGTGAGTATGGTGGCCTTTGCGAGGGCATCCTTGGTGGCCTCTAATGCGGTGCAGGCTTCTGGGTTCCAAGTGAGAATTTTGTGCTTGGCTGTGATGAGCTGCGCACAGCTCCCGGGATGAAGCAGTTGTAAAAGTTAACCAGACCCGCGAACTCCTGCACCCCCTTGAGGATGTCCGGGAGTGGGAACTCCCTGATAGTGGCGACCTTCGCAGCGGTGGGCGTGGCTCCTTCAGTCGTGACCACAGGCTTGGTGGAATCGAGTTGTGCTGACTTCAGGAACTGCATGGACTCTTTCCAGAATTGGCACTTGGCTGGGTTGGCCAGCCGGGAGAAAAGGGCACGTAGCTGGACCTTGTGTTGTGTCCGGTCCTTGCTGGCGATGAGGATGTCGTCCAAATAAATAAAGACAAAATCTAAGTCCCTGCCCACAGAGTCCATGAGGTGCTGGAAGGTCTGAGCGGCATTCTTGAGCCTGAACGGCATGTACAGGAATTCGAACAAGCCAAAGGGGGGGATAATGGCCATCTTGGGTATGTCCTCGGGGTGCACCGGGATCTGGTGATAGCCATGCACCATATCAACCTTGGAGAAAATCCTAGCACTGTGCAGGTTGGCCGTAAAGTTTTAGATGTGAGGGATGGGGGTAATGGTCAGGAACTGTTGCCTCGTTGAGCCGTTGATAGTCTCTGCAGGGATTCCAGCCGCCGGAGGCTTTCGGGACCAGGTGGAGTGGCGAGGCCCACGGGCTGTCAGATCGCAGAATAATCCCCAGTTCCAACAGGTGTGAAAACTCCTCCTTCGCCACCTGGAGCTTGTTAGGCGGGAGCTGGCGTGCCTTGGCATGAACTGGTGGGCCCTGGGTGGGGATGTGGTGCAACACCCCATGGCACGGTGAGGCAGCAGAGAACTGTGGCTTGAGGAGTGTCGGGAACGTGTCCAGGATTCGCTGGAACTCTTCTCTGGGCATGCTGATCGTGGTCATCTGCGGTTGCTCCAAGTGGGAGGCGTTGAGGCGAATGGCCTGGAAGGAATGGGCATCCACCAGGTGCCTACCTTGAATGTCCACCAGAAGTCGGTGTGCGAGGAGGAAGTCTGCACCCAGGATGGCGGTCTGGAGGGATGAAACTCTGAACCTCCACGTGAAATTTTGTTGGCTTATCTGGAAGTGGACTGTCTTGTCTCCATACATCCGGATTTGGCCAGCCTGGTCATTTCCCTGGTATGAGCAGGGCTCCCCAGCGCTGGTGGTAGAAGCAGAGGCCTGGAGTGGATGGTGTGGCCTTAGTTATGCTCTTGGGGGCCCCTGCAGGGGCCGGATGCTCTACTGCAGCACTAGGGAAGGGCTTGGCATGGTCGTGCCCATGTCTCGTTACCTTCTGGACCACTGAGGCCTCTGGGAATCGTGCGAGCCATATCTTTTGGACCTTCTGGGTGACCTTCCTCGGGTCAGTGAAGCTCTCCTGGACCAGCAGTGGCTGGATGTCTCCTGACATGGGGTCAAGGAAAATGCACTCGAAGAGTGGGAGTTGGTGCGCTCACCCATGAGCGCGAGCAACTCGTCCATCTGCTCCATTGGGGACCTGTCCCCCAGGGGTCAAGCTGCAGCATCCAAGCGACATGCTGGTGTCTGGATAGTCCAAGGGATCTGGTAGGCACTCACTTGATGGTCTTGTATTTGTCTTCGGCGGGTGGGTGCTGAACGAGGTGCAGCACGCATCTGGTGGTGGCCTGGTCCAGGGCAGCGACCACATGGTAGAATTTTGTCATGTCAGACAAAATCTGGCAGAGGTGAAACTGAGCCTCCATATGGCCGAACCAGGTCTCCAGCTCCTGAACCCAGAATTAGTGGCTGATAATTTAGTTTGTACAAGTGGCTTAAATTATTATCTAATTCAATACCTAGGTATCAGATTGCTTGTGTTTGCCATTTAAATGGTGATTCTTTTTTTAAAATTTTGTATACTCTGCATTTCTCATTGACATCACTTCACTTTTATTTGTTGATCTTGTACCCCAATATTGCTCCATATTCCTTCAATTTCTTATGTTGTTCTTTTATTGATATTTTCTGGGTCTGTTAAGTATACTATGATATCATCTGCAAATAAACTGATTTTATACTCCTCCTTTATTTTCTATTTTTATCAGTTCTGCTAAAGCAAACAGTGAGGGAGATGGTGAACATCCCTGACTAGTTGACCTACTTAATTTAAATTGGTTCGATACATATCCATTTACTGTTACCTTCGCCTATGGTCCATTATATAATGCTTTAATCCAATTAATATGTTTTGCTGGTAGGTTGAACCTCTGTAATACTTTGAATAAATAATTCCATTCTACCCAAAAGACTTTTTCTGCGTCTGAAGCTACAGCCACTGTTGGCTTCTTATTTCCTTGAACTGCATGAATTAGATAACAATTTTATAGACATTATCTGTTGTTCATCTTTTCTTAAGAAATCCAGTTTGATCTTGTTTTACTATTTTTGATACAGTCGGCCAATCTGCTAATAATTTTGCTATTATCTTATAATCTGAATTAAGTAGAGATATTGGTCTATATGATGGTGTTAGTGGATCCTTCCCTGTCTTTGGTATTACTGTAATTATTGATGTCTTGCGTGAATCTGGCAAGTTTTGTGTTTCTTCCAGGAGAGGAGGAATTAATAATTCTTTAAATGTTTTATAGAATTCTATTGGGAATCCATCCTCTCCAAGTGTTTTATTGTTCAGCAGCTTTTTAAATATATACTGTACTTCCTCTATTTCAAATGGTTTTATCAGTTTGTTTTGCTCCCTTTCTTGCAATTTTGGCAGTTCAATTTTAGCTAAAACCTCTTCTATTTTATCATCTTTTCCCTCGTTCTCAGTTTGATATAATTGTTCATAAAATTTCTTAAAGTTCTCATTAATCTCCATTGGATTATATGTAATTTGTTTGTCCATTTTCCTTGATGCCAATACAGTTTTTTTTAGCTTGTTCTGTTTTAAGTTGCCAGGCCAATATTTTGTGTTTTTTCTCCTAGCTCATAATACTTTTGCTTTATTTTCATTGTTCTTCTCCACCTTGTACATTTGTAATGTTTTGTATTTTATTTTTTTGTCTTCCAATTCTCTCTTCGTTATATCATCCCTTTTTACTAGTTCCTTTTCTGTACTTACTATCTCCCTTTCCAACTGTTCTATTTCCCGATTGTAGTCCTTTTTCATCTTAGTTACATAACTTATTATCTGCCCTCTAATGAAGGCTTTCATTGCATCTCATAATATAAATTTGTCTTTCACTGATTCCGTATTTATTTCAAAGTACATTTTAATTTGGCGTTCAATAAATTCTCTAAAATCCTGCCTTTTAAGTAGCATGGAGTTTAACCTCCAACTATATGTTCTTGGTGGGATGTCCTCCAGTTCTATTGCTAACAACAGGGGTGAATGATCAGATGGCAATCTAGCTTTATACTCAGTTTTTCTAACTCTCCCTTGAATATGGGCCGACAACAAAAACATATCAATCTTTGAGTATGTTTTATGCCTACTCGAATAATATGAGTATTCCTTCTCCCTTGGGTGCTGCCTCCTCCATATATCCATAAGTTTCATTTCCTGTATTGATTTAATCATAAATTTGACCACTTTATTCTTTTTGCTAGTCTTTTGTCCAGTTTTATCCAACATTGGATCAAATTCTTTTAATCCCTTTTGTCTCCCATTCTCTAAAGGAAAGGTTATCTATTGTAAAAGGGAGTAACTTGTTTTGCGTCAATATTAGTTTTGGCAATTGATAATTTGTTTTATTTCTTTCTACATGAATCTTCTTCCAAATATTGAGTAGATGATGTAATACTGGAGAACTTCTACGTTGTACCAATTTTTCATCCCATTTATATAATATGTGTTCAGGTATCTTTTCCCCTATTTTATCTAATTCTAACCTAGTCCAATCTGGCTTTTCCCTTGTTTGATAAAAATCTGATGGGTATCTTAATTGTGTGGCTCTGTAATAATTTTTAAAGTTTGGCAGTTGTAAGCTTCCTTGTTTATACCATTCTGTTAATTTATCTAGTGCTATCCTCGATTTCCCCCCTTTCCATAAAAATTTCCTTATTATTTTCTTTAACTCCTTGAATTTCTGTCAGTTGTATTGGCAATGCCTGAAATAGGTATAATATCCTTGGAAAAATGTTCATTTTAATACAGTTTATCCTTCCTGTTAGTGGTAAATCTTTCCAATGCTCTAAATCGTCCTGTAATTTTTTCATTAGTGGATAATAATTGAGTTTATATAGTTGGCCGAGATTTTTGTTTATTTGTACACCTAGGTATCTTATTGCTTGCATTTGCCATCTAAATGGTGATTCCTTCTTAAATTTTGAGAAATCCGCATTATTCATAGGCATTGCTTCACTTTTATTTACGTTGATCTTGTAACCCGACACTTCTCCATATTCCTTCAATTTCTTATATAATTCTTTTATTGATAGTTCTGGTTCTGTTAAGTATATTATAACATCATCCGCAAATAAACTGATTTTATATTCCTTGTCTTTTATTTTTTATCCCTTTTATTATTTTATGTCCTTGTCAATTCTGCTAGTGGTTCTATAGCTAACGCAAACAATAAAGGTGATAGTGGGCATCCCTGCCGTGTTGACCTGCTTAAGTTGAATTGCTTTGATACATGTCCATTTACTGTCACTTTCGCTAATGGTCCCTTATATAATGCTTTAATCCAATTAATATACTTCTCCGGTAAACTGAATTTTTGCAATACTTTGAACAAATAATTCCATTCTACTCTGTCAAAGGCCTTCTCTGCGTCTAAAGCAACTGCTACTGTTGGTGCTTTATTCCCTTCTACTGCATGAATTAAGTTAATAAATTTACAAATATTGTCTGTTGTGCGTCTTTTTTTGATAAATCCAGTTTGGTCTAGATTTACCATTTTCGGTACATACTCTGCTAATCTGTTTGCTAATAGTTTAGCTATTATCTTATAATCTGTGTTAAGTAAAGATATTGGTCTATATGACACTGGTGTGAGTGGATCTTTCCCTTGCTTTAGTATTACTGTAATTATTGCTGTTTTACATGAATCTGGTAAGCTTTGTGTTTTATCAATCTGGTTGATTACTTCCAGGAGGGGCGGAATTAATAAGTCTTTAAATGTTTTATAAAATTCTATTGGGAATCCATCCTCTCCTGGTGTCTTATTATTTGGTAATTTTTTTATTATCTCTTGTATTTCTACTATTCCAAATGGCTCTGTTAATTTATTTTGTTCCTCTATTTGTAGTTTTGGTAGTTCAATTTTAGTTAGAAATTCATCTATTTTGCCGCCTTTCCCTTAGTTTTCAGTTCGGTATAATTGTTCATAGAATTCTCTAAAGTTTTCCTTAATTTCTTTTGGATTATATGTAATTTGTTTGTCTTTTTTCCTTGATGCCAATACCATTTTCTTAGCTTGTTCTGTCTTAAGCTGCCATGCTAGGATTTTGTGCGTTTTTTCACCTAGTTCATAATATTTGTTTTGTCTTCATTATATTCTTCTCCACCTTATATGTTTGTAGTGTTTCATATTTTATTTTTTTATCCGCCAATTCTCTTTTAGTTGTATCTTCCTTCATTGCTAATTCTTTTTCTATATTTACTATTTCCCTTTCCAACTGCTCTGTTTCCTGATTATAGTCCTTCTTCATCTTGGTTACATAACTTATTATTTGCCCTCTGATGAATGCTTTCATTGCGTCCCATAGTATAAACTTATCTTTCACTGATTCCGTATTTATTTCAAAATACATTTTAATTTGTTTTTCAATAAATTCTCTAAAATCCTGCCTTTTAAGTAACATGGGGTTTAATCTCCATCTATACATTCTTGGAGGGATGTCCTCTAACTTTACTGTCAATATTAAGGGTGAATGGTCTGATAGTATTCTAGCTTTATATTCTGTTTTTTTTTACTCTATCTTGCATACGAGCTGATAACAAAAATAGGTCTATTCTTGAGTATGTTTTATGTCTAGCCAAGTAATATGAATACTCCTTTTCCTTTGGGTGTTGTTTCCTCCATATATCCAAAAGTTGCATTTCTTCCATCGATTTAATTATAAATTTGGTTACTTTGTTCTTTCTCTTAATTTTTTTCCCAGTTTTGTCCATATTTGAATCCAAATTCAGGTTGAAATCCCCTCCTATTAATATGTTCCCTTGCGTATCTGCTATCTTCAAAAAGATACCTTGCATAAACTTTTGATCTTCTTCGTTAGGTGAATATACATTGAGTAGATTCCAAAACTCCGAATATATCTGACATTTTATCATTACATATCTCCCTGCTGGATCTATTATTTCCTCTTCTATTTTAAATGGCACATTTTTACTAATTAATATAGCTACTCCTCTTGCTTTTGAATTATACGATGCTGCTGTTACGTGCCCTACCCAATCTCTCTTTAATTTCTTGTGCTCCAATTCTGTTAAATGTGTTTCTTGCACAAATGCTATATCAATTTTTTCTTTTTTCAGTAAATTTAGCAGTTTCTTCCTTTTAATTTGGTTATGTATTCCATTAATATTTAAAGTCATATAGTTCAATGTAGCCATTTTATACTTTGTTTATCTTCCCTTTCCGTTTTTCGATCATTACCTTTCCTTCTTATCCATTTCTGTTTTCTTGTTTTGAACCCTTTATAAGACAACATTCCTAAAACATCAAACATTTTCCTTATTCTCCTATTTAAAACTTCTTTAGCCCCAATCCCCCCTTCCCCTCCTGAGTTGTCCTTTATCCCTTGTTGGACAACCACATCTCCCCTCTCCATTTGGATTTGCGAATTCACTCGCAAGCGTCAGCTGATTTTGCAGTGACCGTAACTCCTCCCCACCCAGCCCCCCCAGAAAAGATTTCACTTTTCATTTGTAACAAAGGCCACTCTTTTAATTTCCTCCTTATTCCCTCTATTCCATTTCCTTCCCTTATTAATTCTTGTCTAAACTATCTATATTTTCCTCTAAATACAGATACATTCATGTATGCACATTATACATATACACACATATACCTCTTTACCCACATACATATAAATTGTGGTCATTTTTACTCTTATTACATGTCTTCATCTCTCTTTGTTTTGTAGTTGTTCTGCAAATTTCCTTGCTTCCTCTGGATCCGAGAATAGTTTTTTTCCATAAGATCGTTTTTGATGTATTGAACTCCTTCCTCCTCTTCAGGAGTCCAAAACTTACGTGTCTTTTTAGTTCGCAGTCTTTTGTACTCTCGTTACACGTCTTCATCTCTGTCTATTTTGTAATTGTTCTGCAAATTTTCGTGCTTCCTCTGGATCTGAGAATAGTCTGTTTTGCTGTCCTGGAATAAATATTTTCAATACCGCTGGATGCTTTAGTATAAATTTATACCCTTTCTTCCATAAAATCGCCTTTGCTGTATTGAACTCCTTTCTCTTCTTCAGGAGTTCAAAACTTATATCTGGATAAATGAAGATTTTTTGCCCTTGTACTCCAGTGGCTTGTTGCCCTCTCTTACTTTTTCCATTGTTTTCTCCAGTACCTTTTCTCTTGTAGTATATCTTAGGAATTTTACTAAAATAGATCTTGGCTTTTGTTGTGGTTGTGGTTTAAAGGCCAATGCTCTATGTGCCCTTTCTATTTCCATTTCTTGCTGTAGTTCTGGATATCCTAGGATCCTAGGGATCCAATCTTTTATAAACTCTCTCATATTCTTGCCTTCTTCATCTTCCTTAAGGCCCACTATCTTAATGTTATTTCTTCTGTTATAATTTTCCATTATATCTATTTTCTGAGCTAAGTTCTTGTGTCTCTTTAACTTTTTTATTAGATTCCTCTAATTTCTTTTTTAAGTCTTCTACCTCCATTTCTACTGCTGCTTGTCGTTCTTCCACCTTGTCCATTTTTTTTTCCCATTTCTGATAAGGTTATATCTATTTTATTCATTTTCTCTTCTGTATTGTTTATTCTTCTTCTTAAATCATTAAATTCTTGCGCTTGCCATTCTTTAAATGACTCCATGTATTCTTTAATAAGAGAAAGTATATCCTTTGTCTTGCCTTTCCCTCCTTCTATTTCACTGTACTCTTCCTCTTCCTCTTCTTCCTCTGGGTTGGCCATCTGTTGTTTCTTTGTTGTCCTTTTCTTCTCTTCTTTCTTGTTTTCGTTGTCTTCTATATTCTCCTCTTGCTGCAGGTGCTCTGCAGCTGTCATTGCCGGCTGTGGAGATCGACTCCCCAGCTGGTCACCCCTCCCGTCGGTGTGTTTTTTTGCATGCGCGGTTGCGCACTTTTTCTCGGCTCAGCGAGCCATTTTTGTAGTCCACTTTCTACCGACCTGACGGAGCGGGTTTCTCTCTCCACCGCGGGCCTCTTCGAACAGGTAAGGCCTTCTCCTTCTTCTTCCGTTGTCTTCTCTTCCTCTCTTCTTACCGTTGGTTTTGATTTTTCTTTTTTCGTCGCCATCTTCTTTCCACCTTTATACTCGCTTTACTTTAATTCTTATTTTTGTGCCTTTGTGTTTTCCTTTGTTTTTTCCGACTTTTCTGGAGAGGGCTGGAGTTCACCGTCCGGCCACTACTCCATCACGTGACTCCTTCCATTGGATCCAAATTAAGGTTAAAATCCCATCCTATCAATATATTTTCCTGTGTATCTACAATCTTCAAAAAAAATCTTGCATGAACTTTTGAACCTCTTAATTAGGTGCATATATTGATCAAATTCTAAAATTCTGAACATATTTGACATTTTATCATTAAATAAAGATGATAGATCCCTGCTGGATCTATTATTTCCTTCTCTATTTTGATTGGTACATTTTTATTAATTAATATAACTACACCTTTAGCTTTTGAATTATATGATGTTGCTTCTCCGTGCCCTACCCAGTCTCTCTTTAATTTATTATGTTTCACTTCCATTAGATGCGTTTCCTGCACAAATGCTATGTCTATTTTTTATTTTTTTCAGAAAATTAATAGCCTTTTTCGTTTAATTTGGTTATGTATTCTATTAATATTTATAGTCATATAGTTCAACATGGCCATCTCGTATCCTGTTTACACCTCATTTCTGCTTCCTCACCTCCACCATTCCCCTTTTCCCCATTTTCATCTGTTTTCCCTTTTTGAACTCAATGTATGACAACACATTTAAAACATAAAATACTTCAACTCCCACATCTAATATTCCCTTAACCCCAAATGTCCCCCCCCCCCCTCTTTGAGTTGCCCCTTATCCCTTGTCAGGCAACAACAACTCCCCTCTCCATTTGGATTGCGAACCCACTCGCAAGCGTCAACTGATTTCGCAGTGAAATTTATTGGTTATTCTCTCCCACCCAACCCCCTCCAGAAAATACTTTTTTCTTCACATATAACAAAGCTCACCTTTTTTTCCCCTTACTTCCTTTCTTCCCTTTTCTTTCCCTTCTTTAGTTCTTGTATATACATTATTTTTACATCTTTATATGTATTTTATCGCCGTTCTTCATTCTTGTTACATCTCTCCTTCTGTCCTGCAGGCATTCTGCAAATTCTCATGCTTCCTCCGGATCTGAGAACAGTCTGTTTTGCTCCCCAGGTATAAATATTTTAAGCACAGCTGGATATCTTAACATAAATTTATAACCTTTTTTTTTTCCATAGGATCGATTTTGCTGTATTAAACTCCTTCCTCTTCTTTAAGAGTTCAAAACTTATGTCTGGGTAAAAACATTTTTTGACCCTTGTGTTCCAATGGTTTTTTGTCTTCTCTAATTTTATTCCTTGCCCGCTCCAGTATATTTTCTCTTGTCGTATATCTCAAAATTTTTTACTAAAACTGATCTTGGTTTTTTGTGTGTCTGTGATTTCGGAGCTAGTGTTCTGTGTGCCCTTTCTATTTCCATTCCTTCTTGTATTTCTGTCATTCCCAGGATCTTTGCGATACCGTTCTTTTGTAAATTCTTTCATATCTGTGCCTTCTTCATCTTCCTTTAGGCCCATTATCTTTGTTGTTTCGCCTACTATAATTTTCCATCATATCAATTTTCTGAGCGAACAACTCTTGTGTCTCTAACTTTTTTGTCACTTTCTTCCAATTTTCTTCTTGTCATTCACTTCCATTTCTACAACTGTTTCTCATTCTTCCACATTTTCTAATCTTTTCCCTATTTCTGTCACGACCAGCTCTATTCTACTCACTTTTTCTTCTGTACTTTTCATTTCTTTTTATTTCACTAAATTCTAATGTCAACCATTTTTTAATGATCTCATTTGTTCTTGAAATTTTTAAAATCTATATTCTGTCCATCTATTTTACCTTCTATTTCTCTATGCAAATATTGATTTTCTTCCTCTTCTGTGTCTACTCCTGGGTTTGTGTCATCATCTTCTCTTCCTTGTATCTGTCTTTCTTTTGATTTTCCTGATGAGTTGCTTGTCTCACTTTGCTGGGCTTCTTCTTGCTTGGCTTCTTGCTGTTGGTCCTCTTCTTCTGGGCCTCATCTGTTGGGCCCCCTCCTGCTGCTTTTCTTTCCTTTCACTCCCTTTCCTGTCATTTTCCTCTTCAGCTGAGAGCCCTGATGTCGGGCATCCCTCAGCTGGTCGCGTTGTATTTGCCCGCTCCTCAGCTGGGCCCCACTCCTGTCGGTGTTCTTTTCCTTAGTGAGCACACTGTGCACCTTTGTTTGACTCAAAGAGCCATTTTTGCAGTCCAGTGGTCGGGGAGGTCGCGACACTGCGGGGTCGTCACCAACCTTGGAGAACGGGCTCTCTTCTCCATGACAGCTCCCTGTTTCTTCATGCAGATAAGGCCTTCTCCTTTCTCTTCCGGCATCTTTTCTTCTTTCTCGTTGTTTTTACTTTTTACTTCTTGGGTGCCATTTTCTTTCTTTTCTCTACAACTTTATCTTTGTTGTGTTTTGTATTTCTTGAACTTTGTATTTTCACTTTGTTTCTTCTTTTCTGGAGAGGGCTGGTATTCTCCTACCGGCCACTACTCCATCACGTGACTCCTCCCTGAACCCAGAATTCAGGCAGTTTCATGGCTATAGCGCTGATCCCAGGCTCGTTCATGATGGGGTCACCAATTGTAGCGGCAGCTACACTGCACCTGAAAGAACACACACAACCAGACTGGTTGAGCTCAGTGAGCAGACTCTGGTTTATTGTAGGCTGCTGGGCTGCACTTGTATTCCCAGCCCGGACCTGGCTGAGAACCGTGCTGGAGGGCGCTGACGTCTCCTGATCATCTCGTGATCCCCCAGCGTGGGCTTCTGAGCCCCATGCTTGGAGGAAGGGAAAATCCCTGATGGTGCCAATTTGGCCAGCTGCCCCACCGCATGGCTTACAAGCAGGAACGGTTTGCCTGCCTAATGGTGAGCTGCCACAAATCCTTAAATAAGTCTATTTGTTGTTTAGGAGTCTGATGGTAGAGGGGAAGCAACATGGTGGTATGAGTCTTATGGCACGTATACCTCTTTCCTGCTGCCAGCTGTGAGGACAGAGCATATCTTCTGTGATATGGATCCTTGATGATTGCTAATGCTCTCTGACAGCAGCGTCCCATGTGGATTTTCTTGATGCTGTGGAGAGTTTTGCTTGTGATGTACTGGGCTGTATGCCCTACCTTTTTGTAGAGCTTTGCACTTGGAGCTATTGGTGCCCCTACACCAGGTTGTGATGCAGTTGGTCAGCACACTTATTACTACACTTCTGTGGAAGTTCATCAAGTTTTTCCATGTCCTACTGAACATCTGCAAACTCCTGAGAAAGTGGAGGTGCTGATGTGCTTCCTTCATTAGGGGATGGGACAGGTGACAGAAGTTGTGTAGGGGAATATTTTGGGTCCAGTGATCATAATGCCATTAGTTTCAAGTTAATTATGGAAAAGGATTGGTCTGACCTTTGGGTTGAGATTCTAAATTGGAGAAATGCCAATTTTGAGGAAATGAGAGGATTTACAATGTGGATTAGAATGTTGTTTTCAGGTAGGAGGACTGTTCAAAGGTAAAATTTTGAGTACCTGTCATGATTAAAAGCAAAGTTAGCAGGCATAGGAAACCTTGAGTTTTTGAAGGATTTTTGGGATCTGGTTTGTAAGAAGAGAGATGTATTGCAGATATAGGCAATATGGAGCAAATGCAGTACTTAAGGAGTATTTTATAGATATAGATTCTAAGGGTTTCTACAGGTATATTAAGAGTAAAAGGATAATGAGGGATAAAATTAGTCCTCTTGAAAAGAGTGGTTGGCTTACTATAGGCTAGTGAGCCTGATGTCAGTGGTAGGTAAATTATTGGAAGATGTTCTAAGAGACTGGCTATACAATTATTTGGATAGCCAGAAACTGATTAAGAATAGTCAACATGGCTTTGTGTGTAGTAGGTCATGTTTAACCAATCTTACTTTTTTTAAGATTCCCAGGAAAGTTGAAGGAAAGACTGTGGATATTGTCTACATGGGCTTTAGTAAGGCCTTTGACAAGGTCCTGTATGGGAGGTTAGTCATGAATATTTAGACATTAGGTATTCATGGTGAAGTAGTGAACTGGATTCAACAATGGTTGGAAGGAAGAAGCCAGAGAGTAGTGGTGGATAATTGCTTGTCAGATTGGAAGCCTGTGAGTAGTTGTGTCCCTCGGGACCTTTGTCATCTATATCAATGATTTGGATGATAAACAACAATGTGGTAAATTGGATCAGTAATTTTGCAGATGAAGGTGTTGTGGACAGCAAAGGTTTTTATAGAAACACAGATACAGGAATAGGCCATTTGGCCCTTCAAGCCTACACCACCATTCAATATGATCATGCCTGATCAGTATCTGGTTCCTGCCTTCTCCCCATACCTCTTGATCCCCTTAGCTACAAGGGCCAAATCTAACTTCCTCTTAAATATTAATAAGGAACCAGCCTATTTCCTGTGGCAAAGGATTCCACAGATCCTCCACCCTCTGAGAGAAGACATTTTTCCTCATCTTAATCCTTTATATATTAAAAAAAAAACTTCCCCCTTATCCTTAAACTGTGACCCCCTGGTTCTGGTTTTTCCCCAGCATTGGAAACAACCTACTTGCGTCTAATCTGTCTAAACCCTAAGGATTTTGTTTGTATAGGATTCCCCCACTCAATCTTCTAAATTCCAGAGAATACAAGCCGAGTCTTTCCAACCTTTCTTCATATGCAAGTCCTTCCATCCCTGGTATCGGTCTAGTGAATCTTCTCTGCACCCACTCCATGGCGAGGATGTCATTCCTCAGATAAGGAGACCAAAACTGCACGCAGTAGACCAGATGTAGTCTCACCCAGGCCCTGTACAGCTGTAGTAGGATCTCTGTACTCCTGTACTCAATTCCTATTGCTATGAACGCCAACATCCCATTCGCCCTCCTCACTGCCTGCTGCACCTGCATGCCCACTTTCAATGTCTGATGCACAGCAGCACTCAAGTCTCTCTGCATCTCCCCTTTTCCTAAACAGATACCATTTAGATAATAGTTGCCTTTCCTGTTCTTACCTCCAAAGTGGATAATCTCACATTTATCCACATTACAACCTCCAGGGTGAGTTGGTGATGAAGGTAAATGCAATGTTGGCATTTCTATATAGAAGAGTAGGAGAAAACAGCAAGACCAGGGGTGTGATGTTGAGGCTTTATAAATATACTGTTTTGGGCTCCTTATTTTAAAAGATGTGCTGGCATTAGAGAGGGTTTAGAGGGTTTACAAGAATGATTCCTGAAATGAAGGGATTAACATATGAGGAACACTTTATGGTTCTTAGACTGAACTCCTTGGAGTTCTGAAGAATGAGGGCTTCCTCATAGAAGAATTTCAGATGTTGAAAGGCCTGGACAGAGTAGATGTGGCAAAATTATTTCCATGGTAAAGAGTTGAGGATAAGAGGGCACAACTTTAGGATTGGAGTGTGCCCATTTAAAACTCAGGTGTGAAGGAATTTCTTTAGATAGTAAACCTCAGGAATTTGCTGCCATAGCCAGCTGTGGAGTTAAGATTGATAAGATGCTGAATAATCAGCGTATCAAAGGTGACTGGGGGGGTGGAGGGGAAGAAGGCAGTGGAGTGGGGCTAAATGGGAGAATAGATCAGCTCATGATGTAATGGCAAAGTGGTCATGATGGGGCAAATGGACTACTTCTGCTATATCTTGTGGTCTTGTAGATATGATTCAACATCAACCTCTCAAAACATTTCATCACTATGGATGTTAGTGTTACTGGTCAGTAGTAATTTAGGCAGGCAACCATGCTTATATTGGACACTCGTACTATTGAGGCCTGTTTGAAACAGGTGGGTACCACACCCTGCTGGATTGAGATATTGTCTATAAATACATTAGCAAGTTGGTCAGCACAGGTTTTCAGTTCTCTGCTGGGTACTATGTCTGATCTTGGATTCACTCTCTTAAAGGCAGCCCACATGTCGTCCTTGGATACTGATTGTAAAGGATCATCAAGAGACGCAAGGGTGTGCAGTGATTCTTCTGGTGGTGAAATCAGATGCAAAATGCATAGATTTCATCTGGGAGTGAAGCTTTGCTGTCTCCTCCTGCACTGAATTTGATTTTGCAGCAGGTTATGTCTTTTAGGCCTTGAACAGATGTTGGGTATCCTTTGTTGTTTCCAATCTCATCTAGAATTTCCACTTTGGACAGGAGATGGCTTTCTGAAGATTATTCCTGCTCCTTGTGTAGTATTCTGGATCTCAGGACTTAAATGCTTGTGATTTACTTTCAGTAGGTTCTGGATTTCATTGATTGTCTTTTCTATTTTTTTTGGGGGGTGGGGGGCAGGGGGGCGGGGGGGCGGAACCCTGAACAATTTGGCAGGGACATGTTGTTCACAGCTGCTTTGATAAAGTCTGTAATGGTACTGGTGAAATCATTCATGTCCTCAGCTGAATTTGAACATTGCACTCACTCGAGGCAGTCCTGTCACCAGCCTCTTGTGACCACCACCTTGCTGTCATGCTCTCTAGAGCTCTTGTAGGTTTTGTATGAAGGCAGAATGAGCACAGGCAGGTGACTTGCCAAAATGCAGTCTCATGAAAGAATGGTAGGCCTTCCTTATCTCGGTGCATCAAGTATGCTGGTACCTCTTGTATAGCAGGTTGTGTGTATTAAGGTGTATGTACAAACACCTTAATGATCTGGATGTGCATGCAAGATGTATGATTCTTAGTCTTCATGCAATTTGCAAAATTATGAAATATGTGATAGTGAGGTTAGTTTTGATACCAGATGAGTTGGTGAGATGGGCAGGTGTAATTTAATCCTGCAAGATGCATTTTTTAAAGAGGTCTTGTATGGTTAAGGTGACTAATTATAGGATATTAGGAAGTATGTGTCCAAGGATCCCTGAAGGGATCAGCGCAGGTAGAGATTGGTTAAGAAGGCATATGGGGTATTTTCCTTAATTAGCTGGAGCATGGAATGTGAGAGCAAGGAGGTTATGGAATACCTATGTAAGCCATTAGTTAGAAGCTCTGTGCAGATCATTTGTTGTACTCTAAGAAGGATATGATTGCATTGGAAAGGAGGTAGAGGTGATTCACCAGCATTGTTTATGCCTTGGCTGAAGTGTTGCAATTGAGGTGAGATTGAGTAGGCTGTTTATTTTCATTGAAGTGGAAAAGGCTGAAGGGGAACTCATTTCATGTACACAAAATAATGATGGATATACAGTAGATGTAGCTAATGGTTAGAAAATCTTTACCTTGCCACATGTCCAGAGGCATAGATTGAAGGAGTAGGAAATTAAGAGGGAACTTGATTACACTTGTTTTCTTTTTTAACCTGGAGAGGAATTGTAGAGACAGAAACTCTATGTTTTAAGTAGATGAGACACCAAAGCACTGAAGGTATTTGTCTGAGAGATGGAAAATTAGATTAGCAGAGGTGGTGTTGATGCTTGACATGAACACAATGAATCAAAGAATTGCACCACACAGAAACGAGCCCTATAATTGTATACAAGTCTAGTTGGGCTGCAGCTTGAAAACAGCAAATTCTCCTGGTCAACAAATTACAAGGACAATGTAATTGCACTAAGGAGGAGGTTTGTAAAGGTGTTGCTGGAAAAGTAAAATAGCAATTAAGAATGTAGTCAATGTCAATAAAAGAATGATGCCATTCATTGTGTTTTGTAAGTTGCAAAATGTAATTCATGCCCTGAGTGTGCATTTTGATGTGTGTTGCACCATATGCCTACTAGGTGAGGGTAGTGTGGAGGATGGGTATCAAAGTAATTTAATTTTTAACTACTGTTTCATTGCCACTATTGCCACTTTAATACATTTGTACTGTTTCCATAGGCTACTTTCTTAATGGCTTGCTTTAATTCTGATGCAAAGTAGACAAATTGTGATACAAGTTGTATGGTGCAGCAGATTTCATGTCAGTGCTGCCATTCTGGAGTTCAGAGCCCCAGATAATGGGTTCACCAGCTATTGGATTAGTTATGGTATATGTCCCTTTGTTTTAAGACTGACTCCTGTTCTTGAAGAAAAAAAAACTAAAAGTGGGGAAAGAGGGAGGAAAGTAGTACTGCCCTTCGTAGGAATAAATATAAGTATGTATCATGGTCTTTTTAATTCATTAAAATTACAGTTCCCCACTTGTATGTTAGGATGTCTGTAAGTTGGGTGTTTGTAACTTGGTATGGCCAGTATTCAAATGGTTTCACCAGGACCCTGCATAATTGGAACAATATATCCCTATTCTTGTATTCAAACTCTTTTGTACTGATTGCCTTGTTAATTGTATCTGCCTGTTAACTGTTGTAGACAGACACCCTGGTCCCCTTGGTAAGAAATTGAAAGGTAGTGGTATACATTTTAAAAATCACTTTGCCTTTCTAATTTTTTTTAAACCATAAGTTGAAATACTTTGTTTTTCTTCTGTCTTGTTTTTGATAATTCTCTTAATTGATCTGAAGTCCCTTTGCATCCTCCTCACATCCCACACTGCCATCTAGCTTTCAATCACCAGAAAATGTTATTTCTTCACCATGATTTTAATACAGAGTGCTGCATAACCTATTTGTGAACGTTGATCCTTGCACCATCCCAGTTGTCACTGCTACCTAATCTATTAAACAACCTGTTCACTCATGCTCTTTGTTTAATAATTTACTGATCCTCTCTGCACCAAATTCATCAGATGCAGATTTGAATAACACCACAAAAAGACATGTCTGCACTTTTGAAATGCCACTTTTTTATTACACTAAATAAATGTGAATATTTATGATCCATCTTTCTTTGAGATTTATGTATTTGCATACGGAGGTAATTTTATGTACACTATTGCAATTTAAAAAAAAAAGCACAGGCTAGATAAAAATTTCAGTGTGTGAGCTGATAAACTCATTATCATTCTCATCAATAATACTGGGCCTGTTGTACAGTTTTTGTATTTCAGTGCAATCATTAATGTAATTCTGCCTATTATTATGGGGTAAAGGAAACAATAGATACATAGATTGGTGCCAGGACCATTGATCTTTTCATCCAGATCATTGATAAAGATGTCAATGTGGTAAATTGGATCAGCAGGTTTGCAGATGACTCTAAGATTTAGAGGTGTTGTGGACAGTGAAGAAGGTTTTAAAGCTTGCAGAGAGATTTGGACCAGTTGGAAAAAATGGCAGGTGGAATTTAATGCAATCATGTGTAAGGTGTTGCATTTTGGAAGGACAAACCAAGAAGGAACATATCCAGTAAATGGTAGCGTACTGAACAGAGGGATCTGGGAATACAGATACATAAATTCCATGTAAGTGGCATAGATAAGATTGTAAGAGAGCTTTTAGCATATTAGCCTTCATAAATCAAAGTAATGAGTATAGGAGTTGGGAAGTTCTTAAAGTCCTATAAGACATCGGTGAGGCAAAATGTGGAGTATTGTGTGCAATTTTGTCAATAAGATAGAGTGCAGAGAAGATTTACCAGGATGTTGCCCAGACTTCAGGAGAGGTTAAACAAGTTAGGATTTTATTTCCTGGAATGTAGAATGAGGGGAAATTTGATAGAGGAATACAGTAAATGTAGGTATGCTTTTTCCCACTGAGGGTAAATGAGGTACAAACAAGAGGGACATGGGTTTAGAGTGAAAGGGGAAAGGTTTAGGGGGAACCTCTCCACAGAGTGGTGGATGTGGACCAGCTCCCAGCTGAAGAGGTGAATGTGGGCTCAACTTTAAAATTTTAAGAGGAATTTGGACAGGTACATGGATGGGAGAGGTATGGAGGGCTATGGACTAGGTGCAAGTCAGTGGGACTAGGCAAAAAAAAGACTAGAAGAGCTGTAATGTTCTATGGATATGAAAATAGTTGCAAGATATGTCATCTATCAGAGCATAATTAAAGTAATTGAGAATAAACTCTTTACTAACAAGGCAACATGATAACATTTAGACAATCACATTGAGCACTGTGAGTGTGACTTGGAGGAAACTATTCACTGGAATTGTAAAAACAAGATTCTAAAACTATAGTGAAGACAACATGTTTGAGGGGGACAGGTTACCAACAAATTAGATTTCAGAATAAACAAATGCAAAGATAATTCTAATTGGCCGGATAAGAGAGTGAGTCATTTGCCAAGGTGAAAAGAAGTCATTCAAATCAGTATGGTGGAATAATAGTTGGATTAGAACCCAGAGGAATGAGTCCAGTTGACTTGAAATGTTTTGAACTTGCAAAACGGGCATTACAGTCATACTTAAAAATAAAGGTATTATGAAACTTTAAATGTCATCTCTAGAATAATCCATTACTTGACCGGATACAAAATGTATGATCAGAAAAATAAAAGCAGAAGGAGGAAGCATCAAAAGGCAAAAACTTCAATGTTGGAATTAATAAATGAAAACACAATAGCTGGGGATTGTTGTTATCTTTTTATTTAAAGTAGGAGTTGGAATATGATAAAAAGCCTCTAAGAATTGCATATATTTGGAAAATATGGCAGGGATGGATGGGAAAGGAAGATGAAATGATTAGTAATCAGAGCGGCTAGAATTGGTATTTGTTTGATCCTCTTGAACCCTCAAAGGTATAGTACTGCAGGGTATCTATGGGTTACAATTGCTCAACTTATGAACACCACTACATAAAATTAAATTTAATAATTTGAAATAATTTGAAAACCACTACATTAGAGGAATGGCCCTGGGGAAATTTGAAAAATGGTTCAGAACATCTGGAAAGCATCCAAACATTGTTTATCCTTGATCAACATTGATTAATGCACGATGACCATCTAATTTCCCCATCTGTTTTGCTTGCTGCATTGTGTATCATTAAGCATTTTGAAAGCCTATAAAGAATAATTTCATTTATTAAAAAAATTAGACATGTGACAGGCAATTTTGGCTCACTAGTCTGTGCCACCCAATTTACACTCCATTAACATTTTGAACAGTGGGAGGAAACTGGAACCTCCAGAGAAAACTCTCTCATTCATGGAGAGAACATACAAACTCATTACAGACAACGTTGGATTTGAACCCATGTCCAATCCCAATCGTTGGCGCTGTAAAGACGATGTGCTAACCAGTACAACATCTTGAAAGAAATGGCCAAGTTTGGTCATTTCATGAGCCAATTTTAAGGTATGAAGTGTATTACTTCACTTGTAATTGTAATACCCTCCAGAAAAGGAAGCTACATCATTTAACAAGCATAACATTTGACTTAGTTGTTGAGTGAATCTATTCCACAAGATCTTTTAAAAATTCATTTTTACAAATCAGATGCCAGGAAAAATCTATTACTTTGTATCTGCAGACCCATTTAGTAAATTTGTCCACATTGATGGTAATTTTGTGGTGGTCCTGGCACTACCAGATTTATTCCTCATCTTATTGCTCCACCTTCCCCACATTTACCCTATCACATCTTGGTCCCTCTCCAGTCCCCCTTTTTTTTAAAATAAGCTTGCTATTTCCCCTACCCACTTTAGTCTCAACGAAGAGTCCTGATCCTGTCTGACTTGCTGAGTTTCCATTTTTTTCTTTGTTCACTCAAGATTCCAGCATCATCAGATCTTTTCTTTCATTATCAAGTTCATGTGGGGCTGACACAGAGGCCTGAAAGGAGGGGTTTTCATTACATTGAGAGAGACATGTTTGAGGGGTCCTTCATAATGAGCTCTGAAGCATTGGTGGAGAATGGAATGGCTTGCTTAACTGAATATAAATAGGGGAATAAATTAAACAGTTATTCTGCTGCATGGAAATGAGACCACCTTTGGACGTGGGTATCTTTTATTTAAAGGTCTCCATCAATTTAGTTACCAAAGTTCGTACTGAATTCGTACAGAGTGACTACTATCACTGTAGATTTGTTTCATCAGTGTTTTCTCCAGCTGCAGGCCTTGGCTTCTTCTGTCTCTGCAATGTGAAAGTGCAAAGTTAACTGAATCTTTTTAAAGTACAAGTAAAATTATTCAACCTTCATGTTATGGCAGATTACAATGCATCAGATTTCACTTTCTCTCAAATTTTACCCATCATTATCCAGGGAACTTGAGGTAAATGAGACTTGTGGTATACAAGGAATTTGGAATTTTTGCTACACATTTTGACAGTGACCATCTGGAGGAGACATTTTTAAATTAAATTTAAGGAAAGTGGGGTGGGGGGGAACTTCTATTTCTAGTTACTTGTATGACTTTAAATCATTTTTAACTATTCCACATACAACTAAATATAGTCCCTGTGGTAATGCAGAATACTTGCATCGATTTCTGCATCACAGACCTCAACAAAACAGAATATGTTAATCACCAAATAATGTTCAAGTAATGTTGGGCAATATTTGCTTTGTCAAATAACATGAACATGATGCTACATTAAATTAATCCTATTTGCCTGCAGATGATCCAAATCCCTCCATTCCCTCCTGTTTGTGTGTCTGTCTAAATGTCTTTAGCATCACTATCCCATCTACCTCAACACACCCCTCACCTGTTCCCACCAATAATGCATTCCAACTCTGTACCACTGAGTTTATATTTAAAAAAAAACTTGCCTTGTGCATCTCCTTTTAAACCTTTATTCCCTTCTCACCATAAAACTATGCCCTCTAGCATTTAATTTCACTCCGGGAAAGAGACTCTGAATATCTATGCCACCCTTATAAATATCTATGCAGTTACTCCTCAACCTCTGACAATCCAAATTTCTGCAATCTCTATTTGTAGCTAATACTATCCAGTCCAGTTAACACCCTGTGAACCTCTTCTGCCCTCTCTCTAAAGCTCTTTATGTTCCAAACAGTTGACTTTGGTGATTAAGGTTTGGGCGATGTCTCTTACTTGTTTTTCAGCCTCCTAATGGCTTCTTTGACTTTCAGTGCCACAGCTCTGGTCGTCATGTTGAAAAATGCAACTAAAGACTTCAATGGGATCAAAAACTTAAAAGCAAGCCTAGTTCTCTTGTACCTGGACCAATGAAGCAATTAAACATACCTGAGTACTCACAAACAATTATGAAGCCAAATGTCTCAAACATTATGGTACCCTGAAATTGGGGAACTGTGTTTATATTAAAAAAAAAGTGCTGTAATTTCTATGTGGGCAAACCAAAATGATTACAAATAACTGAATAAAATCTGGAATGTGCACTTTAATTACATGAGAATTGTTTGATTACAAATTTAAAAACTGGAGCACAGGGCAAATAAAGGAAAAAGTGTATTTGTCCCAAACATAAATGGCACTGCCAGTTTGTAAAATCGTGAGAGGAAAAGGTGGAGTGTCTTTATCAGAGTAGAGGAGCTTAAAGTAGTGGGCATATAAATTTAAAGACAAGGGGAAAATTTAGTGACCTGAGGGGTGGAGGATATTGGGAACCAGCTGTTAGAGGTCGTGTCAGAGGCAGGTACAGTTGCAGCATTTAATAGTTACATGGATAGGAAAAGATTAGAGGGATTCTGATGAAACATAGATAAATGGAACTAATATGGGTAGGCAGAGATGAGTTGGGCCAAACAGCCTATTTCAATACCATGACACTGACTCACTCGCAAGAACTTATGACCACCTTTAGAGCTTTGCTAAATTAATTATCAATGGCTCTAATTGACTTAATAAGACCTTTAACTAGTTGACCCTAACTCTGTCTAGATCTTTATCATAATTAAGAATTTTTTTTGTCCTCCTTGTCCTTCCAGTTAGATTCTACCCTTCTAGTCAGACGCTGCAAAATAAAAAGTGTTACTCTTTTTTTTCTTGTAATATTGAACTGGTTTTGTATCAACACATTGAATAGGTTTGAATTTCTCCCTCTCAAACTTCACTAAATACCCAAAGCAATGCAAGAAAATTATGTCAGTCATAAATGGACAAATGGAACAATCACTGCACAGAATGGTGAAAGTTAATACTAAACTCTATTTAGCGCGATTGGATCTGTTTAAAGGTAAAGGTTCCATTTTACTGTCATGTTTGTAACATACATGAAATTTAACTTTTGTCTACTGTAAGGCAGACAGAGAGTCGCCACTTTGTCCAGTGCCCCTCACAGAAACCTACGGCACCTGGTGTTCCTCGGCAGTCTCCCCTCCAAGTACTGAACAGGTCAGAGCCTGCTTGGCTTCCAAGATCAGTCAATCTTAGATGTATTCAGGCTATTTGGGTTCCATTTCGAGACACTAGTTCCTTTTATGCACCCTTGATACTTACTGATTGGTGATTTTATGTTTGAAGTTCTAATTTGCAAACAAAATTAAGCCAAGATGCAATGAATGACATATTCATAAGATAACAGTGCACCAAAATAAATTCAAGTTAGGGTTGTCATTTTGTGTTCTTCCCCCATTTAAAAAAATTCTTTCGTTGATGGATTAAATGTGGAAAACTTTGCTTCTTCCCTACTTTAATGATTTTATCAAGTGAACCGTCAATTGAATGGCAGTATCCTCTTGTATTGTGCACTCACAGTAAATCTACTTTGCAAATTCAAGCAAGCCAATTAAACAGTGCAGCTTTACATAATTTGACAGATAGTATTTTGTACATGGGTGTGTGGGTTGTTTGTGACATTTCTCAAATAGCTTTGGTGAATATATTGAATTTGGAAAGTAGCAAGTAGGTGGGTGAATTTTAAACTTGTCGAGCTGCCCTCCCAATCCATTAGACAAAAGAGGAGTTTCAATCGTAATTATATATGCTGACACTGTCTGACAGCATCTGTAAAAGGGACACTGGAAACAGTCTTCTCAAAGCTGAACAGGCATGTCATCCATCAGTGACAATGACTCTCCTGGTACAAATACTGCATGCCAAAAAACACTGCTTTGTTGCCACATGTGAATTGTCCACCAATGTGGAAATAAATGTCAAATTCCAAGAAATTAGGTGGTAATCCACCTTAGCTATGATATAAACTTTTGAGAAAGTGGGCTCACAAATAACAAAATTATTTGCTTATAATCTATGTACAAAAGGAATGCAAATATCCTTGTGGATTGTAGAAAACTTGTGTTGTTTGTTGGTCTGTCTCGATAATCCAACAGGCAAAAAGCAAAGTTCAATGAGGATTAATGTTGGGTATTGATGAAATCAGCCACATCAATCTGCTTTTAGGTCACAAATATACATTAAATTTTAAAGTATAGAAATATAATGTTTTTGCTTTTTCTTGAGGTCTTCTTGACACAAGTTTGTCATTTTGTGAGACAGTATTCACATCTGTTACAAATCATTTGAATCAGTAATTTTCAGCATATTTTTGGCTATAGCCCCCAGAATGCTGCTCAATGTTTATGGGTCCCCTTCCCCATGAAGCAGTCAGGTGTTGGATTCTTCCATACTTCTCTTCAACCAACTACATTAAAAAAGAAACCCCAAAAATTGTTACATGAAGTAAAAAGAAAGCAAGGCTTTTACTTGAATGTGCTGTGGCCCCCAGGGAGTCTATAGGGCCCCTGTTGAGAATAGCTGATCTAGATAGATGTAAAAGATAAGACCATGTTGTGGTGAGGTACCAAGTAGCACACAACCTGATGCTTGGCTTCACAGCCATTCATGCACTATGAACGATTTAGTAACAGAAACTCTTCAAATATTCCAATGGCAATGTATCTGGTGGTAATGTAGCAAAAAACTTAACCCTGTTTCCATTATGGCATTAAAAGCAGTACCCATTTCTCCCAACAGCCAGCATGTAATCTTATTTGTCCACATTGGTGTCTAGAATATTTAGTGTCCATGTGATGTGCCATCTATAACTTCAAAGACTACAAGTTGTAGAGAAACTGATAGGTTTTTATTCACACAGAATGGAGTCCATGCTGGTTGATTGTCCTGGACTGAGGAGCGGGCAGTGGCATAGTTGCCTTTATTCAGGGGTCAGTGGGAGGAGCCTCAGGCACAGTCAGCAAGGGGCATGTTCTAACTCATCCAAACATGTATACAGTGGTTTACCATCCTAATGCCTTTTTGGAAAGAGTCTAGTATGGTGAAGTGAATTAAATGCTCTTACAAGTTGAGTCTTTTGGGTGGTCTGGTCTTCTTTGACCGCTGTAGTTCCGGCTACAGTGCAGGTGTTGAATCTTGGTTGGTCTGGGACACCTGAATGTTCTCATCATTGTTGGTTTGGTGGATGCGGGGTGCCGGATCTGACATGTCATCCACTGGGGCAGGGGTAACGTTCAATGACACTGGAACATCGTGGCTAGCGATAGATGAAGGGGTGCTGGGTGGTTGGCAATGGTCTCAGGGACTCCTGAGTGCGCCAGATCCCGAATGGAGACTGTGTCCTTGCGCCCATTGGGGTATGCCAATTAGGCATGGAGGAGGTGGACCCTTTTGATCAGTCGGTCAGACTTGTGGCACAGTTGCCTTTATTCAGGGGTCATTGGGAGAAGCCTCACTCAGCAATAGGCGTGTCCTAACACGTCCAAACATGGGGTTTACATCCTCAAATGCCCCTGATTATGACATAGACATTCAATTTAAAAGGCATTAAAGAGATTTACCTCCAGCCAGGGTTTTAGACCAGATACCTTTCTAATTGCATCCAAAGAGCTTCATGGTCATAAATATTGGTATGTGCAAGCTTTTTCATATCTATTTAAGTGTCATATCTACAATTCAATTGTACTTTCTTTTGGACCCAAATTCATGTAATTTTGGTCAACAAAATTATTACAGCGCCAGCAACTAGGGTTTGAATCCAGCGCTATCTGTAGGGAGTTTGTATGTTCTCCCTGTGTTTGCATGGGTTTCCTCTGGATGCTTTGAATTCCTTCCACCCTCCAAAACCATAGGGAGTTTGTAGGTTATTGATGTATTTGGATAGCAAGGTCTTGGAGCTGGAATGGCCTGTCCCCGTGCTGTATTTTGAAATATAAATATAATATAACCATTATGCCACTATTTCAGTGGACCTGATAGCTTGGTTGAAATAAATGGAATGCAGAGCACTAACTAAAAATGAATGAATCTTAATTGTTGCCAGGAAGTAGAGTTCAGACCTCAAGGATATATTGCTTGTGTTTTTTTTTTCAAACAAGCTGAATGTTGAAGGAGAGGAGTATGGAAAAGTGTTAGGATTGTATTAGAAAGCAGGAAAAGAGCAGTTTGTGGTTCCTGAGTACCATGAACCCTCAAGCATGATGAAAACTTGGGTGTATCTTGTCCTTTGTTCCATCCATTAGAAAAGTGATGTGGGCATTTTTCTTGTCTTAGAAAATCTTGGCAATAAAACTGAGACTGATAAACACAATAAATTGTAAGGTGTTGCTTGCTGCAGGCCAGAAGGGGCCCAACATATAAAAGTTAGAGCCATTGTAGCCTTGACAGTCATGTGCAATGCTTTCCATGTCAACAGTGTAAGGCCAAGTTTGTAGATGGAGTAAGTAAAGTTGTCCTGGGTTATCTTTATCTTGCTATGTAATGTACACTGTTTGACCTGCTGAATTTTCCAACATTGTTTTTATTTTAGCTTTGTATATTTTTATTCAATGAAGTTGAAGACTCGCTTTGTGTCTGACCTTGAGATGAAACTTTTGTCCATTTGAAATGTATCCACTCATTATCCTAGTTTAAATTCAATTAATTTCATATTTTCAATGGATTTAACTTTGATATCATTCAGATGTATTTTGATTAATGGGAACACCTGAAAAATCACTCTACATGGAACATTCTGTGTACCTTTTGGCAGAAGTTTAGGTCACCTCATCTAATGTTATTGAGGTTGAATTTTGTTAGAAAATGCTCCCATGAAGTGTTTTTCAGCATTATTTGACATAACATCCCAATTCTTGTATTAATTGCTACAAACCTCACTTGTTACATGCTGTAGTATCATATCTATACATAATTAGCAATGATTGTGAAGTCTAAAACATTGAACACCAGAACAGTGAAATGTATATCTATGAATAAATCTTAGTTATCCTTTATAATGTGATCTGAAATACTCACTTTCATTTTCCAGTTTTTTTTCCAAGTCAGATTTGGTTGGTTATTAGAAATAATGATAAACTTTGTCTTTTAGAAATCATAGCATTGATATTGTCATACAGCATAAACACAGACCCTTCATCCAACTGCGTCTCCATCAGCCAAGCAACTACAGGTGCCAATCCTATACTAACCTCATTTTTCTCTATTACCATTACAGTAACTCCCTGGATTCTACCACTCGTAACATACTTGGAGGAAGTTAAGGTGACCATTTAAACTCTAACTCGTACATCTGTGGAATGGAGGATGAAATTTCACATTCACAGTGTAGATATGCAAGCTCCATGCAGAATTTGAGATCAGAACTGAATCCGGGATGCTGGCACTGCAAAGCAGCGGCTCTGCTGGAGGTATTTCTTGGAATACTTGCCATCACTAAACACTGCTACTGTCTCTTGCTTTTTGTCTCTTTCCATCTTGCTTTCCACCATTACTAGTTTTCCACCCCACCCATATTTCCTCTGTGCTCCAGTCCCTGCTTTGAATTGAACCTCTATTCATCAGAGAGATACCATACATGTCGGTGTATTAGGTGACTTGTGTATAGGATGACTGTATAAGATGACCACCTGAATTTCCACCCAAAACGTAGATTTTGATCTATACTCACTGTACAAGACCACACCAAGACTTACTTTCCCAATAGTCCTTTACCAACCATCCTAATGATGAGTGGAGTGATGCTGTCACAATATTTTAAAAGCAAATTACCCAGTAAAGGTTTAAATTTTATTAGCATATTTTAAAATAAGCCACCGTCTGCTCCTTTAACAGGGTGTTTAAACCCTGTACAGAGTCGACTGCTATCGGACTGGGCGGATTGTCCCGCGGGGGAGCTGTTAAGGTTCAGGTTTTATACTTGGTGTGGGGGAGTGCTTTGCTGTTAAGTTCTGAATTTTATACGGTGTAGGAGAGCGCTGAAAACTCACTGTTTAGGTTCAGATTTTATACTTGGTGTATAAGACAACCCCTGGTTTTGGGGTGACATTTTTAAGATTCATGCATCATCTGACATGCCAACATAGATAGTATTTCAGTTTGTACTGATGAAGCAATATAACTACTCATCATTTCACGTTCCTTAAAAGGGGTATTATTTATTCCTGAATAAAATTGGAGTGGGAGGAGTACCAAAACTTCCACATGTTGTGAAGAGAATTACATATGGAGGGTGTTTGGTGCTTGAGGTATCATTAAGATGTGCATGACAGCAGAAATTGGAGAGGGATTATGAATGCCACCAAATCCAATGAGTATCTTGCAATCTCCAGTGCACTTCCAACTATTATTATTTATAACAGTTGTTTAGGGTTCCACTTGAGTTTAGTACTGATACTAATTGCTACACTTATGGTTGAAGTATTTTATTCTGAGACTTTCCTGGGATGGATGGGATGAGAAAAACAGCCCCCCATCTGGGCTGTAATTTTTTTTTTACATGTGAAGGAAAAAAGGGGATTTTTATGTAATTGAGGAAATCTTTTGACTGGTGCATTAAGAATAACAATGCTGGAAAATTATTGGAATACTTAACGTATTCTGGTTATTAGAAATAATGATAAACTTTGTCTTTTAGAAATAATAGCATTGATATTGTCATACAGCATAAACACAGACCCTTCTTCTGACTGCATCTCCATCAGCCAAGCAATTCCAGGCGCCAATCCTATACTTACCCCATTTTTCTCTATATTACCATTACACTAACTCCCTGGATTCTACCACTCCTAACACACTTGGGGGAAATATTCTCAAAGGTGTGTCTGACATGGTGCAAATTCACTTGTTGATTGTTTGTTGGCTTTAAATCTATCTCCTCACTCAGGTTTAACCTACTGCTCTTGGAGAAACACAAGAAATGCATAAAATACATGAGGTCATTGAATTAATCTCTGATTTAAATCCCTGCCTCTGGATTATGTTCACCATTCCGTTGCCATTTGTGATTTTTTTTTTTAACTTGAGGAAATTAATGTAGATGCACAGTTTGCACCTGTTCAATAAATTCTCATAACTTGTTTATTTTTACTATTAATACTCATGCTCCCTTGTGCATTGAATTCCTACCAACCTTTAGGAGAATTGCTTTCTCAATTGTCAACTTTTTCCTTCCAATGCCATTGTGCACTACTTCCCCCTTTGCATGAAGGGTGAACAATTCTCTTATCTCTCATGTGTCTCCTGTTTTAATCTGGGGGAAAAAAATGGCTTGCCAATTGCTTTTTGAGTTCATTGAGGGTTCTTCCTTTTTCTACACATTGTACCCTGGAAGATGTCCTCCTTCTACACCTTTAAATAACCCCAAAGAACAATTGGAGTTGATTTTTCAGACCCAGGCAGCTTTGCCATTCTACTTCAAATGATGCCGTGGCATCTGTGATAACCACTTAAGAGCACAGATGGATATAAGCAATCTTTTATTGCTGCAGAGAAATGATAGCCTTGAGTATGTCTGTCTGTCTATTCTTGAAACCACAGCCTAGCAACTGAGAAGCCTTAGACTAAGAAAAACCTGACAGATTTTTCCCAATTCCTCAAAGCAATTTCAATATTTTTGGAGGGGGGAGGGTTATGCATGACCTTTACCTTACAGATGTAGCTCATTGCACCCTGGTAGTGTCTAAATTTCATGACTCTTTTGATCAACTTTATTTTTTATAAAAAAGCCATCAGTATGTTCATTGAAATAATTTTCATTCAATGCAATTGGGCAACACCTAAAAATGACACCAAAATAACAGGGAACTGGATTTAGTAAGCATTTTTGACACTAAACCAGCTGGATGATCAGTTTGGAATGAATTGTAGAATTGTGAGTAATTTACCAACTGGAAGGAAGCTATTTTGTCTGTGACGTGTGTAATGTGATTGGTAATACTCGGAGACATGTGTGGAGCACAAACGCGCTTTTATTAGCTTACAGTTAATGGCCAGTATCTACAATGGTCTTCAGGTAAATTGGAGATAAGGTGGGAAATCAGTTTGTATTGGGACCGATAGGGGTGGAGCCAAGAGGAGGGGCCTGTTGTCTAATCTACCCACAGACAGTGAATTCCAGTTCACTGCATTCACCCTTTCCTTCAGAAGAGAACCTGTGGGTGAAAACAGATCACATTCAGCAACATGAGCTTTTTACAATCATTTACAAGTTGAGTCTGTCTGGGAGCCTCCTGTGGATCTTAGATACTGGAACTCAAAGGGGGACCCAGGGGTTCAGGATCTGATGGTTGGAACCATGTTGTCCGGAACCCTGTCCAGGGTATTTGGAGGTTTCAGGCCTATTGTGGGCATCGTAACCTTCGCTCCTGAAGGTGCCAGGTCTTTGATCAAAACAGTGTCCTCTCAGCCATCTGGGTATGCCCCATAGGCGTACATCAGGTTTGTGTGCAGTAGGCGCACTCTCGCAACCAGAGGGTCCGGTTTGTTTCTCCTTGCATGTTTTTTCAGCAAGATTGATCCTGGTGTCATTAGCCATGCTGGAAGAGAGATACCCAATGTGGATTTCCTCGGGAGTCGCATTGGTCGCAGAGCATAGAGTGATCTTGTGGAGTGCGGTTGGGAGATCCTCTTGCTAGCATGAGTCTGGAAGGCCTTTAGGCCAGAGAGCTAATTTCACAGATTTCCAAACCGTTCCATTCTCTTTTTCAACTTGTCCATTCCTCCAGGGGCTGTAACTTGTCGTCCTGCTTGAGGCGATGCCTCTTACGAGCTCTTCGCTCATAAATGATTAGCCCCGGTTGCTATGAATATAGCTGGGATTCTAGAACATGGTAAAAATGGAGTGCAGAGCCCTGATGACTATGGTGGTGTCTGGGCAGGGAATGGTGAACAGAAAATGCAAGTACTCATCAATAACATTAAGAAAGTACACATTTCTGTAAATGTATTCCATTAGAAAAAAATAACATATAGTTTAAGAAATAATATTGAAATATTCGAACAAATATGGGAGCCTTACATTAAATACAATAGCGAAAACCTACCGGGGACAATCATTACCTAAGTTAACGGAAGGAAAAGGAAATGAAAAGAATGGACTCAGTAGAATTTCTGGTGTATTTTTATTGAATGACAACATTGTCTGACTGGTTTAATGTATCCTAGATTGTATACCTTAAATGGACGGGAGGGGGAAGGTAGGGAGGGTGGGATGGGAGGAGGGAGGGGGGGAGAAAATGGCACTGTATATGTGTGAAAAGGAAAAAGTGTGTACCATGGTTAATGTGATTTATGGTGTGGAAAAATAAAAAACTAAAAAAAAAAAGTACACATTTCTGTTGGTGGAAGGAAGGGGCCCTTTGAAATTGATGCTTAATCGTTTGAAAGGGTGGAAGCTTTTATCAGGTGTGCTCTGTCAGGGCAGTAGAAGTGCGATTCGCACTCAGCACAGATCTGGCTTGGCCTAGTAATTTCTCCAGTGCCTTCAATAGAGAAGGGCAGGTTGTTTGCCTTGATGAAGTGAGCCATTCGAGTGATGCCCGGGTGGCAGAGCACGTTGTGAAGTGACTGCAACTGACTGGTGTCTGCAGCAGCTCATCTTCCTCGGGATAGGGCATCTAGAGGCTCATTGAGTATACCTGGTCTATATGCTCTCTCATAGTTATAGGTGGAGAGTTTGATCCTCCACCTCACGATCTTATTATTGAACATGAATGCTACAGATTGCTGATCAGTGAGCAGAGTGAATTTCCTGCAGGCCAGGTAGTGCCTCCAGTGCATGATGGCTTTAACAATGACTTGAGCCTCTTTCCCCACTGAAGGGTTTCGGAGCTTGTGGCCTTGTAAGGTGTGGGAAAAGAAAGTTACCGGCCTGCCCACCTGGTTAAGGGTCATGACCAGAGCTACGTTGGAGGCATCATTCTCCACCTCGAATGGTGCATTTTTGTCCACTGCATCGTTGGTATTATAGCTTCTGACGTAGCTAAAAGCTGCCTGGGCTTCGATAATGGAGAGGAGGTGGATTTTAAAAGGGGGTGGACCTTGCCAGCATAATGAGGTACCCACTGGGCATAGTATGAAAAGAAGCCCAGGCACCTCCTTAAAACTTTCATGGTCCTTGGGATCGGGAGGTCTAAGAGGGGTCGTATATGTTTAGGGTCTTGGCCAATGACACTATTCTCCACCACAACCCAGGATAGCTAGACATTTAGTCTGGAACACACATTGACATTTTATGTGAGGTTCAGGGATTTGGCTGTGTGGAGAAACTTCTGAAAATTGGCGTCGTGGTCCTCCATATTGTGTCCACAAATGGTGACGTTTTCAAGATCGGGGAAGGTAGCCCTTATCTATCATCCATCTGCCTCTGGAAGACTGAGACCCCGTTCATAATACCAAAAGGGACCCTCAGGAACTGATAAAGCCGTCCATCTGCCTCGAATTCTGTGTAGGGACAGTCCTCTGAATGGATTGATAGCTGGTGATGTGCAGCTTTCAGGTCAATGGTTGAATAGACCTGGTACTGCGCAATTTCGTTCACCATGCCTGAGATTCAGGGGAGGGTGTATGCATCCAGGAGTGCGAAGCGATTAATAGTTTGGCTATAGTCAATCATTCGCCTGGGCTTTTCTCCCCCTCTTGCAACTACCACCTGGGTTCTCCACGGGCTGTTGCTGGGTTCAATTTTTTTTTTCTTTAAGCATCCACTCCATTTCAGCTCTAGTAAATTTTTGGTCCCCTGCACTGTATTGCCTCCTCTTTGTGGCTATTGGCTTACAGTTGGGGGTTAGGTTCTGAAACAGGGGTGGGGGGGGGGGTGTTGATATTCAGCATGGAGAGACCACATGTATTGTTTGGCTTTTTTTTTGGGACATTCTGTTCTGCACTGTGATTGGGGGGAAGTGGGCCTGAGTACTCCATGGTCATGCTTCTAAGGTAATACAGTAAGTCCAGGCCTAGCAACACACAAGCACACAAATCTTCCAATACATACAATTGGAACTTGCAAAATTCCCCCCTTTTACAGTTGGGTAAACCTTTAAGTTGTACTGCCGAGCAGTCGCGGAGTTTATAAAGCTCTCAGTTGAGCCAGTGTCAGATGACTGTTTACCCTCACCTCCATCGAAGAGTTGTTCAGCTGGTGGGGATTTGCCTAGTCAAGGACTACTGATGCCAGGGCTCCAGAGGCTGCATTGCTTTCCCTGTCGCCATCATTTTAATCTGAGGGCCAGGAAGATGGCGTTGACTAAGAGGAACAGCAAGATGGCTGCTGTTCCCACCGTTGCTTCACTTCTGGTAGTGGTTCCTGCCATGAGGCGCAGCAAGATGGTGGTGGTGAGCAACATGGAGAGGCAGGGACCTGCACTTCTGGGCTTGAGCATGGGGCATACGACAGTTTGGGGGTCGTGTACGTGGTTGCCTTCCTGGGGTTTCCCTCGGCCCGACAGACTTTCACTTGGTGTCCCCTTTTACTGCATCCTGAACACACGGTATCCTCTGTGGGGCATCTGGTGAGAGGGTGTTTGGCCTGTCCACAGAAGTAGTGTCCCTGATTGCATGTGTACTGGGGACATCTGCGTTCTGCAGGCCTGGTCTGCTGAGAAGGTGCCGCTTTCGTTAGGGAGGTCGTCTGCTCCCAGTTGGGGCTGTTCAAGAGATTCCATCAGATCGAGGGTACTGGCACGGTCCTTCTTCCCCAACTCTAGTAGTTGCTGCCTCACCTACTTTGATCTCACTCCTGCCCTGAGGGTATCCCAGATGTGCTCTTCTCTCACCTGGTACTTTCTCATCCATGACCATAGTTCTAGAACATAGACGTTCAGCAATTAACCTGGTCATTGCTGACGTTGAGAGAGTCGCTGTCTCGCCAGCATATCGCTCTGAGGCCTCGTGTGGTAGGCCTTCGATGGCCGTCTCACAAGTTGCACAGTCCCTGATGACTGCGTATCCCTTGGGACTGACTCGGGAGAGGAGGGCCAACCTACAGAGGCTAATGGAGTGGAAGACTTGGGTGACCGCTAGGTAAGACTGGAAGCACTCCATCCAGTGGGTGGACTCTGGGGACAGAGGGTCGACTTGGAGCATGCCTGGCTTCAGTAGGGCTTCCATCTAGTTTACAAAAGTAAGCTAATAAAATTGTAATGTGATTGATGGTACTCAGAGACTTGTGTGGAGCACAAACAGGCTTTTATTAGCTTACAATTAACGGCCAGTATCTACAATGGTCTTCAGGTAAATTGGAGGTCAGGCAGGAAAACAGGATTTATATTGGGACCGATGGTGGCAGAGCCAAGAGGAGGGGCCTGTCATCTAATCTACCCATAAACGGTGAATTCCAGTTCACTGCATTGTGATGAAGAGCTACCGTGCTAATTTCACCTTCTGCAGGCCTCTGTATCTCAGTCCAAGCTCCTACTACCCTCTGGTATTTTTATTTTGGTCACTTTCTCCTTAATTACCTGTTACTTTGAAACTGAACCCCTAAGTTTTTGACCCTGCTGCTAAAACAATTGAATGGCCTTTGCAGAACCAACAGAAACTAGCACCTTCACTGTGAGAATGCAAGTTTTAAAATGTTGGCTGGGAGATAGAGAAACTAACTGGATTTCTTTGTTTTAATTTTTAAAAAATGTAATTAAAAAATTTTTTAGACATACAGCACTGTAACAGGCCAATGGGGCCCTACAAGACCATGTTGCCCAATATATATCCCATTAACCTAAACCCTGGTACTTTTTTTTGGAATAATGGGAGGAAACCAGAGCCCCAGAGAAAACACACGCACACATGGGGAGAACGTACAAACTCCTTACAACAGTGTGGGATTCACACCCAGGTCTGGTCCCAGTCGCTGGCATTGTGCCAACTGCTGCACTAACCATGCTGCCCAATTCAACAAGGCCAGGGCTGAACTTCTTATTTGGCAAAACAGTAAAAGACTATTAATCTTTGTGTAAAAGGACACAGCCCTGGTTAACAAATCTCAAGAGAATGTTAAGAAACAGGGTGAAAATTTGTTTGAATGTTCTGGTAAAACTGGAAGTTTGTCTGGATAAATATGTCTTGTAAGCTAGGATGCAGACTCTCTAGGGGTGAGACTAGCTGCTTGTGGAGGTGCTTCTTGCTTCAACGGAGTTCTTATGCTTTGCAAAATGTTTAAAAATTCTTTTTGTAGCTGTATTTGTGTTTGTTTTCAAGTAACCTTAGGTCCACTTTAACAAACAAAGTCAGCAAGTCCTAGAGGTTTGGAATATTTATTTTAAGAATATTTGTACGGACAGTGGACTGACTTTCCAAAAGGATACTGCATGGAAGCATCACACTGTACACAACAAAGGCATCACAATTCAGCTGAAAGCAATGATAGAAATAATATTGCTGCTTCTGCTTTGAGTTTCTTTGTAAAATTCCACTGAGTTAGTGGGTGGGGAAGCTGGGTGAAGAAAAGCTTGTTACCTTTACAGCTGATCTATGGAGTGCAGGCCTTCCACTTTACCTTCTATGATCTTTTCATTTAAAGCAACATATTATAAGTCGCAGCCAATGGCCAACATCACAGGAAAACACTTAGCAAATATAAGTTATAATTCTTTAAAGAGTATCCAAACAGACAGAAAAATATATACAATAAGTAAGTCCAAAGGCCATCCTGCTTTCACAGGAGTTTCACAACCAGGATGGGCTTCTTTTGGTCTCTTGAAAACATACTCCTGTAGATATCAAAACAGTCCAGTCCAACTCATCCAATCCCTGAGATCTTCAGGGATGAAATGGGCAGTTCCTATTGCTGATTTTTGTTTCCCGTAAGTTCATCAACCTCCACCAACAAAAAAAAAGTCACGTTGCAGTCCTTTTGTCATCTTTGCTCCCCTTCTCCCCTTGTAGTCTTAGAAACTGAAAAAGAAAATACAATTTTTAAAAACTCTCTCTTCCAATATTTGGGTTGGTGAAGAAAAGCCTCCATTGTTATCAGGTTAAGAATGACTGGAATTGGTTGACAACAGCTCCTGGAAGAGATGCTTTAATATCCATCCCTAGAATAAGGAATGATCACCATGATTTGTTTTCTAATAAAGGAGAAATACGGCCTCACATCCGCGGAGGGAAACATTTCAGCAAACATAATTCTACAGAAAGTTAGACACATTACAGAGATCCAGCACCGAAACACAAGAGTTATCGCAGCAGCATGTGACTGCAGCTACCTGCACATGCTCAGAACAAGCTTGGTCACAACCACTCCACATTTAGAGAAAAGTGTGAAAAGCAGGAATGACTGTGGTATTCACACATCCAGACAGAGAGAATGGGATGACTCTGGTTGCACACCAAAGCAAAAATAATCTCAGTTTGTTTATATTCACAGTTTATTTCTCATTCCTGATACTGTTGAATCATTTTCCTAAAGTTGATCAGATGCACACTCATTTCCAAGCTTTTATCTGATTGGTAATCAGTGCTGGGGTTCAGCTGGAGGTGGTCATTCTGTGTAAATAGCCAATCCCTAGTGTCCTTACTCAATCACCATACAGCGGGGCAGGTGTTGGGAGTAATATTTGAAGAGCTCTGGGGTAGCACCAGGGCAGTTGGTTAGTTCCAGCTCCTCCAAGTCTTGCAGCTGGATCAAGCCTGAGAGGCCAGCAGTGGTCAGCAATGGGCATCCTAGGGAACAAAAGGGTATAGTTATCACCCATCTTTGGAGAGGTAAAAATAGAAAACACTTAAGATTGGAATTGGAGATTAAACTGTTAATCCCTAAAATGAGGACAATATTATCTCGTAATCTTTCTTGCCAGTTATGTAGGTTAGATTTAAATGGCCCCATTAAGTATTCTATTTATATACATGATTATTCAGAGGCATTTTTTTCTATTTCTTTTCCTGGCCTTTTAAAGCCCATGACTCTATCTAATGGGATGAAACACCATGGTTACCTGCAGCCCCCTGGTATTTTACTTAATTGACCATGAGCTGAGTCTGGAATGCCTAGAAATTCACTGAGATGACACCTTGTTTCTTACAGTATAAAGGAGTTTGTATCCATTATAACATGTGGACGAGTACAGGTTGATAATGCAAGCAATGCAAAATTGATAATGGTTCCTGTATAGTATTTAGAAGTTGTCTCTTCTCATTGAACACCAGGATAGGCTCCACAGACTATTTCACTATGTTACTAGAGGTAAATAAGATGCCTAACACCTGTTTTAGGCCTGTATCAACCCATCTTTAGTCACATTAAACATTTCAAGCTGATTTCTGAAAACCAACTTTTTTTGGGTTAGTTTCTTTAATGTGAATTTTGGAGGAGTGGGATTGTGCCTTTGATCTTGTGATTGGCTATCAGGTGTCTTTATCACCTTTTTCTTCCATTGCTCACTCGCTGTTTTGGTTATTCTCTGAGATAGTGATCTTCTTCTAGAGACCTCTGGGGTCTCAGATGGTGTTCCTGAAGAAGTTCATGTGTCCTGCCAGTGAATGCAGCATGTACATGACCCGATTTATTAAAAAAAAAAAAAAATTAAAAAAAATTATGAGGGTGTTTCTGTTTCCTTGTACTGTGCATTTTATTGGCAAATAAAATAAAGATGGACAAGTGAGGGGAAAAGAAAAGAAGGGAGTTATTGGAAACCAGTGCCCTCTCTCCAATCACACCTCACTTCCACTGCTTGTTGGTATCAATTTCTGTTTGGATGTGTGTAAGTATGTGATGCATGTTGGTAATTCCTCAGGACAAATGTCCTTTTGAGGTTTCCTCAGCAAACTGCTGATGGGGTCCTTGCTACTGAATAGGACCTAGAAGAAAGTGAAGGACATAGGTTAGGATGGCATTGAAGCTGAATATTGACATAGTCAAAGCTTGACCACACCGAAACCTCATAGTAATTGCTTACAGTCATTGAAAGGTTCAAGCAAGAGGAGGCCTCTCCACTCAAAGGACTTGGTAGTCTCACCATTGCCAAAGCAATCAGCTCTTGCTGTGCAGAGATTTCTGTTTCTCATGTTCTGTCTGGATGAGGGCGATAAAGACTGGTTTAGCTCTGTGAAAATCTCTCTCCCTTCTATTGACTGCTATCTTCTGTAAATGGAGAAGGACAAGATTATGAATGGTTACTGAGAAGTTAAATGCACATTCATGCAGTTTCTGCATACAGTGCTTGGGTGAAAAGGAAGCTTAAGATAACGAAGAATGAGGAAGTTTAGATTTGCAAGTATGTTGAGTGAGGAAGGAGTTATAAGATGAGTTGGAGGTTATGCAAATGGCAGCAAATGAGCAAACACAATGGGGGATTACCAAGAGAATTCACACTGCACCAGGGGAAATTATACACTTTGAGGTTTCTACTGAAAGATTGGTTGCAAAAATACCCATCATCTGAGTGTTGGTGGAGAGTGTCTGTAAATAGGTGCTTAGAAATTAAAAGGAAGTTATTTTGCTGTACTTTATTACTCTAATGTATTAAATATCTTGTGTTGCAAAGGACTCAGTGCAGATCTGATCTATTATTTCAACCCATAATGTCTTTGAAAGATTTGGCCACTTTCTGCTGACAATATGGGAAATATACATACCTCTTGATGCTAACATTGGGTAATATATCTCTTTCAGAAAGATTTATAATTTTTAAAAAATTAGGCCCTCCTTTTACATAAGAACATAGGAAATAGGAGTAGTCAGCCATCTGGCCCATCAAGCCTGCTCTCCCATTCAATGAGATCATGGCTGATCTATTGATAGCCTCATCTCCATCTACGTGTCTTTCCCCCATATCCCTTAATTCCCTTACTATGTAAAAAAAAAAAAAAAAAAAATTACTCAACCCTGTCTTAAATATATTTACTGAGGTCATCTCCATTGCTTCTATGGGCAGAAAATTCCACAGATTTACCACCCTCTGGGAAAAAGTAGTTCCTCCTCATCTCCGTCCTAAATCTACTACCCTTAATCTTGAGCCAATGTCTCCTAGTTTTGGACTCCCCTACCAATGGAAACAACTTGCCTCCCTCTATCTTATCTATGCCTTTCATAATTTTATAAGATTCCTTCTCATTCTTCTAAATTCCAGTGCGTACCATCCCAGACGCCCCAATCTCTCCTCATAGGCTAACCCTTTCATCCCTGGAATCCACCTGGTGAACCTTCTCTGCACCACCACCTTCCTCATGTAAGGAGACCAGAACTGAATGCATGACTCCAGATATGGTCTCACCAGTACCTTGTACAGTTGCAGCATAATCGCCTTGCTCCCAAATTCAATACCCCTAGCAATGAAGAACAACATTCCATTTGGGTTCTCAAAAGCCTGCTGCCTCTGCAAACCAACCTTTTCCAACTGAACCAACCTTTTGCGATTTTATTCTCGCCTGGTATCTGAGGGCTCCATATATTTACAATATAAAATTGTCAAAATCTTAAAAGTAATTTATTGAAATCTCCCTATTAAATATGATGGTGGCAAAGTAATCATATGATCATTATCTCAAGCATGTGATAAAATGGAGTGAAACAAGAAAATGTGCAGGCACTGTGATTGTAATACCACAAAAGTGCTGGAGAAACTCAGCAGATGCCACAGCGTCTGTAGGAGGCGAAGATACATAACCAACGTTTCAGGCCTGAGCCCTTGGTCATGGTGTGAGCAAAAAGCAGGCAGGTGCCTGCTTTTGATAACATGGCCTCAGTTGTAAGTCCTCACATTTAAGCTTCCTACCAACAACCTCTCTTATTTCTCACAATTATCTATCCAAAAGGACAACCAGATGTGTATCATGCCAATGGAACAGAGAGTGTGATTTCTAAAATGGAATTACCTTATGTTGAACATGGATCTTGTATCACCAGGTGATGTAAATTTTCTATGTTTGTGTTCTTTGTGGAGAACTTGAGTTTCCTTGCATTTTTACAAATAAAACCGGCCACACAATGCATATCAAAAGTCTCTGCTGCAATATTAAATCATTAGGTGTTAATAAAACTAAAATTAATCACCTGCTAATGAAAGTAATCGTAAACTCCTCATTCCAAAGAGGTGTTGTAAGCCAAAATCTTGAACCTGTGAAAAGAAATTTGAACAACTTGTTCATCCAGCCATTATTTCATGGATGTGAAGGAAATAGACTTCTGTTGGAACAAATGAGTAAGTTGTAACATAAAGGCAATGTCAATAATTTTTTAAGTCTTCACAAGCCTATACTCCTTTCAGCAGGAAACAGAAACTGAACACTGACATTTTAATAGATTCTGGCTGATATTGTATCACCATAAATACTTCTTATTACTTCTGCACATTTACAACAAAAAAACATGTTTTGTTTTTGCATAAGTGCTTAGATCTTTTTCTGAATACTCTGGTTTGAAAACAGCACTTACTCAAAAACTTAGTGCTAGTACTCTTACAGAAATTATATATGAAATGGTAAATTTCTACTGATGTGTGTGGAAAATGTACTGACCAGCTGGACCACAGTCTGGTATGGGGACACCAATACCCCCGAGCATAAAGCCCTGCAGAAGGTGGTGGACTCAGCCCAGGACATCACAGGCAAAACCCTTCCCACCATCAAGAACATCTACAGGGAACACTGCCGTCAGAGAGCAGCAACAATCATCAAGGATCCACATCACCCAGCACATGCTTTGTTCTCACTGCTACCATCAGAAAAAAGGTATAGATCCCATCAAGCTCTTCAACAATAAACTAAATCAGGAACTCGGTTAAAGACTTACTTATGAACTTTATTTTTTTCTCTCTTTGTATTGCACAGTCCGTTTATTTCCATTTCTTTATTTGTTGGCGTGTACATTGTGTACAGTTGTTTTTGCACAACCAATAAGTGAGAAATCTGCCTGATTTGCAGGAAAAAGAATCTCAGGGTTGTATGTGATGTCATGTATGTCCTCTGACAATAACTGAAATCTAAATGCCTAAAGTGCTGGATGAAAGTGTTCTCCCAGCACCATCCAAACATGAGAGACAGTATCACAAATTTTCCACAAACTACCCCACTACTGCCCTAGTGGCATCGCCATCAAAATATCTTGTTGTCTCTCTATTCCAGTCACAGCAAAAGACTGATGGGGTTGGTGACTGTTGATAAACCAAAGCCCAGCCTCTAAACAGGATTGTCCATTCTCAGTGTTGAAAATTCACACCACCTGGTCAGCTCAAGGCCTCAAGCTTGACATATGACCATAACATAGGAGTAAAATTAAGTCATTTGGTTTATTGAGTCTGGTGTGCTATTTGAATTATAGCTGATATATTTTTTCATCTCAACCCTATTGTCCTGCTTCCTCCCAGTAACCCTATACATCCTTATTAATCAGGGACCTATCAACCTCTGCCTTAATATACCCAAAGACTTGTCCACCTGTCATTCTCAACATTTGTTCACCTCTGCCTCCCCCCAAACCTGAACTTGGCTCAAAGTTTATGAGCCCCATTCTTTGTTCAGCAGTCATGTTTTGGTTTTATCTGTGCTTCTCTCCTACCAACTACATTAAAAAAATTGTTACATGAGATGAAAAGAAAACAAGACTTTTACCTAAATGTGCTGTGACCCCCCCCTCCCCCCTCCTAGGGGAGGCAGCATAGGGACCCTGGTGAGAATGCCTAGTCCATGGCAACAAATTCACCATTCTCTGCTGAAACATCCCTGTCTCTAAAGGGATGTCCTAGACTCTACCATTACTAAAAACATCTCCACGTTCACACTGTCCAGTCCTTTCAATAGTCAGTGAATTTCAAATTTATCTCTGTCTCTAAAGGCATGTCCTAGACTCTACCATTACTAAAAACATCTCCACCTTCACACTGTCCAGTCCTTTCAATAGTCAGTGAATTTCAAATTTATCCCTGTCTCTAAAGGCATGTCCTAGACTCTACCATTACTAAAAACATCTCCACCTTCACACTGTCCAGTCCTTTCAATAGTCAGTGAATTTCAAATTTATCCCTGTGTCTAAAGGGATGTCCTAGACTCAACCATTACTAAAAACATCTCCACATTCACACTGTCCAGTCCTTTCAATAGTCAGTGAATTTCAATTGAAATTCCCTTTATCCTTCTGAACTCCATGAAGTACAGGCCCAAGGCCATCAAACACTCATACACTTATCCTTATCACCTGGAAACACATGCTTCATCAGATATGGGGCCCAGAACTGCTCACAATACTCCAAATATTGTCTGACCAATGTCTTATAAAGCCTAGTTTGCTATGTGGATAACAATGGTCAAAATGTTGATAAGCACCTAGCTACCACACCAAACAGTTTGTGTTGATGAATTTCCGAGAGAGGATTCTCTGTATTAACTTGTATGTTATAATTATAGGCAGATTGTCTTGATTGCTTTTGTGGCCTTTTAAAAGCTATCAACATGTCTCAGAAATTATGTGAATATTTTTACTATGATATCTGATTATTGCAATAGTCACCTGGCAACACCATCTCAGGTACAGACTGCGCAGGGAAGACATTGTGGATAGATAGCCAAGTCCTGTATCTGTGATCCGCACGCATCTGTAATAACAATGGCATTTAACAATGAATATAAATTTGGGGAAATAAATATGACAAATATAACATTTTGTTAAATTAAGAACTAACAATAGACATGTATGATTTTTCAACTATCCAATGTTAAATGATTAATAGAACTGAATGGCTTTTGATCAACAGAAATACTGAGACTATTGATGTAGAACTCAACTTGGTTGTTGATGAGGTGTAAAATCTCTACATTAAGGGATTATTAAATAGTATTTGATTTTGCAAAATACACATTGTCAATGTATTACTTCAATAAAACAGAATAACTGATATGTGACAAGATTGATGGAGGTTTAAATGCCTTGGATATTAATATTCTACACCATGTTTAACTCCTCTGTGGAACCTTTCATAGTAAATATCACACAATTAAATAAAATCTATAAGCCTTACCACACGAAAATCAATGCAGGTGAATGCTATGAAAATATTTAATGCCTCTGTGAAGGACTTGGCATTAAGCAAGTGGTGGATGTTGTAAGAGAAAAACATGAAGTCAGCAGACACCACGGTTGAAGTAACAAGACAATGCTGGAGAAATTCAGCAGGTCAAACAGTGTAATTTAAATAGCAAAGATAAAGATACACAACCAACATTTTGGGTTTGTCCCCTTCATTGAGGTATGGACAAAATGAGGGCAGGCACCCATAAAAAATGGTGGGGGAAGCGGCAGGGGGAGGAGTGCAGTCTCAAAGGCAGGAGGTTATAGGTCGATAAGGGACGGAGGACACCAACAATCAAGGGGAGGGGGATGGCTCTGTGAATGGAGAGAGAAGGGAGTGGAGAGCTGGAGGAAAGGGGACAGAAGGATGGAGAAGAGAGAGGAACAATGGGAGTAGGCTAGCAGAAACCAGAGAAGATGACGTTAATGCCATCTGGCTTGTGGAAACAGAAAATAAGGTGTTGCTCCTCCAATTTCCGGTGGCCTTGGTTCGACAGGACATGAAACCTTAGATGGACATGTGGGGAGTGGGGAGTGGGCTGAATTGAAATGGTTGGCCACTGAGAGATCTGTCACTGATGTAGATAGAGTGAAGGTGCTCAGCGAAGCGATCTCCCAGTCTGCATTGTCTCTCCCATGTAGAGAAGGCCACACGGGAGCACAGGATGTAGTAGATGGCTCCATGGATACACAAGTGAAGTGTGGCTTCACTTGGAGGAAGTAATAGGACTGGTGCTGAACCAGTAATCATAATAATTATCTAATATATATAAATGTGTTACATTCCACGCGACCATTTACAACCAGCATTTCCAGTTTACTGATTCCCCCCCCCAAGCCACAGCTCATTTTTCCAAATGTGGCTGGCAACACTAGGTTGCTCATCATTTTCCAACAGAACCTGACGCCGTCACTATATTTTGCCAGTGATTGTCAACCTACTGGTGCTCTTAACCCTTTTGTCTTGAGCTAATTCCTGATAACTATGAAAAGTTCATAAACTTGCAGAGCATGATTGCAAATCCAGGTTATCAGGATAAAATAAGAACGTCACTGCTGAGTTTTTATGATTAACGTACTTCAATGCAGATTTGTATGTTGCATTGAGAAAATCCCTGAGCCCAAGTTACAAATCTTATTTATTTACATTTTATGACAGTAGTCTTGAATGCATCTTGCGCCTAAGTATATTGTGCTTTTCAACAGATACGTGATTTATTAACTATTCATCCTCTAATGAAGTGTTTCATCATATTTCCTATGACCTGGGTGGAGGTTGCAATTGCTTGTGTCGAGACCCTTAAAATGTTCATGGTCAGAAACTTTGGGGAGCTCAAAGCTGTGAGGATCTGGTTACAGATAATATGATATGTCAACTATTTCTGGTCCAGCTGTCTATCAGCCACCATTGGTTGATGACTAAGCAGTAATGTTGAATATGGGAATGAAATGCCACCCATGTTCTATGTTGATACAAGACTTAAGCTCTTATGGGCTAAACTAATGTTGGATGAATGCATGATGGTCGAAATTGTATCTTTTTTTTTGGGGGGGATTATAGGCAGATGCATTTCCAATGAAGCTGAGAGGTGAAGGATGGTTGAAAGTTTAACTTGATCATAATTTTCAACACTGAGACATAGAAATAAAGAGTTGTACTTCATCTTTGATTCTGCAATGTTACTCTGATGTGGTGAAGATCCAGGATCTGCTATCTTGTTATTGACCTATAAATATATCAACAGTAAATTTCTCAACTCCATGGAAGACTTGGGGAATCTGCTAGAATGTAACTTCTCTCCAGGAGGTCACTTGTACCTGGAAGTGAACTAGGGAATGGACTGGCTTCTTGCTCTCAATGTGGTTGGGTGAGAAGCTCACCAATTGGATGTTCATGAGACCCAGGTGATGGTATATTCTGGAACTGAAATGTAGACCAGTGTGGCATTTCACACTCACCCCATCACCTCTGTCAATATGAAATTTGCATTGGAATTAAAATCAACCCCATGGTTTACATCCTACACTGACCACTGGTCATATTTTGCTCATAATTTCATCTTCTGTGAGTTCCCAGTTGGGTTAAATTCAAAAGATAGGAATTGTATTCCAATGCTCTTGTGATTTTTCACATAAAAATGTCCAAACTGGCAAAAAAAGGTGATAGCAGTAAAGACTCCAAAGAATGTAACCTTATAGTAAAAACTGTAAGTAATTTGCACATGCTGTCTGTCTAAAAGAGGACAATGTGCTAAATATCATTTGACCAGAGTGTCCTGCTGTGAGTCTAGACTATTTAATGTGCCAGAATCCCAATCATAGCTTGGTGTGCTTTTAAAACCAAAACCAGCCAAACTTCCCAGATCTGCAGTTACCCCAATCCTCCAGCTCACTTTGGTGACTTATGAAGCATCCCTCCAGTATGAAGTTGTTACCTCATTCAATTATGGTTCTAGTACAGGTTGCTGAATGGCTTTGATATAGGTATTGTACAGGTTGGTGAGTGGCTTTGATGTAGGTGTTGTACCAGATTCAAGATTCTTTATATCATTGATTTTGCATATTGGTTCTGCCGTGAGGATTGCTTTAATTTTATATAATACTTATTTGGTGACTTGTGTATTTTTTAAATCCTAATTTGAGCAGTTGTAACTTTTAAACTACAATTGTACATGAATTTGACTTAAGTTCCTCTGTTAAAATAATTTTAGTTTCAATGCTTAAAGTATCTTCCCTTTGGCCTTTTTCTGTGTACAGTGGAAAAGTACGTAACACATCATTCAGGCTGGGTTAAATCACATTGGACCCCGACCCATTCACCAAACATTGAGTCATGTAACAAGACTGTCTGAGGCCAATCACGTAAAAATTGGCTGCAGACTGAGAAAAGGGGAAAGTTTTTTAAAAAATAAAATTGTTTGAATGAGCTGCATTCAAGTTCAGCTGCCTGCTAATTATAGAAACCAGCAGTTCTCTGGAAACGAACCTGTCGCAACAGAAACACTGGAGAAATAAAAGAACATTTGTCACATTCCTGCGTGATTTAGCAGCTGTAATAACATTAGAAATTGCTGTTAAACACCAGGTTCTGAGTTGATTCCACAGACTCTTGCAGCAGTATTGTTTTACTGGATCCAGTTTCATACAGTGTCCTCATTAAAGCCCTGCCTTGATAAATGTTCGTTCGGGAGTGGGATGTGTTGACCTGACCTCTGTTACATTAATCGAAAAGTTAAACGTTTTGCATTTCCTCCAGAAAAACCGACTGTCCACAGTGAACATCAACTTTGAACGATGGGGCATGTCCTAAAAATACAAGGGAAAAACTTTTTATTTCTACAGTGACCGTGCGATACTGCGGACAGTGGAGAAACTTTAAGGTCGTCGAGCAAGGCCGGTACGACTTCTGATTCGGGCGGTTTGTAAGTTCACTAATTGGCACCAGGGAGAAAATAAAGGGCCTTAAAATATTTTTTTTGTTCTTGGCACTCACCACTGCCACCTCCTGCTGACTAGACAGTGACGGTGGACGTGATTAGCAATGCACCAACTTTTGTCCGGAGAAAAACGTCTCTGAGTGCAAAAAAAACCCCCAGCACGACAGACAAAGGCGCCCTAAGTTTAAAACAGCACGAGAGACCACTATCTACAGAGATTAAGAAGAGTGCAAGTCACAGCAAGCAACCCACCCCCCGTGAGTTTCTCAGTTTCTGTGCCGCTTATTTGTTACTCCAAACTCCAGTTGGTAAAGCTGCTGTCCCATAGGAGACTCCAATCTGCCGATGGGAGGCAGCTGAACAAGTTTTCCCAGAGAGGTTCAGGGGCTCTGTGCTAGGTTCATAATTGTTTCATTTTAGGTGTTTCCAGCAGCTCTCGATTTTCGCTGGATAATTGAGACGTTATACATTAATGGGGAAAGTGCATAGAGTATAAATTAAGTATTCAGTGGATGCTGAGGTTCAGTAATGGATGGAGTTCCCAAGAGCTCTGTGTGAGATTCTTTGAGTTAAACAAGAAAGTCTGCAAATGCTGGGCTTCAGTGTAATACATTGGAGAAACATACCTGTCCAACCAGAATGTTTGTGTATTGCAATATTCTTTGATTTTAAAGGATTTAGGCACTGGAAACGTGCATAAGAACTTGCAGTAAATTAATACTTTGGAAATAAATGAAAGGTAAAACACAAAAATCTGTGAAGTAAAAATACAATGCTGGAGGACAAATACTGTACTTTATCTCTTTCTTTGGCTTGGCTTCGCGGACGAAGATTTATGGAGGGGTAATGTCCACATCAGCTGCAGGCTCGTTTGTGGCCGACAAGTCCAATGCGGGACAGGCAGACACGTTTGCAGCGGTTGCAAGGGAAAATTGGTTGGTTGGGTGTTGGGTTTTTCCTCCTTTGTCTTTTGTCAGTGAGGTGGGCTCTGCGGTCTTCTTTAAAGGAGGTTGCTGCCCGCTGAACTGTTAGGCGCCAAGATGCATGGTTTGAGGCGATATCAGCCCACTGGTGATGGTCAATGTGGCAAGCACCAAGAGCTTTCTTTAGGCAGTCCTTGTACCTCTTCTTTGGTGCACCTCTGTCTCAGTGGCCAGTGGAGAGCTCGCCATATAGCACGATCTTGGGAAGGCGACGTGGAGACGTGACCTACCCAGCGCAGTTGGATCTTCAGCAGCGTGGATTCGATGCTGTCGGCCTCTGCCATCTCGAGTACTTCGATGTTGGAAATGAAGTCGTTCCAATGAATGTTGAGGATGGAGCGGAGACAACGCTGGTGGAAGCGTTCTAGGAGCCGTAGGTGATGCCGGTAGAGGACCCATGATTCGGAGCCGAACAGAAGTGTGGGTATGACAACGGCTATGTATACGCTAATCTTTGTGAGGTTTTTCAGTTGGCTGTTTTTCCAGACTCTTTTGTGTAGTCTTCCAAAGGCGCTATTTGCCTTGGCGAGTCTGTTGTCTATCTCGTTGTCGATCCTTGCATCTGATGAAATGGTGCAGCCGAGTTAGGTAAACTGGTTGACCGTTTTGAGTTTTGTGTGCCTGATGGAGACGTGGGGGGGCTGCTAGTCATGGTGGGGAGCTGGCTGATGGAGGACCTCAGTTTTCTTCAGGTTGACTTCCAGGCCAAACATTTTGGCAGTTTCCGCAAAACAGGACGTCAAGCGCTGAAGAGCTGGCTCTGAATGGGCAACTAAAGCGGCATCGTCTGCAAAGAGTAGTCCACGGTAGTGTACTTTATACAGCAAAGATAAAGATACATAACCAATGTTTTGGGCTGGAGCCCTTCCTTTTAACTTTTTTTCAGCCTTATTTTCATGGTTTTATCATATATCGGGTGTATAAGACGACTCCCCCCCAAATCACATTGACTGAGTTGTTGGGCATGGCTGGGAGGTGGTGGTTGTCATGGAGCTGCCAGCAAAATGACCAAAGTATGAAGTGAGTTTTAACTTAAAAAAATTATAGAAGTGGCCAAGGAATCTACCAACTGTGCTGTTGCAAGGACATTTGAGATACGTGAGAAGGTGGTAAGAGATTAAAGAAAGAATGAAGATACTTTTTTGGTGTTTCAAGGGTTGTCTTATGTGCTGAATCTTTGTCGATTTGTTTTTTGAGTTGAATTTAAGGTCTAATTTTTAAAAAAAATCTGGTGTATAAGATGACCCCTGATTTTTAAGTGTTTTTGAGGGTTTAAAGGTTCAACATATGCCAAAATACAGTAATTATAACAAACCTTGCACTCAGATACAGAAGTTCTTCATACAAAAGAGACACAAGAACTAAGGGCATTAGAAATAGGAGCAGGAATAGGTCATCTGGCCCGTCAAGTCTGCTCCACCATTCAATGAGATCATGGCTCATCTCCACCTACCTGCCTAATTCCCATATCCTTTAATTCCCTTACTATTTAAAAATCCATCCAACCTTGTCTTAAATATATTTGCTGAGGTAACCTCCACTGCTTCAGTGGTCAGCAAATTCCACAGATTCACCACCCTCTGGGAAAAGCAGTTCCTTCTTATCTCCATCCTAAATCTACTACCCTGAATCTTGAGGTCCCCTTGTTCTGGTCACCCCCATCAATGGAATGCAGATGCAGATCTCAACTCAAAACATTGACTTGTATCTTTTGCTTCACAGATCTTTCTTGACCTGTTCCAAAATGTCTTAATTCCACAAAAAAAGCTCTTTCTGCTCAATGCTTTTTTTTTTTGGCATGCACACCTCACCTACTCTCCCACAGCTACAACCAAGATTGTCACTGTCGTTCCTTTGCAAGAAAATATGGCTCATAAACAAATAGTGACCTAACATCAAGTCATCTTTGATGACCTGCTCAGACCTCTTGGCAAGCCAGGTATCGTACTCAATGCCTCTGGGTTATTTGGACCCATGCAGTGAAGTGCAAAGTCTTGAAACTTTTCTCCAGACCATAGCCACTTCCAAGAAGAGGGAGTTTCATCATCTCTTGATATTCAATGATCTGGTCATTGATGAGCCTCTCAAGGATCACCACTGACCAGAAAATCAGCTGGAAGATTGAAATATTGTGGTTATAAGATCTGATCCAAGGCTTCGTACTCTGTGGCAATAACACATTTCACCAACAGTTGTTGATAAGTGCCTCCTACAAGTTGCAAATTAGATGTGCAATTGAATATTCTCCACTTGCCTAGAAGGATACAGCTTCGACAACACCCAAGAATCTTGAAGCCACCCAAGGCAAATCAGTTCCTGATGTGCCTCCATCAGGCTGTGCGTGGAGCCAAAGTACAAGGGCATCAAGTGCCACTATGTGCTGAGGTTCTACCTGTCCAAGGTGTTGCAAAGGATGGGTCTGGTCCCATTGCCTTGCAATGTCTCAGTCAGCAGAACTTTGTCACACCATGTATCCTTTGTGGAAAAGTTCTTTTCAGTCCAACACCTTTGACCTCAAGGTCATCAGGCATTGGTCAGCATGGAATGTTCAGCAGAAACTGAGAAATGAGGACTCAATGGACCTGGTGGGGTGATGCCCTTAGCAGAGTGTCCAGGTCATTTGGCACAACACCTCATCTCCAGGTTTACATACAAGCACCAGGACTTGACCTGGCTGACAGCAAGATGAGCCCTCCCAGGTTGATCCTTCCTGTACAATCGTAACATCAGCGAACTCGCATGTTGTCCTTGAGATGACTATGGTGGAATGGAGATAGTTATCCACTTCTTTGTTGTATGCAGAAAAACAAAGGGTGAGTGGAGAAGGATACAAGGATGCTTGTCACAGTTCATCCCCAGCAGCAGCGTGAGAGAGGACTCTGATCTATGGGCTGTTCCTGGGGTCACATACAGAATCAGACATCCGGAACTGCTAGAAGACCATCAATTTGGTGAAAGGTGTACTTTGGTCTTGTAAGGTAAAACATCATGAGATGGGAATGTGTAAGGAGTTACCCTGCCCTGTACAGGGCTGTAACAAGATGTAAATGCATCCTTGTACTTACAAGATAAGAGAGACATTGATGGATTGAGAGGCAGGAAGCTAGCAGGGAAAGGATAGCAACAGTTTTAGTCATTGGACAAGTAATGATATGATGATGTTCTAAGCATGTATCCAAGGGTATAAAAAATCACCATTTTGCTGATAACGGCAGAATGCATTCTCCGACTAACATGGTTAGTCGCAAGTGTTACAATCCGGTAATAAAGAACAAAGAACCCTGATTTCGACTCAGCCTGGTGTTTGTCTCACTCATTCATGAACAAAGCAGACCTAACAGTCTGCCCGAAACCTTTTGGTCGTTCAGCACATGAAAATGTCAGTGAGGGAATGCTTCTGACTGGTGCATTCCAGACTGCAGGAATACGTGCTAAGGGACGCACAGAGGCTTGGTGCAGCCAAGGCAAGGGCACTGTGGGGTAGGACCACAGTCTGGAGTCCACCCATTACTGGACATTGAGGGGTTGAGACCGAGGGGAAGCTGCTCAAACAACGGGGGTGGGGTGGGGGGGGGGGAGGGGGTGGGGAGAAGTGACAAGATGACACAGGGCTGTAAATGGTGTATTTAGAGAACAAATGTAACAATGTACATTGATGGGAATGTATAGATATGATTAACACTATAGATGTGAAAAGACTTTGTACCTTTTTCTTTTTTGTAAATAATTTATGGCAAATAAAGTTTATTTTTAGCAAAAATGTTCCCAGGACTGGCAATCCTGACAAAAAACATTTCTTCTTCCATTACTGCACAGTGGTCAAAACATGTAATGTCTACAAAATACACTGCAGCTATTTTACAAGGATAGTTTGGCAGCAAGAATCCATTGTCACTACACAAGGATGGGCAAGGGCTGTAGATACTTGGTGACACCACCACCAGCATGTTCCTAACTTGCACAATATCCTGTCTTTAAAACATACCATTATATTGTCATTCAATCTACATTGTGGAATCCCTTTCCCTACAATACTTTAAGAGAACCCATCCTCTTGAAAAAAATTCCTAAAATATTAAACCTATGTTCCTTGAACCATGCACTAATTGGCCCAGCTTCTCACTATTTACCCTGGTCAAAGGCAGTAAATTATCGTTGACACTCAATCAAATCTCTTCTCAGTCCTCTCGGTTCTAAGTGGAACAGCCCTGGTTTCTCCATTCTAGCCCTTGTAATTCTTCAAGCCGAGAACCGGTCTGGGTCTGTCCCATCTATTCGAGGATGTGGCAACCACCATTGCTTATTATACTGCCATTGTGGCATAACTACTGTTTTATACAGGTCAACGTCACTTTCCTACTTTTGTACTCTCTCCCCCATTAATGAATTTCATGTCCCATCTGAATTATTAATCACTGTCTCAACATGGCCTTCTGTTTTAAAGGATTTATGCACATGTCCAATCTGGTTTCTCTCATTCTGCATATTATTTTGAATTCTGCAATTTAATCTATCATCTCTCCTTTTCTTTCTTGCAAATATATTTCTATGAATTAAATTTCATCCATGCTTTTTTCAGTTCGCCTATTTTATGTCTCATCACAGTCTAATAGTGTAATCTTATTTGTCACATTTCCAGTCTTTATGTTATCAGCACAGTTGCGGAATTTTACCCATGTCTGTGTCGTCAAAAAGAAGTAGTGGTCCCAGGACTTGACTGCAGGGGAGTAGCACTGTGTACCATCCTCCAATGTGAAAGGTGAAACTGGCTGCTTTCTTTAATTTAGACACTCTGGTAGCAATTCTTCAATTCGGTGAACATCAATTTTACATTCCAGCTTTTTGTGTGGAATTTAATCAAATGCCTCCCAGAGATCTATGCAGAAAACATTTAAATATCTCTCACTGTTCTCCAGCAGGAATGCAAGTTCTAATAGAATTTCTATTAAGATAAGATGAGAAGTAGAACAAATCCAGGTGGGAGGAATAAAAGAAAATGCAATGACCAATCAGAGAATCCTCATAAATGACAAAAAGAGTTTAATAATACTGTTTGGAGTGTTTTGAACTGAAGCAGGCCCTCATCCCAGCCTAGTCCTGCTTTGTATGAGTTTCCTCCCCATTCTTCTTTTTGATTCCTCCAACAAAATCAATCTTCTATTCCTTTATGTTTTGCTTATTAGGAAGTTAAATAAGCAATGTTGACTTAGCAATGTTGACTTCAAGCTTTATCCCATAGGTGATATTGAGTCCAGACTGGTAAATTAGTCCAATGTACTTAAATGCCAACTCACAATTTCTAGAAATAAAACTTTTACAGCTTTCTGTGTGTACACGGTTCACAGGCAATGCTTTGGTCAGCTGACAATTAGATTGGCATTTGTTATTGTTAAATTACAGTTCAGTTCAGGCATTCTGAAAGTAATAATTTTGTGGTCACTTTGAGTTCTCCCTTCCTATGTGATACAAATTAGACTCTAGAGCTTTGGATTCCAGCAGTATTCTGATGGACTTTCTTGACTATTGAGGGATATTAAAATGGGGTGTTCGGGAGGAAGGGGCAGGATCAATAAGGGAAAGAAAGTAACTGAGTCAAAATCTTGTCTCTAATTGTATGCCGTCTATTGTGCCCCAATGAACAATATTTAATCAAGTGACTGTACATTGTGAATGTTATGAAGGGATAGTTATTACCAACAAAATTCAAACCAATAATCTGTCATAGTGTCTTTTATATACCTGCTTTTGGAACATAATCCTTCCACCAGCAAATCAGAACGACCCAACAGAATCAACTCTTGGCATGTAGAGATCCTGACAGCAGGGGGCACCTGGAATCTATTCTGTAATTTGAAAACCCTGTGTGAGCAGCGGGTGCCAATTGCTGTGGCTACATTGGTGGAGATAGGGGTGGGAAGAGGGTCGATATAACATATAGGGAAATGTAACATCGGGATCTGATCAAAACAGATGTAATAGCATTTACATCCTTATTAGCCAAGTGTCTAATCTTGTCTCAATGGAAGCTTGATAGGGTCCCTTCTGTTACATAATGGATTAAGGACATCAGTGTCTTTATTAAACTGGAGAAAATCAAATACACATTAAGAGGTTCCACCGGAAAACTTGTCCATAAATGGCAAGCCTTTATGCGCCATTTCTCTGAATTATGAGTGCTTCCAAAGTAAAAGACAAACCGATGATACTGTCAGCAAAGATGCCAAGGTGGTCAGGTCGTGGGAGGTCCAGGTGTGTATCTGAGGGTGTATGTGAATATTAATGTTTATGTGTGTTGATTTTTCTGTTTTAAAAAATGGGCACACATACCTCTGTATAATGTGAACAAAATTGTTTTTGATGCTCAATAAATATATTTTGGGAAAAAAAAACATTGGGCAAGATTCTCAAAATGAACTGAACAGAAATCGACAACAGAAACCAAATGGAAAGGATTTTCAAGAGATATTTCTGAAAATCTATTGACTGATCCCCCCTTCCCCCCATTCTCCCCTGTTATTATTTTCTCTTGCAAGGTCTCCTTTCATAATCTGATCCTGAGATTTTCCTGTGTGCCATTCTCCCAATAGGTCTTACACCAATGCCATTTAAGAATAGGTTATTACAGACTTGGGTAATCACACTGCTTCATCTGCTACCTCATGGTTTTTTAAAGAAATATTAAAAAAAAACTGCAAACATTATTTCAATATTTTTGTTCTGCTTGTAACCAAGGTTATCTGTTCAATGAGTGAAAGGGAGCAGTTAGAGAGTGAAACATAAGCAAAAGAAACGAGAGAGTTGCAAAATGCAGAGCAGAGGGACAAGTTCAAAAATTCAGACTGAGCGTGATCTCTTCTCTGAGAAAAAAATGCTTAGCAAATACCAATCTAGATACAAAACAACTCAGCAGCATCAGTGGGAGAAAAAGAATGGAGGACATTTTGAGTTCTGACGAAGAGTTTTGGGTCGAAATGTGAACATTCTTTTTCTCCCACTGAATTCATCCAGCAGATTTCACCATCTGCAGACTTCTAGCTGTCTCCAAGGTGAGCTAATATTGCAGGTAGATGATTGATTCCTTTTCAATGATCTGATCAATCTAATTTCAATTTTTAGCAAGTTCACCAACTGGCTAACCATAACCTACTAACAAATATACAGTTTGAACATAAGAAATAGGACCTGGAGTCAACCATGTCCACCATTCAATAAGATCATGGCTGATCTGATGATGGCCTTACCTCCACCTACCTGCCTTTTCCTCACATCCCTTAATTCCCCTACTATGTAAAATTCTATCCAACCTTGTCATAAATATACTTACTGAGGTCACCTCAACTGCTTCAATGGGCAGCGAATTCCACAAATACACCACCATCTGGAAAAACAGCTTATTCTAATCTCTGTCCTAAATCTTGAAGCTATGTACCCTAGTTTTGGTCTCCCCTACCAATGGACACAACTTACCTACCTCTATCATAATTTTATGCATTTCTATAAGATCCCCTCTAAATTAAAGTGAGTGCAACCCCAGTCAATTCAATCTCTCCTCGTGGGCTAACCCCCTCATCTCTGGAATCTACTTGGTGAATCTTCTTTGGACCACTTTCAATGCCACTACATCCTTCCTCAAGTAAAGAGACCAGAACCTTGTACAGTTGCAGCATAACCTCCCTGCTCCTAAATTCAATTCCTCTAGCAATGAGGCCGACATTCCATTTTCCTTCTTGATACCCTGCTGCACTAACAAACCAACCTTTTGCAATTCAAGCCCAAGCACTCCCAAGTCCTGCATGGTCACATGTCTGTCAGTATCACTCAGTTCCAGACTTCAACCTTGGGCACCTTTGAGAAGGTGTGACTCCAAGGAGGTATGGTCAAACTAACAACAAGGAGGACCACCAAGCAAAACATCCAATAACTAAAGTTGTACTTCGAACAAAGGTAGAAATTTGTGGATTCTAAGTGAGAATTGTTTCCACTCTTGGATGTTACTGCCTTAGGGTTCTTTCCCATTTCTATTGAGCATTGTTGACCTGAAATATTAGTTCTATTTTCTTTCTATTGAGGCTACCTGACCCGCTGAGTGTTTACAGCATATAATTAAAAAAAAATTAAGTCATACAGCATGATAACAGAACCCCTTCCGGCCCATGAGCTCATCCCACCCAATTACACCCAATTGACCTACAACACCTGGTATGCTTTGAATGGTGGGAGGGAAGTGGAGCCCCCAGAGGGACCCCATGTAATAATGGGGAGAACATACAAACTCCTTACAGACAGTGCGGGATTTGAATCCCGGTCCCGATTGCTGGCACTGTAACAGCGTTATGCTAACCATGCTGCCCTAATCACTGTAATCATTTGAGAATCTATCAGAGCCATGGATGAGAACAAACTGTTATCAGCTGGGTTGTAATTTTCCTCCATCGTAAGTAGAGCTGATTGATATTTGTTGCAATCTATTTGGGTCTCAGATGATGAAGTAGAAAGTGCCTAAACATCTGTGCAACATCTCTGCATGGATTGAAATGCCAGTCACCCTTCTGTGGAAAGGAAAATAGAGTTAATATTTTGGGTTGAAAATTCTTCATCAGAATTGGAAAATGAGAATACATTAGCTTTATGTTGCACCGAATGTAGGATGAAGATCTATTGGATAAAGGGAATATCTCTGATAGGGCAATGACAGGGTTACCCACTGGTAATCCCAATGTTTATGAAGCCATATTCTGTGCCACCCCAGTTTTACCATTAGATATAGTTCCTTTGTCTTCTAAATCCTACCATCCTCTCTAGAAACACAAAACTAACCTGTTTTATCACATTCCCAATTCAAGAAGGGTCTTTGATCTGAAAGATTAAGTTTCCACAGACTCTGCCTTCCTATTTATTTCAGATTTCCAACCATTTTTTAAAAATTTTGAATGGCATTTAAGTGCCAGATTATAAACTACGAAGTAGAAGCTAACCAAGTCCCTTTGCAATTCAATGATGCAAACATCGATGTGTGTCCCATCATCAATATATTAAGCTGGAAATTCCACTGGCCAGAACCTCAACTGAATCACCCACATGAATACTTGTGACTGATAGAAACTCAGGATTCTGCAAGGAGTGTCTCAAATCCAAACTCTATTCCATGTACCCAGGTGACCAGAGCAGCAGAAACACTCAATTCATCTTGTTGTTGACGCAACTCCTATAAGTTCATAAATAACTGCACTTCATAAGCTCTGCATAGAATGTCATGTACTTTGGGTCATATTGAAAGGGTTATAAAAGTTGAAACTTAAAAGCAAACTTTTAGTTTCTTGTGATTGGTTTTCTTTCTGCCTTCCGAGAACATCTTGATCTTACTTAGTTGGAGTTACAATTAAAGTGGCAATGAATATTAACATGGACTAGCACCTGCTTTTGATCCATTGTTGTGATTAATTGTAATTTATTGTGAATTTTGATAATCCACTGCTGGAAATCCAGGGAGAGCAAAAAAAACCAATCAGTTTCTCCAATGCGACAGCAATACAAGGAAAGAATAAATGTTCAAAAATATGGCCTTTTACTTTGGCATTTGTGTTGGGAATGTATTAATAATTCAACTCCCTTTCACTTGTAACTTGCACCATGCTAAATTATTTCACCAGTCGATTTGAGCTTCCAGTTTTCAATACAGAAGATGGGCAGCAAGGTTGATACTTGAATTTTGCGCAAGTTATAAACTGAAAAGTCAAGAGAAGAACAGAGCCTCCTTTAAAAAAAACCTGCTGCTTAATATGTTTTGGGTGTTTTACACTGGCTAACATTTTTAACAATCTTGCCAGTGCTTCCCTAACCATACCTCACAAGATTACAAAATAGAGGAGCGGAAGTAGGGCCATTGGGACCATTGAGTCCACTCTGCCATTCTAATCATGAACTGATTCATCCTCCAAGCCAGCCTCACCCCTGGCTTTCTCCCTGTAACCCTTGATGCCCTGACTAATCAAAGACCTGTCAATCTCGGTCTTAAATACACCGAACGACCTCACTTCCACAGCCATCGAGTTCCACAGACTCTTGACTTTCTGACTGAAGAATTTTTTTCATATCTCAGTTTTAAATTGATGCCCTTTTATCCTGAAGTTGTGGCCTCTTGTCCAAGAATCACCTACCATGGGCATCAAGACCTGTCCAGGCCTTTCAGCATTCAAAATGCCTCAATGAAGTTCCCACCTCATCCTTCTGTACTCCAAAGAGGACAAACCAAGAGTTGACAAATGTTCCTCATATGTGAACTCTTTAATTCTTGGTATCATTCTTGTAAATCTTCTCTGAACCTTCTCCAACTCCAGCATGTCTTTTCTCAAATAAGCCAAAACTGTACACAGTACTCCAAGTGAGGTCTCACCAGTGCTTTATAGAGTCTCAACATCTCATCCCTGCTCTTACATGCTATTCCTTTACAAATGAATGCCAACATTCCATTCACCTTTTTCACCACCAACTCAACCTGGAGGTTACCCTTTAGGGTATCCTGCACAAGGAGTCTCAGTAATTTTGATAGATCCTGCCGATAGTACTCCCACTGTGGTTTTGGTTAAGAATAAAATGCTTCCAATTTTCTTCATGACATTGATGCTGTTTGACAAAGTGAGCTTATACGGTCTTAATTTTCCCCTTGGTCCATATGCTAACTCCAGCATTGCCTCCGCCTGAACCAGTGACAGAAAATAGATCGGAACCATATTGCAGCTCTTTCATTGTTCCTGGGTATAAATCTTGGAACTTCTAACTCAGTGTGAACACCTTCAGCAGGAGTTCTGCCGCTGCAATGATTCAAGAAAGACATTCAATGTCACTGTCTCAAGAACAATTAAAGGTGGGCAGTGAATGCTGGCAATCCCAGTGATGTCAGATCCAAAAAAAATGAATCGAGAAAGATTAAATGGGAAGCACCACGCAGGTCATCAATTATTTTTCTAGAGGGCTAAAGTTGTTGTTTGTATTAGACAAGGCCTGACTCAGTTCAAGTGATGAAGGGCCCTTTCTCTGTTGGTTCATGTGAGCAGAGCAAAATAATACATCCAGGGTTAGCTTCACAAGCCGCAAGTTCTGAGGGCAGTCATGGGAAAGAGGTAATCAGGGGGTGGATTGAGGGAATTGGGGCCTCAGAGTCTGGTAGGTCATCAGGAAGGAGTGAGAAAACCATGAATTTGCCAGGGATCCAAAGCAAGAAGGCAACCTTAACATTAGACCAGGTCATTTGCAGATGATATCAGAAAAATACTATTTAATACCAGGAAGAAATTCGCAATATATTGCCATTAAGGCATTCTGGCTCACTTAGTTAATTGAAAATTTCAAACAAGACTAACAGATTTGTATTGGGTCTGAAGGTTTCTGGGATAAGAATGGTAGACTAGATTAGCAATCATTGTAATTGAATGGTAGAATATGATTGAAGGACAAAATGACCTGAAAGAGGTCAAAAGAAAATACTTTTCATGAGAGCAAAAATCAAACCTCCCTTTCTGTATGAAATAAGGTTTGGGTATAGGCAAAGAACCAGTTAATCATAAGAGCTAGACACAAAAATACCTTGGAACATTAATGTCTTTTCCTTTCTGACTTCTCTCAAAAGATTCAGGCTGATAGAAAATCTCCTTATTGCAGCTATTGAATTTTCTACATTGAAACCTCTGCTATGTTTGCAGAGTCTGTCCCGCTCTCTGGCAAGAATGTTCTATACTCAGAGGAGGGCTATGAGAGGAAGATGTTTGCATTTTTGAACTGAGTTCCTGTTATATATCATGAGAAAAATTGCTGCTAGTAGAATAGCAGTTACATCAATGAATTAACATAAGAAAGGATGTCTTCATTAGTTTCTCCTCAGCCTCACGTACTCACAAATGTGTGCAGTCTGAGCTCAGCTGCCTCACAAAAGTGGTTTGCTGACAATATTAATTCCTCCTCCGCCACGTCCAGCCCACACACATCTCAACAATTTGTCTTCATATTGGAAGCATTCTGCATTAGATGTTTCTACTGTGCCTTTGCACAGCTTGAGGAAAAATGATTATTTTTAAATTAAAAAGGTTTTATTAACAATAGCCTTTCAGAATGGAGAGAATTGAATTCCTCAACCTTCATTTTTTTTTGTTGCCTCTCTTCCAGAAATGGGGTGGGGTGTATTCCCTTTGTTTGCAGAGTTCTTTTGTATACCAATGCCTCTGCTATAGAGCAGTGGACAAGTAGGAAGCATCCATCAGTGCAGCCTCCACATCAGGGACACAGAAACTCTGGTGGCTGTTATGGAGTGTGTGATGCATTTTTGTACACCCAACACAAGTTACTGGTAAACAAAGGGTGTAATGGGGTGTTATCTTTCATAAATTGATGGATTGAGTTTAAGAGCCATGAGGTAATGATGCAGTTCTACAAAACTCTGGTTAGACCACACTTGGAGTACTGTGTCCAGTTTTGGTTGCCTCATTATAGGAAAGACGTGGAAGCGTTGGAAAGGGTGCAGCGCCTTCTTCCCAGAGTACCACTGCTCAATACAAGAGAGAATGGCTTTAAGGTAATGGGTGGGAAGTTCAAGGGAAATATCAGAGGAAGGTTTTTTTTACCCAGAGAGTGGTTGTCGTGTGGAATGCACTACCTGGGTAGTGGTGGAGATAGGTATATTGGTGAATTTAAAGGGACCACTGGACAAGCAGATGGAAGAATTTAAAGTGGCGGGTCTAAAGGTCAGATCTAGGTTCTATAACTTGTATGTTATGTGACGGATGTTACATATAATTTTAAATACATTACAACTTTGATAAGATGGCATTCTTTAGTTCGGCCACGCGAGTGAATTTTCAAGACTGTTGGATGTTACTTCTATTAAAAACCCCAATACATATTAATTCAATGCATACAAAATTTTCCAGTAAACTCAATGAATTTTTCAAGGGAATGTGGGAAGAGAGACCCTGGTGAATTTAAAGATAATGCATGAACTGGAGCTTCAGTGAGCTGCAGGGGAGCATAAGAACTAGAGCACTGGTGAATTGATCAGGAACTTTTTGAGTTTCAAAAAAGTGCATCAAACTGCACAGAATGTGCCAGTGACAAACTAATGGCATTACTAAATGATTGGATAGTGCATTAATTGGATTTAATTTGGTATGGTTGGACAGCCCGCTCCTCATTTACAAACAGTGTAGTCAAGAACAGATATGAAAATAAAACCATTTGGATGAAAGGTCGTGTGCTTGGTACTTTCTCAATAGCTAATTAGATAGGTGCCAGGTTTCCTGTTGAACTTGCTGCATTTTCAGATTTCCACAAAGAAATACAACTAAGCACCATATTTTCCTCTGCCGCCCATGCTGCTCTGTGTTACATGGCGGACTTCTCATGAAGTGCAGGTGACCACCATGAACGTTTGCAGTCCTCAGGTTAGGAAATCTGAGGACTACAGTGCTAAGCCAGCCCTGGGTTAAATCTCGCACAGTCTTCTTGAAGACATTGGCCAAGAAATTACTGCCATGAACACACTAAGTGACTTTTTCTATTTGTTTTAATTCAGTTAGTTTAAATATATTTAATTATTACATTTTTTTATGGTGCTTTACTGGGTAGATGAAGAGGTGGTGTTTCACTTACTGAGTGTAAAGAACTAGAGGTCATTGTCTCAAAATAAGGAGTTAACCATCCAGACTGAGTTGAGAACTTTCTTCACCCACTAGGTAGTAAATCTTCAGAATTCTCTACTCAAGAGGTTTGTGAAAATTCAGTTCTTCACAGTATGAGGGGTTGAATGATCTATTCCTGCTTCTGTTCGTGTTTTTAAGTCGTTCTTGAGTCCTCTTAAATGCTCATTTGACACTCAGAGATTCTCACCAGCTTTAAAAGCAATTCTGCAAGTAGGGAAGCAAAGTAGATTTACACTGAGTTATGCCAAGATGCACTGGGCTATGCCAGGAAGTGGGACATCTTAGAGGAATGCAGCACCTGGGACCACTCTGGTAGAGTCACCAGCTACCTTGGAAAGGAAGACAATAATCAGATTCAGTAGAAGTACATTAGTAATACTGTAATTTACTTGTGTGACATGGCTCACAATGGACACTGTATGGTCGATTAAGACATTCCTTCTAACTTGCATGTATAATGAAGCTAAGGAAATGTGACCAGCAAATTCAGATTGCTTTTTCCATTTCCAAAAATTAAAGTGAGAACCTAGGCCTAATTTTTATTTTCTACCTTCAGATTGCCCCTTTGTGGACAGGATTTCAGGCTGATTTAGTAAGCCCAATTTCGTGCACCCATATAAAAATGTATAGATAAATAACATTGTCCTGGCAGCACAGTTAGCTTAGCGGTTAGCACAACACTATTACAGCATTGTCTGTAAGGAGTTTGTACCTTCTCCCCGTGTCTGCAAGGGAGTTTCCTCTGGGTGCTCTGGTTTCATCCGACCCTCCAAAACATACAGGGTTGTAGGTTAATTGGGGAATTTCAATGGCATGGGCTTGTGGGGCAAAAGGTCCTGTTACTGTGTTGTAAGTTTAAATTATTTTTGAAAAATTTAAAATTAAAATTAAATAAAAAAAATTAAAATCGAGTATGTTTTTCAAAGACTAAGTTATGAATTCTGGTAACTATATTGATCAGGTTTCAGATACTGATCAGATCTGATACTCAATCCCATTATTTTCTGCCGTATCTTCCATTATTCTAATTTTCACTGGAAAATAATGCAATCCATTTTATTTTCCATCTGTCCAGGTGTGGCCCAAGTATAGTTCGTGCCACATACTAGTGCAGTATTTGTGGCTTAGAAAATCCTTGGTGATCTAAGGTCAGATGACATCAGAAATTTTGCATTGATGTGAAACATAATCAGCCATAAAAGTGCCTTTGACCTTCCCATAAGACAAACAAAGTGAATTTGAAATAGAAATCAATAGTGTATCTGAACTGAGACAACAGGGGTCCAGATCCACTAAGCTAAGCAAGAGACTCTCAATGGGAGGTGACTGGAGTAGGGTTTATTTAAACTTAATTCTTTAGGCAGAAAATAAGAAAATAATATCTGCTGGAAGAGCTCAGAGGGTCTAGCAACATCAGTGGAGGCAGAGAGATGGTCCATATTCCTGCATCTGCATTCTCTTATGTCTGGATCGTGGTGGAACATGAATAGTGTTATGATACAAATGGTGAGGAAAATCAGTTAGGAAGTAACAACAACTGAATACCAATTCCTGTAAGGATAGACTGGATTTTAATGTTTCCTTATGACTCTAGATGCCTTCCTAACTGGAAATGGCTGGTTTTGGCTACCTGTTGTTAGCTGGTGATCTACCACGCTAGTTTAGTTGGCATGTGCCATTCTTCTTCTTTGGCTTGGCTTCGCGGACGAAGATTTATGGAGGGGTATGTCCACGTCTGCTGCAGGCTCGTTGGTGACTGACAAGTCCGATGCGGGACAGGCAGGCACGGTTGCAGCAGTTGCAAAGGAAAATTGGTGGGTTGGGGTTGGGTGTTGGGTTTTTCCTCCTTTGTCTTTTGTCAATGAGGTGGGCTCTGCGGTCTTCTTCAAAGGAGGTTGCTGCCCGCCGAACTGTGAGGCGCCAAGATGCACGGTTGGAGGCGATATCAGCCCACTGGTGGTGGTCAATGTGGCAGGCAGCAAGAGATTTCTTTAAGCAGTCCTTGTACCTCTTCTTTGGTGCACCTCTGTCTCGGTGGCCAGTGGAGAGCTCGCCATATAACACGATCTTGGGAAGACGATGGCCCTCCATTCTGACTGCATAATCCACAAAGTCAGTTAAGAAGATTTATTTATTCAAAATTCAAGATTCCTTTATTGTTACATAATAAAAACACAAAAATGATTTTAGTCTGCCATAAGGAGAATAGATTCACCATCGGCATAAGTTGCGGGGCGCCTCCTACAGTCAGAGAAAGAGAAGCAAAAGAGAGTCCCCCAGAAAATATTAGCAACCCGAGCTCCAGATCTGAATCTCCGATATGATTAGGAGCCCTTCAGCACCCTCGGAATCTTCTTGCATCCTGGTACCGATACCTGGTTCCCTTCAGCCAGTATCGAGCCAACCTCCAGCAGTCCGTAGCCCGGTGTGAATCCTTTGCAGTCTCCAGCAGCCTTCGTGAGTTCCTCGTCTCGAGTCGCCAACAGCCCGTCGCCTGTGTGTTACTCAGCTGCAGAGCCTCTTGCTGGTCTGCAGCCATGGTCACCATGCCATGGGTCATCTCCTCTGCTTCTCCTTCTCAAACGGGGTGGGGGTATTGGTGCCCTTCACCAATCTTCTGCTTCCCTGGTGGCTGCTGACAATCATAGGAACTCCCATCTAGGGTCCAGACCCCACGGTCACAGGATTTTAAATAAAACCACTGTCTAACCAGCTGTTTAAAGCCTGTATGGAGCCAATGGCAGTCAGACTGGGCGGTTAGACCCCGCGGGGGAGTGCTGTGTCTCTGGTCCCCACTCTCTGCAGTCTGCAGCAGTGACAGCGCTGCCACCAGATAAGATACCTTTATAGTATATCGTTGTGTCACATTGTTATGTCCAATGATCCATTTGTCGAATGCTGATTCATTGTGATGTGTGTAGCATTTTATTTTTAAAATCAAAAAGACCCACTGTCATGAAAACATTTTGCAAACTGACAATCACTTGTTTGCTGTGACCTTATGATGTTGAAACAGCATTGTTATCAATGCAGCATATTCTTACGCTCACTGTTCATTCTGCTGAGTAAAATTATTATTCTCAGCAAAGCATTTCAAGCATTATTTCATAAGTATGCTCATATAATGTGATCATTGATTTCTGTTATTTCCAAGAAAATGGAATTTACAAAATGAATACTGCATTAAAAAAAAATAGACACATGTTTTTTTAAATAAAATCATAATGGAATTCATTGTCTGTACAATCTCATCATGGAGTTCATGGGTTAATACATAGGGGATTAATGTTTGAGGAGATTATTTACCAGCAATCACTCTCAGCCAATTTTTTTTTCCTGGGTGATCTATGTTCTGACAATTGAACTTGGCTTATTTCTTTTGGAGCCTTCAGGATTGATATCGCCACTGTCAATCTTGAGGAGAAATTCCTGGCTGCAAATCTGACTTAGAATACTCATTAACTATAATTTTAATGTAATTAATATTGTATGTTTTACAGTGGATTTAGATCGGGAATAAAAACACAAACTGATTTTGATCAATTTTCAGTTCTTATTCCAAGGTAAACTATTTCAGGAAGAGTACTTTGACTCTCAGTCACTAGGGCTATTGGCAGAACAACCAGGCTTTGGTGGTTGAAAAGATCTAAAATTTGGAGAATAACATGCATTAATACTCAAAGCTTAAGCTGATAGGATGATGGGATCCATGTCTTATCAGGATGGTACTATTATGGGCTAATTGGTAAAGTCAATGGTGAGAAGGCTTCTTTTTTGTAGAGTTGAATCAGAAATGTAATTCCCACGGGCGGGGTTGCCGATCCATTTGTCAGCTCGACTCATAAAATAGATCCCCATTATGCATGAGGAAAACTGCAGCTAGTCTGACCTCATTTATTGTGAAATAGGATCATTCATCATTATTTCATCAGCCGCCACACAGTCTCACATATCTAATTAAATTTCAAGTGAGAGTACTGAGGCAGATGAATTCCCTGCCTGTGAGTACAATTCATTTAGAAGGAGCACCTCTGCAGTTCGTGATCTTTAAGCACATCAAAGGAGGACCATATTGTAATAATACATTACAATAAGAACTCAAAGGTTTCACTGTCAGGAATTCAAGATGGAGCAAATCTCCAAACCTGAAATGTGGCATGGGCAAAGTTTGGACTTTCCGGCATTTAAAGGGCAGCTAAAATAATTTTGTAGTCTAATATATTTGTGCATAGTAAAAATGAAATACTGTAAAAGGATTGGAGTTTCCAGGACTGCACAAGAACAGTGTATTATTCCTTTCTCCAGGGACTACTTTCGATCATCACCAGGGCAACACAAAATGTGATTTCTCCATACTGATGCAGCCTGGACAGAAAATATATGAATAAAAATGTGTAATTCTTGATGGTAAACATTTAGAAATGAAAAACATACCACATTAAAACTTGATTGAAATTAATACCAGCATCAAATGCTAAATGTGCAATACATTCATAAATGCACAAGGTACTGATAAATCAAAAAATTCAGTTGTATCCAAGTAAAACTACAATATTTTGTATTGTGTTTCATTTAAATGAATAATTATCCATGTCATTTCAGAGGACACTTAAAGCTGAAGCTAAGCCATGTACTTCTCTGCTGTGTATTTTGCGCATGTGATTAAGTAATGGAAGACAACATCTATTCACTATTTTTAGATCTTGGTATCACAGATCTTATTACTGAATGCATGCACAATTCTAAAAATGACACCCAGAAGCCCAAACATGCAAAACAGCAAAATTCAACATTCTTTGCATTCACTCATCAATATCCATTTAAGGTTTTAAATTTAGACATACAGCACAGTAACAGGCCCTTCTGGCTCAAAGGTTTGTGCCACCCAATTAACTTGCAAATCCGTACACTTTTGAAGGGTGGGAGGATACCCACGCAGACACGGGAAGAACGTACAAACTCCTTAAAAACAGTGCTGGATTCAAAGTCAGGCCACTTGGTACTGTAACAGCATTACACTAACTGCTAAGCTCTGGGATCTGTATTCAGAATAAGTATTGATGAATGTTTCCTGTCTCTAGGAGAGAAGGAAGCAAAGTAGCAGTCAGCTGGAAAAATAGCCTTCCAGCAATCAAAATCAGAGTTCAAATCCAGTATGTTCTCATGGAAATTTGAGGGAGATTTTAACTGCAGCCACTTGGCAGAATCCAGGTAGTTGAGAGAGCAATCGAAATTGCGTGAGGGAATCATATCAATCTGGCTCGTTTTAAACTATGGCCAAAATGGGGAAATGGCTAAAATAGATGGTATTCTTTTAGATCTGCAGCTTGGTTCTGAGTCGTACTCAGCCATGACTCTACTCAGCGTTAATCAAAGCAGCAGATGAAAATCACAACCCACAGATTCTGTGTGGGATGTTGGTAGGCGAATCTCAATGGAAATTCTAAAAGGTTAATATCGGCTCATAAACACTCGGTAGCTTCAGGTCAAGATCAAAGCAGTATATCAAGGACTTTGTCCTTTCTCCACATACTATTAAAAGTTAAGATCTTTGATTATTTGCATTCCTTTTGCTCTTATATCTTCTTGCTGTTTCAAGTACATTTTGCTAGTGAAATATTTCCAACGAGTAGATTTCAGATTTAATGACAGAGAACATGCATGACATCACATACAACTCTGACATTTTATTTTCCTGTGGACAAGGCAGAATTACCATTCATTGCTGTAAACAAATAAAGAACTGTAAACAGATAACAAATGTAAACAAACTGCAATACAGAGAGATTTAAAAAATCAATAAGGTGCAAATGTAAGAATCCTTAAATGAGTCCCTGATTGAGTTGTTGTTGAGGAGTCTGATGGTGGAGGGGTAGCAGCTGTTCCTCAACCTGGTGGTGTGAGTCTTGTGGCACCCATATCTCTTTTCTGATGGTAGCACAGAGAATAGAGTGTGTGCTGGGTAGTGTGGATCCTTGATTGCTGCTGCTCTCCGATGGCAGCATTCCCTATAGATGTTCTTGAAGGTGGGAAGGGTTTTGCCTGTGATGTCCTGAGCTGTGTCCACTACCATTTGGAGGGCTTTGGTATTGGTGTCCCCATACCAGACCGTGATGCAACCAGTCAGCACACTTTCCACCACACCTCTGTAGAAATTTTCCAGTGTTTATGATGTCATGCCAAATCTCCGCAAACTCCTGAGAAAGTGGAGGAACTGATGAGCTCTCTTCATGATGAGATTAGTGTGTTGGGTTCAGGAATGATCCTCTGAGTTAGTGACTCCCAAGAATTTAAAATTGCTCCCTCTCTCCACCCCTGATTTTCCCCCAGTGATCACTGGATCATACACTCCTGGTTTTTCCCTTCTTGAAGTCAAGCATCAGTCAAAATGGTGATATTGAATGCGAGGTTGTTACTGGCGCACAGTTCAGCCAAGATTTTGATCCCTTGTATGATGACTCATCACCCTTATACAACCCACCACTGTGGTATCGTCAGCAAATTTGTACATGATAGTTGTTGTCATACCGAGCCACACAGTCATGGATGTAAAGCGAGTAAAGCAATGGGCTAAGAAGGCAGCCCCCTGATGCTCCAGTACTGATCGAGATTGTGGAGGAGATGTGCCTACCAATCCTCGGATTGTGGTTTGAAGGTGAAGAAATCCAGAAACCAATTGCCCACTGGGGTGTTGGAAATGTATTAACACAAGTACCTTGTGTTAATGACGATAACGATGGAGTTAATATAGTTAGCTTGTGTTCACAATTAACTTAAATTGTCTATTTCATTAGGATCAGGAGTTAAGTATTTGGAAACATGATCCCTGTTTGGCTGCAAACCCCAGAATATACCATTAGTTTATCACTTGGTCTTGTGGCAGCAAGGAAATTTTGGCAGCATTATTCATCCAAGATTTTCATCAGATTGGTGAAAGAACCTTGTTCCTCTTGGGATTCCTCTTGAAGTCAGCAGAGAGCACTTATTGTAGTTATTCTGCATCTGTTCATTAATAAGGGGAATGGAAATTTCCATTGCTGTTCTGCATTACAAAACATCTGCTGGCAAGAAAATAACTGTCTTCATTTCTTCATAAAGAGGGTGTTTCATTTATGTTATTGTTAAGGGCTTAAGGTAACTGCTACGGTCAGCATAGTTATAAATGCATTGAGCCTGCAACTTTCCATGAGGCTATTTTTTGCCTTTTTTCATTGGTGATTGATGAAACTCTTTGCTTAATGTATTACAAAGCATTGAAAGCTATTGTATTTTAATGCCATCACATTGGTTTCACGCTTATAGTTTACGCTGAATCACTTGGATAGAATCTGATCACAAGAATAAAATCTCGTTTTTTAAATTAATCAAAAACTACAAAGTCATTTTATCCTTTTGATTTTTCTTAATGAGCCAATATATCTTGCATCATACAACCAGGAAATATATTTTCAGGAGGAATCCAAAGAAAGGTATATTTCGGGGAAGAAATTAGACCGTGCTCACTTGATCATTTACCCTGTATGAGCCTATCTGTGAAAACATAGCACCAGATCAATCTACAGCAGCTTAAACAAAGACAGAACATAGAATACACAACATGGAAATGTACAGAGCGGGAATAGTGCCTTCAGCCTGTGCAGGTATAGTCTTATTCTGTTTTCAGGTGCACTTCTAGATCCTGTTAACTGGGTACAAAACTATAATCAAGAAGCTAATTAATTTAGGCGTCATGCATCATGGGCTAAAGTTTCTGTGCTGTAGTTCTATGTAAATAAACTAACTGGTTGTTCATCTTAATTCTTGACACTTGAGAAGAGTGATAATAGTTTTTGAGGAAATTCATTGAGAGTGAATTATGTTGGAATGTTCTTAGAATATGATCACAAGAAGCAAGGAGCAGGAGTGGGCCCCTCAGCCTCTCAGGCCTATCCTGCCATTCAATATGATCATGGCTGATCTATATTGATTTTAATTCCTCTTCTGTGCCAGTTCCCCATAACCCTAAATTCCTCAATCTTTCAAATATTTATGTATTTCTACCTTAAATATATCTAAGGATTGAACCTCACCATCCTTAGGGATAGAGAATTCCAGAGACCCCCCAGAGAAAAGAAGTTTCTATACACCTCTGTGTTAAATAACCAGCTCCTTATTTTTTCATTATGTCCCCTTGTAAGTGACTCTCTTACAAGCAAAAAATATCTCAACAAAGTTGTCAAGTCCCTTAGGATCTTGTATGTTTGAAAAAGGTTGTCCCTTGAACGATGTTGAGAAAGTACACGTTGCACTCAGAGGAGGGCAGGGGCCCCTTGAAATCAATGCTCAGGCGTTCAAAGGGGCGGGTAGCCTTTGAATACAGTACTTGCAGTCTGTCGTCCTTTGATCGAACGATAGTAGAGGAGGCCTGCAGGAATGCTTCAAAGCAACACAGCCGGAGTTTGAAGCTTTTGGATGTATCAGGCAATTGTGGGCTGAGGTCCAGCTTTTCTGACTTCAGAATCTGCTCTATTATCAAAACTCTTGTCAATAATTAAAAAAAAAATTTTTTTAATTTTTCACACTATAAACCAAGATACATACAGACATTTTTCTTCTTAAATATATGCAGTGTCATTTTCACCCCCTCTCCCCCCCTCCCTTCCCTCCCTCCCTCACCCCTTTCCCATTTATTTGAAGTTCAATCTATAAGATACATTAAACCCGTTAAACAATGTTGTCACTTAATAAAAATAAACAAGAAATTTTACTGAGTCAGTTCTTTTCATTCTCTTCTCCTTCTGTCATTTTAGGTGGTGGAAGTCCATGGTAGGATTTCTCTATTGTGTTTCATGTATGGCTCCCATATTTGTTCGAATATTGTAATGTTATTTCTTAAATTATGTTATTTTTTCTAATGGAATACATTTATTCATTTCTATATACCATTGTTGTATTCTCAAGTTGTCTTCTAATTTCCAGGTTGACATAATACATTTTTTTGCTACAGCTAGGGCTATCACAACAAATCTTTTTTGTGCTCCATCTAAATCGAGTCCAAATTCTTTGTTTCTTATATTACTTAGGAGGAAGATCTCTGGGTTTTTTGGTATATTGCTTTTTGTAATTTTATTTAATATCTGGTTTAGATCTGCCCAAAATTTTTCCACTTTCTCATATGTCTAAATTGCATGAATTGTTGTTCCCGTTTCCTTTTTACAGCGAAAACATCTGTCTGATACTGTTGGGTCCCATTTATTTAACTTTTGAGGTGTGATGTATAGTCTGTGTATCCAGTTATATTGTATCATGCGTAACCTCGTGTTTATTGTATTTTTCATAGTTCCGGAGCATAGCTTCTCCCATGTTTCATTCTTTATCTTTATGTTTAGATCTTGTTCCCATTTTTGTTTAGGTTTACTGTTTGTTTCCTCATTCTCCTTTTCTTGCAGTTTGATGTACATGTTTGTTACAAATTTTTAAATTATCATTGTGTCTGTAATCACATATTCAAAATTGCTTCCTTCTGGTAACCTCAGACTGTTTCCCAATTTGTCCTTCAAGTAGGTTTTCAGTTGGTAGTATGCAAACATTGTATCGTGAGTTATATTATATTTATCCTTCATTTGTTCAAAGGATAATAATTTATTTTCCGAAAACAATTTTCTATTCTTTTGATTCCTTTTCTCTCCCATTCTCTAAAGGAAAGGTTATCTATTGTGAAAGGGATTAGATGATTTTGTGTCAATATTAGTTTTGGTAGTTGGTAATTTGTTTTATTCCTTTCTACATGAATCTTCTTCCAAATGTTGAGCAGATGATGCAATACCGGTGAATTCCTACGTTGCACCAATTTTTCATCCCATTTATATAGTATATGTTCAGGTATCTTCTCTCCTATTTTATCTAGTTCTAATCTGGTCCAATCTGGTTTTTCCCTTGTTTGATAAAAATCTGATAGGTATCTTAATTGTGCGGCTCTAAAATAATTTTTAAGGTTTGGTAGTTGTAAGCCTCCTTGTTTGTACCATTCTGTTAATTTATCTAGTGCTATCCTCGGTTTCCCCCCTTTCCATAAGAATTTCCTTATTATTTTCTTTAACTCCTTGAAGAATTTCTCTGTTAGGTGTATTGGTAATGACTGAAATAGGTATTGTATCCTTGGGAAAATATTCATTTTAATACAGTTTATCCTTCCTATCAGTGTTAATGGTAAGTCTTTCCAATGCTCTAAGTCGTCTTGTAATTTTTTCATTAATGGATGGTAATTGAGTTTATATATATGGCCGAGGTTTTTATTTAGTTGTATACCTAGGTATCGCATTGCTTGTGTTTGCCATCTAAATGCCGATTCTTTCTTATACTTTGAGAAATCCGCATTATTCATTGGCATTGCTTCACTTTTATTTGCGTTGATCTTATATCCCAATACTTCTCCATATTCCTTCAATTTCCTATGTAATTCTTTTATTTATATTTCTGGTTCTGTTAAGTATATTATAACGTCATCTGCAAATAGACTGATTTTATATTCCTTCTCTTTTATTTTTATCCCTCTTATTTTATTTTCTGTTCTTATCAGTTCTGCTAGTGGTTCTATAGCTAACGCGAACAGTGAGGGAGATAGTGGACATCCCTGCCTTGTTGATCTGCTTAAGTTAAATTGTTTTGATATATATCCATTTACTGTCACTTTCGCCAATGGTCCCTTATATAATGCTTTAATCCAATTAATATATTTCTCTGGTAGGCTGAATTTTTGTAGTACTTTGAATAAATAATTCCATTCTACTCTATCAAAGGCCTTCTCTGCGTCTAAAGCAACCACTACTGTTGGAGTTTTATTTCCTTCTACTGCATGAATTAAGTTAATAAATTTACAGATATTGTCTGTTGTTCGTCTTTTTTTAATAAATTCAGTTTGATCTAGATTTACTATTTTTGGTACATAGTCGGCCAATCTGTTTGCTAATAGTTTAGCTATTATCTTATAATCTGTGTTAAGTAAAGATATTGGTCTATATGACGCTGGTGCAAGTGGATCTTTCCCTATCTTTGGTATTACTGTAATTATTGCTGTTTTGCATGAATCTGGTAAGCTTTGTGTTTTATCAATCTGGTTGATTACTTCCAGGAGGGGAGGAATTAATAAATCTTTAAATGTTTTATAGAATTCTATTGGGAATCCATCCTCTCCTGGTGTTTTATTGTACGGTAGTTTTTTTTAATATCTCCTGCAATTCTTCTATTTCAAATGGTTTTATTAATTTATTTTGCTCCTCTGTTTGTAATTTTGGTAGTTCAATTTTAGATAGAAATTCATCTATTTTGTCTTCTTTCCCTTCGTTTTCAGTTTGATATAGTTGCTCGTAGAATTCCCTGAAGTTTTCATTGATCTCCGTGGGATTATATGTAATTTGTTTGTCCTTTTTCCTTAATGCCAATACCATTCTTTTAGTTTGTTCTATCTTAAGATGCCACGCTAGAATTTTGTGTGTTTTTTCTCCTAGCTCATATTTCTGTTTTGTCTTCATTATGTTCTTCTCCACCTTATATGTTTGTAGGGTTTCATATTTTATTTTTTATCTGCCAATTCTCTTCTTTTAGTTGTATCTTCCTTTATTGCTAATTCTTTTTCTATATTTGTTATTTCCCTTTCCAACTGTTCTGTTTCCCGATTGTAGTCCTTCTTCATCTTGGTTACATAACTTATTATTTGCCCTCTGATGAACGCTTTCATTGCGTCCCATAGTATAAACTTATCTTTCACTGATTCTGTATTTATTTCAAAGTACATTTTAATTTGTCATCCAGTGAATTCTCTAAAATCCTGTCTTTTAAGTAGCATGGAGTTTAATCTCCATCTATACATTCTTGGTGGGATGTCTTCTAGCTCTATTGCCAATAACAGGGGTGAGTGGTCTGATAATAGTCTAGCTTTATATTCCGTTTCCTAACTCTCCCTTGAATGTGGGCTGATAACAGGAATAGGTCTATTCTTGAGTATGTTTTATGTCTTCCCGAATAATATGAATATTCCTTTTCCTTTGGGTGTTGTTTCCTCCATATATCCAAAAGTTGCATTTCTTGCATCGATTTAATTATAAATTTGGTTACTTTGTTCTTTCTGTTAGTTTTTTTTCCAGTTTTATCCATGTTTGAGTCCAAATTACGGTTAAAATCCCCTCCTATTAGTATGTTCCCTTGCGTATCTGCTATCTTCAAAAAGATATCTTGCATAAATTTTTGATCTTCTTCATTAGTTGAATATACATTGAGTAAATTCCAAAATTCTGAATATATCTGACATTTTATCATTACATATCTCCCTGCTGGATCTATTATTTCCTCTTCTATTTTGATTGGTACATTTTTATTGATTAATATATCCTCTGGCTTTTGAATTATATGATGCTGCTGTTACATGTCCTATCCAATCTCTCTTTAATTTCTTGTGTTCCACTTCAGTTAGATGTGTTTCTTGTACGAATACTATATCATTTTTTTCTTTTTTCAGTAAATTTAACAGTTTCTTCCTTTTGATTTGGTTATGTATTCCATTAATATTTAAAGTCATATAGTTCAACATAGCCATTTCATACTTTGTTTATTTTTCTTTTCCGTTTCCTCATCACCACCTTCCCTTCTTATCCATTTCTGCTTTCTTTTTTTGAACACATTATAAGACAACATTTCTTAAACATAAAATATTTCCACTATTCTAATATCTAAAATTCCTTTAACCCCAATAGTCCCTCCCCTTTCTGAGTTGCCCTTTGTCCCTTGTCGGGCAACCACATCTCCCCTCTCCATTTGGATTTGCGAATCTGCTCGCAAGCGTCAACTGATTTCGCAGTGACTGTAATTCTTCCCCACCCAGCCCCCCCAGAAAAGATTTTAATCTTCATATATAACAAAGGTCACTCTCTTAATTCCCTCCTTACTTCCTTTCTTTCCCTTCTTAGTTTTTACCTATACTCTATTTTTATACACACACACACACACACACACACACACACACACACACACACACACACACACACACACACACACACACACATATATATATATTTTTTCTTTGGCTTGGCTTCGCGGACGAAGATTTATGGAGGGGGTAAAAAGTCCACGTCAGCTGCAGGCTCGTTTGTGGCTGACCAGTCCGATGCGGGACAGGCAGACACGATTGCAACGGTTGCAAGGGAAAATTGGTTGGTTGGGGTTGGGTGTTGGGTTTTTCCTCCTTTGCCTTTTGTCAGTGAGGTGGGCTCTGCGGTCTTCTTCAAAGGAGGCTGCTGCCCGCCAAACTGTGAGGCGCCAAGATGCATGGTTTGAGGCGTTATCAGCCCACTGGCGGTGGTCAATGTGGCAGGCACCAAGAGATTTCTTTAGGCAGTCCTTGTACCTTTTCTTTGGTGCACCTCTGTCACGGTGGCCAGTGGAGAGCTCGCCATATAATACGATCTTGGGAAGGCGATGGTCCTCCATTCTGGAGACGTGACCCATCCAGCGCAGCTGGATCTTCAGCAGCGTGGACTCGATGCTGTCGACCTCTGCCATCTCGAGTACCTCGACGTTAGGGGTGTGAGCGCTCCAATGGATGTTGAGGATGGAGCGGAGACAACGCTGGTGGAAGCGTTCTAGGAGCCGTAGGTGGTGCCGGTAGAGGACCCATGATTCGGAGCCGAACAGGAGTGTGGGTATGACAACGGCTCTGTATACGCTTTACATACGCACATACATATAGTTTGTTGTCATTTTGTTCTTGTTATATCTCTTTATCTCTCTGCCTGTTTTGTAGTTGTTCTGCAAATTTTCGTGCTTCTTCCGGATCCGAGAATAGTTTGTTTTGCTGCCCTGGAATAACTATTTTAAGTACCGCTGGGTATTTTAACATAAATTTATAACCTTTTTTCCATAGGGTAGTTTTTGCTGCATTGAACTCCTTCCTCTTCTTCAGGAGTTCAAAACTTATATCTGGATAGAAAAAATTTTTTTGACCCTTGTATTCCAGTGGTTTTTTGTCTTCTCTTATTTTTTTCATTGCCTTCTCCAATATATTTTCTCTTGTTGTATATCTTAGGAATTTTACTAGAATGGATCTTGGTTTTTGTTGTGGTTGTGGTTTAGGGGCTAATGTTCTGTGTGCCCTTTCTATTTCCATTTCTTCCTGTAATTCTGGTCTTCCTAGGACCCTGGGGATCCATTATTTTATAAATTCTTTCATATTTTTGCCTTCTTCATCTTCCTTAAGGCCCACTATCTTTATATTGTTTTTTTCTATTATAATTTTCCATTATATCTAACTTCTGAGCTAACAGCTCCTGTGTCTTTTTAACTTTTTTTTATCAGATTCTTATAATTTTTTTTTCAGTCATCTACTTCCATTTCTATGGCTGTTTCTCATTCTTCCAGCTTGTCCACTCTTTTTCCTTTATCTGTCATGATCATCTCTAATCTATTCACTTTTTCTTCTGTACTTTTTATTCTTCTTTTTATTTCACTGAATTCTTGTGACTGCCATTATTTTACTGTTTCCATATATTTTTAAAAAAATATATATCCATGTACTTGCCCTTCCCTTCTTCTTCCATTTCTCTGTGTTCTTCCTCCTCTTCTTCTGAGTCCACTCCAGGATCTGTGTCCTTTACCTCTGTCTCTTCTAGTTTTCTTGTTGGGTTGTTTGTTTTATTTTGTTGGGTATTTTTGGTCTTCTTATTTCTATTAGAAGTGTCTTGGTGTTGGTCTTCTTCCTCTGGGTTGGTCATCTGTTGTTTCTTTGATTTCTTATTTTTATTCTCTTCCTTCTTGTTCTCGTTATTTTCTATGTTTTCCTCTTGCTGTTGTGTTGTAGTTGTCTGTTTTAGCTGTGGAGATCTACTCCTCAGCTGGTCCCCCCTCCCGTCAGTGTTATTTTTGTCTTGCGAGGATTCGCGCATGCGTGGTTGCGCACTTTTATTTGGCTCCATGAGCCATTTTTGTAGTCCTGAGTTCGGGGCTTCCACTGACCTCAGGGAGCGGGCTTCTCTCTCCACGGCAGGCCTCCTCATACCGGTAAGGCCTTCACCTTCTTCTTCCGACATCCTTCCTTCTTCTTTTCTTCCCGTTGTTTTTGGTTTTTCTTTCTTCGCTGCCATTTTCTCCACACTTTTACTTTCACTTTGTTATGGTTTTTATGTTTGTGCCTTTGTTTTTTCGCTATCTTTTTTTTAACTTTTCTGGAGAGGGCTGGAGTTCCCCTACCGGGCACTACTCCATCACGTGACTCCCACTCTTGTCAATAAAATTGATGCACCATCAATTACTTCAAAGACTAGAAGTTATAGAGAAGCTGATAGGCTTTCATTGACAACAGATTGGAGGAACGTCCTTGCTGGTCGACTGTCCTGGACTGAGGACAGAGCTGAGGCAGTCGCCTTTATTCAGGGGTCTGTGGAAGGAGTCTCAGGCACAATCAACAAGGGGCGTGTCCTATCACTCCTTGTTCATCTAAACTTCAAGGTACACAAACTGTCCAGCCTCTCTTGATGGGATAAGCCTCCTATCTCAGGAATTAGCCTGGTGAATCTCCTCTGAACTGCCTCCAAATTCTTTTTTTTTAAGGTAAGGAGCCAAAAATAGGTCCACTGTAGAAATGTAGCCTCTTTTCTGATTCTTTACCTCCTTGCATTGTATTTGCAATGTGCAATGTTCATTGAGTCTTTTGGATACTGGAGTGCATCCCAAGGCCTTGAAAGTGGTTCACGTCCAAATCTGGCCATAAGCCCCATCACAAACATACTTTCAAAATGATGAACAAGAGGGGGGGATATCACACAAAATTAGCCTTGTATCTTCAGGAAATATCTGAGAGCAGCAATCATGGAAAAAGAGGTCAGCCACCAGTGAGAAAAGGGGAAAAAGTAGCTAAGTCCCCAGCAGGAAGAGGAGGAGATTGGAAGATAAGAATTTGGATAATCTTGATGCCTCTGGCTTTAGACTAGGGAAATTTAAACACTGAAATTGGTCCTGATCTTAGCCAGCAAATGGCCATTTAGTAGCAGTATGTGGGTATTGAGGACAAGGGAATTAAACTCTAGAAAGAATAGCAATGCAGTTGCAATTACAATGCAGAGTCACTAGAAAATGCACACTTTCTGCAGGTACGAGGATGTATTGCTAAGCATTATAATGTATTTACATGGTTGCAACCTTCAATAACTCCTTTTAACCCTGTAGATTCGGTGGCTTTGTACCTGTGAAAACTGATCTTGTCAAATACAGCAGTTTGCAGGACATAATAGCTATTTTGGGTCTAAAACAGATGATTAGGCCTCATAACTGGCAAGATCTAACACAGGCAGGAACTAAGGTGCTTGTGTCATGTAACACTGCACAATAGCCCCAACAGCTCGTGAATTTCAGACGATGAAAACCCACTGGGCATTCCAATTTTGTGGCCCTCTATTTAAAATGACTGTCAAAGCTTTACTTTTAGTGGGGATGTACCATCAAATAATCTCAATGTCATTAGAATAATTTTCTCAATATGCACCGATTAATTTGGAAGCCGTTTCCAGCACATCCACGCCAGCAGTTGTACACCAGAAGAAAACTTTAAGATGTGCATATGTAAAATTAAAATTAAAACATTGTATGGAACAATACAAATCTATTTCAGAAACATCGCAGATTGAACTAGATTAAATAGTAGAAAAATCTTCATTTGGAAAAGCTACTTTGAATTGGAAATTTAATTCTGGTGTCGAAGTGACAAAAAAAGCATTCAAACTAGAAGACATTAACTAACGCTCTTTACTCGATAGAACTGATAAAAATGACAGATGCGCGAGTACAGTTGTACTTCCTGTTCCTTGGGTTTGTTCTCAGTATAACTTAATTGCAAAACGGGATTTATATGTATTGCTTTTTGTAGGGCATGCTGGTGATAAGCAAGTTGACTGGAGAGACGATTGCTTTCTCAACAGTGCTAATCAAAGTTCTTTGGCTTGGCTTCGCGAACGGAGATTTATGGAGGGGTAATGTCCATGTCAGCTGCAGGCTCGTTTGTGGCTGACAAGTCCGATGCGGGACAGGCAGGCACGGTTGCAGCGGTTGCAGGGGAAAATTGGTGGGTTGGGGTTGGGTGTTGGGTTTTTCCTCTTTTGTCTATTGACAGTGAGGTGGGCTCTGCGGTCTTCTTCAAAGGAGGTGGCTGCCCGCCGAACTGTGAGGCGCCAAGATTTGGCGCACGGTTTGAGGCGATATCAGCCCACTGGCGATGGCCAATGTGGCAGGCACCAAGAGATTTCTTTAGGCAGTCCTTGTACCTCTTCTTTGGTGCACCTCTGTCTCGGTGGCCAGTGGAGAGCTCGCCATATAACACGATCTTGGGAAGGCAATGGTCCTCCATTCTGGAGATGTGACCTCTAATATCATTTGCCATCTCTATGCAAAATTTCATCGTATAGTACAGGTTTTAAATAACCTCCTTTGACTTGTCAGAGTGAAACAGTAATGAAAATCAGCATAATTGAGCATGTAGCCCTCATCGCACCCTATAAGGGAGGAAATAATCACAGGTGATGTGTTTTCCTGATATGAAATAGCACTGTCACGTGCTTATACTCGAGTTTGAATGCCCAAGTTCTCCTCAATACTTTTGTGTTCTTCGTAAACGGTGACTGTTTTCAGCACCATCCCATTAGACAGATCATCTGTGGAGATTTAACAATTTACATGATTAGACTTCAAACTTTGTATACAACGTGCCGAAATGTCATTTAATGGACAAGAAATAATTAAGCTTTCTGCCCTACATTTAACAAGAAATTAACAGGTAACAATGACTCCATGTGAAAGAAATTGTAACTTACCAAATCTTTCAGAAGTGCTGAAAGATATTGTAATCACACGATGAATGGAATATTCATGATTTTCTCAGGCCTTTCGTAGTTCACTGGCGTAGGTCTGATGTTAGGTCTCAAATGGTTTTTCTGAATATTCAAAGTCATTGATTCCTTTCCAACCGTCGATATTGATTCTGCTGCTTTCAGAGCACTGATTCACTCCTTTAGTGATACTGACCCATGCTTTAGTATGGTCATGTATCATGGATAGAGAAACGTTTCTTTTGTAAGTTTCCTTTTCAGTGTATGATTAGCAAAGGGGACTTAATCCACTGGTGAAGCATGACCTTGTATATGATTGGCTCATTGACATGGGAAAAATATTAACCTTGGACAAATAAACCAAATCTGTTCAATAGCTTTCCGCTATCTATGCTGATGTCAAAAGAACGCAAAACTAGGTTCTTTTGGCAATTTTTATTCATCCTAGGCCTGTTGCATCAAGAGCTTTTCCACTTCACAAATAAAAATAATGTTCTATGATTTGCAGTACAAAATTGAAAGTGTGACAATTGAAAGATAAGCCTATACATTTTCCCTTCTATCTACTTGTCAGTGCATATCATGGTGAACCAAAGCAATTAGGCAAAGTTCTCTACATGTCACTCATTCAGCAAATAATCTCAAACCACTGAAAATAGTTGTGAAAGTACTGTATGAGTGGACAAAACACTAAGCCAAACATGAAATCTAAAATCTAAGTTGCATGTAAAATATTTTGTTATGATTAATATTTCTTAACTTTGTATGTTATTCCTCATTTAATGCCTATTTGAGCCACCCAAGTCACAAGTGAATGTCACAGACAATGACGACTGTAAATGAAATTGCAAATTATAGTTCTGTAGCATAGCAACAATAGAGGCAAACATTCTAGTCAATGTCAAAGAAAATATTATTTGAAAATGATTTGTGGGACAAAGGAGCAACAGATGGGCTCAGTTATCTGATTATGGTCACTTGATGTTAAATAGATCCATTTCCATCCAGTTCCCAGTTTCTCAGCAACACCTCGCAGCAGACCTCTGCTGGGTTGTAGTGCAGTTTATCCGAACAATCACTGAACCTTGGTTTGGCTGAACTTCTTTAGGTTCAAATTCATGTTAAACTTTAGATTAAATGTTGAAATTCAATTCAAACCTATCCTTTGGTCTTACACTTAGGCAGCTCTTGTAACCTTAGGAGAAAAATGGTTTGTGGTAAAATTGAGCTGTGGCTCTTTCATCTTGAGGAGACATAGGAGGAATGAAAGCACAAGCTGGTAAAATTTTCAGCCAGTTGAGGAGCAAATGTAGAGAGCAAAAAACCGATCAAATTCCTGGGTGTCAACATCTCGGAAGATCTATTCCAGAGCCATCCTGAAGAAGGCAAACCAGTGGCTATATTTTTCACTAGGAGATTGAGGAGATTTGATACGTCACCAAAGATTTGTGCAAATTCCTACAGGTGTACCATGGAGAACATTCTGATTGGTTGCAATGCTGTGTGGTATGGAGGTGCAAATGCACAGGACAGGAACGGGCTGCAGAAGATTGTGAAAATGGCCAGTGCCATCATGGGCATTAATTTTCACTCCATTAAGGACATCTTTAAGAAGCAGTGCCTCAGGCAGTCTCTATCCTCATCAGCCAGGCCATGCCTTTTTTCTCACTGCTACCACCAGGAAGGATGTATAGAAGCCTGAAGATGCACACCCAACATTACAAAAACAACTTATTCCCCTCTGCCATCAGATTTCTGAAAGAACAATGATCCTATGGACACTACCTCACTTCTCTTTTTTTTTTGCACTAGTTATTTTTTTTATATCTTGTATTTACGGAATTCTAATTTATAGTAATTTTGTACCTTATTCTACATAATATTGCTGTCCCAAAACAGCATATTTTGTGACACAAGTTCACGACAATAAACCTGATTCTGATTTGACTGATATATAGGCATTGCTAAATATGCAGTTAAACACTGTCTTCATGAGCATTTTAATTCTGAAGTTTGATTCCTTTAAAGTCAATACATTCATATTTCAGAAGCAGGATACAACGTGCTGGGATTAGTATGTTGAATGCTTAACACCATCCAAGAACACATTCTAGGAAGCTGTCTAATCTATTGAGCATTTCCAGCATGTTCTAAATTTGTTTGCGTTTTTGGGTATTATTAATTTTGGAATGAGAAGGTTAGGAATAAAACAAAACTGTATAATTCTATGAAGAACAGTGAGGGAGGAAGGAAGAGAGAGATACCAGGTAATATTCTTTGTTGTAAAATTAAAATGGTATTTGGAAATTTATCTATAAGAATTGAATTGTGGTTTTATGAATCTCCCTTTTTATGTGGGAATTCACATTGTGTGAATGAGTTACCTAACAACAATTTAATATGACTTGCTGTAACAAAGGAACTGCTAATATTATTACAATCAGATGTAGCCTTTGGTCTACCTGTCTAGTATCAGCTCCTCTAGCTTGTGCAGATCACAAGCAATATACTCCAGCGCCATGTCAGTGATGCGTGGACACCACGACAGGTCCAAGCAGCGTAGCTTCCGCAAGTTTTCGGCGACCAGCTCCACGCCATCATCAGTGATCTTGGAGCAGCCAGAGAGGCTGAGGGCAGTGAGGTTGGGCAGGCTGTGCACCATGTTCACCACACCGTGATTGGTGATCTCCCAGCAGGAGTTCAGGCGTAGGGTGTGTGTGGTGTATCCCTGCTTGGCAGTGAAGTAGGCCATGGCTGTGTCTGTCACATGGTAAGCCTGTAAATTCAGCTCCGTAAGGTTCGGCAGTAGTTGCGAAATGGCGGCTATGGCATCATCTGCCACATTGATACAGTCACTGACGCTCAGAGAGGTAATCCGTGCATTGAGGCTGGACCAGAGGCCTGCTTCTGTGAAATCATTGCAGCCAGAGAGCTCCAGGTGGGCAAGTCCCTGCATCTGCTCCAACATGACCTAGGAAATGGACAGAGTGAAGAGAACATGTAAAGTACATTTAATTATAACATTTAATTTAGTCAACCTATGATCGTGATAATCGTGAAATTTTTGAAATCTAACTCAAATAGTCATTCAGCACATCTATTTCATTATAAATTAATTTTAAAAAAATGTTTCCACATGTCACACGGTAACAAGCCATTTCGGCGAACAAGCCCATGCCGCCTAATTACACCCAATTGATCTAGAACCCCTGGTTTGTTTTTAAAGGTGGGAGGAAACTGGAGCACCCAGAGAAAACCCACTGGGAGAATGTACCAACTCCTTACAGACAGCGTGTGATTCGAACCCTGGTCCCATCACTGGCACTGTACCAGCTAACTGATATGCAAAATGTACTGCCCCAGTTATATCTTGTAACTTAATGTTAAATCCAGAAAAATAATAGTAATTTTTATAGCCGGAATATTCAAGTTCAGATGATGTGACAAAGCTTCATAATTTTGATGAAAATCTGGCTTTTACTGCCTTTTAGCCTCCTAACTAATTAGTGATGGCTCACTGCTAATGTGGCTGTGGGACAGGCATCATGCAAATTTGAGGGATGAAATTTGTATCCATAAATATATTAAATGTTTGAATTTATCTCTCTGATAAGATTCATGACGTGGTCTGTGACACTAAATTATGTATAAATCACATCCACTTTCAACTGATGGATTGATGATCCAATGTCAAATTCCAAAGCACATACTCTGATTAAGTTACCCCGAAGAGTCATACAGGACACCACTAGTTCACTTAACTTTGTGTTCCTATGTAACTAATTAACCAGCCAATCCAGCAGGAGGCTCCCTTCCCACAGATGTCGCCTGACCTGCTGAGCATTTAAAGCATTTTCTTATTTCCAGCATTTGTAATGCCTTTGTAGAAATAAGTAAATTTTGATGAACAGTAAAATCTTCATTATCCGGAATTCAAGCAACCGGCAGCCTCTTGTGGAAAATAAAGAGGTAAAAAAGATGAAAGTTTTAAACTGGTGCCCTTAGCAATTAGTTTCCCAATCACTCAACAAGGAATCTTAACCAACTGGCAAATTCACTTATCCAGCATCTACCAATTCCCATAGGTGCCGGACACTGGATATTTTACTGTATTATACGGGACAACACTTTTAAGACATATACCTTCAATTGAATGTATATTTTTAAATTAAGACCTCTGACCAGAAAATCCAATCCTATTAATTGTGGTCCCTGCAACAATGCTATAAAGATTGGGCTTGAGCAGCTATGAATAATTACTCAAATAAAATAGCCACGAAAAATTGGGTGTAAAGAAAAAGTTTGAAAACCAATGTTTTAATCATACCTAATTGACTCGTTATGTGCATGGTTTCATAACTCCAAAGGAAATGGGCCAATGACAATTTTTCTTAAGCAAAATATTTCAGTAACAATTGGGTCTAGAGTAGTGATTCTCAACCTTCCCTTCCCACTCACATCCCACCTTAACCCATCCCTTACTAATCACAGAGCACCAATGTCATAGGGATTACTTAAAGTGGGATGTGAGTGGGAAGAAAAAGGTTGAGAACCACTGATCTAAACAATACTGAACTGTAAGGGATTGTAACACCTCGTTCTAGAAATCAACCAATTTAATTCACAACAGTTTAAAAATAAATTAATTTGGTAATGCAATTTTTTAAAATCCTCAGATGTTGTTTTATTTAAAGACTCTTCAAGACAGATAGCAGCCTTCTCTGTGAGATCTGTTAACCATTCCTTTTTGTGAATATATTAACTGGGTTTATCCACTCATTACTACAAAACAAAGACTGTGGTGGAAATGACAATGAGCTTTATATAATTTAAACAAATCATATTAAAATCACCTTATGTAGGATTTTACAGTACTTTGCTACTGGGTGTGTTATGGTTCACCACGTTGTTTTGAGCATGAGTCACAAAAGCCATTTATATTCCATGACTTAGTCAGTTTTGTTTGGTTATGCACAATTGCTGCAAATGCCTTTGTTCCCAACAAATGAACAGAAAGACAATTGGCACAGCCTTTATTTGAGAGGTCAATATCCATAGAGAGGTGTGAAAATGATATTAATCATCAATAATGTATAATAAATTTCCATTGTATAATAAATATATAATGTATAATAAATGTATAATTATAATGTATAATAAATTTCCAGGATGGAGGGAATCAATCCAATGCACATGGCCTCACAAAATTGAGGTCTCTGGTGCCTATTCTTGTAAACCATATTTTTGAGCACATTAAATGATTGCTGTGTGTGACATTTTTATAGCAATAAAGCCAAATGCTTGTTTTATTTTTCTTTTTGAGAAAGGTTTAACATTGGTTACTGGTGATAAATACTTATGCATTTATTTGATCATTGTACATCATCAATTTTAAAATTTAAAAAATGTTTTAAATTTAGACATGCAGCACAGTAACAGGCCATTTCAGCCCACGAGTCCGTGCTAACCAATTTACCCCCCCCCCCCCCCATTAGCCTACACCCTTGGTACGTTTTGAATGATGGGAGGAATCCAAAGCCCCCAGAGAAAACCCACGCAGGCATGGGGAGATCATTCAAACTCCTTACAGACAGCACAGGATTTGAACCCCAGTCTGGTCCCAATCATTGGAGCTGTAAAGGCATTGCACTAATCAATTTTCTGTTGAAATTGATCCAACATGCTCAATTTGCATATTTATGCAGGCTTAAAATATCTGTAATGGCTCCCAGAATTCATTTTTGGTTTGAAAGGCAGATTTGTCATTAATAATCATTAAGATACTACAAAAAATACAAACAAGTCAAAATTCAAAACCTCGTGGTGAGATATATTTTCAGATAGATGCTTCAGAAGTTCCATTCTCAGCAATTTTAATGGCTACTAATTGCCAAAAGAACCCATGGAGAATTGAGAGCCATTTTATATGGATGATCAGGAACATACTGCCTGAAAAGATGATCGGAACAGATTCAACAATTATTATATATTGAAGCAAAGAAACCAATATCCTTGAGATCATGTTATTGGACTAATAACTGAGAGGCCAATTGGAAAAATTAAGAAATACAGTATCTTCCATGATGTTTAGGACAAACACACAATTTTTTTTCTTTCATTTGCCCCTGTGCTCCAGTTTTAAATTTGTAATCAAACAATTCACATGTGATTAAAGTGCACATTCCATATTTTATTAAAGGGTATTTGTATTCATTTTGGTTTGACCCTGTAGAAATGACAGAACTTTTTATATATAGTCCCCTCATTTTACTGCACCATAATATTTGGAACATAGCAATAGTAAATATTATATATTAATGTAGTCATGTCTAATACTTTGTTGCATGTCCCTTGCATTCAATTACTGTTTGAAGTCTGATTCATGGACATCACCAGGCATTGAGTATCTTCTCTGGTGATGCTCGGCTAGGTACCTACTACTTTTGTTCTTCTTGTTTCGGGGGCTTGTTCCCTTAAGTTTTCTCTTCAGCAGATGGAAGGCATGCTCAACTGGATTTAGATCGTGATTGACTTGGCAATTCAAGAATGTTCCTGTTTTTAGCTTTGAAAAACTCCTTTGTTGCTCCAGCAGTATGTTTGGGGGGATCATCTTGCCATCCAATGAGTTTGCTGGAACCTGAGCAGATAAGATACTCCTGTCCATCTCAGAATTCATTTTGCTACTACCATTGGCAGTTACACCATCAATAAGTACGTTAGTATCTGTTGGAGCCATAAATGCCAGGCCATAACACCCCCACAGCCATGTTTCACAGATGAGGTGGTATGCTTTGGATCTTGGGCAGTTCTGTAATGCTTCCACACGTTGCTCTTGCCATCACTCTTATACAGGTTAACTTGGGTCTCATCTGTCCTTTTTCAAGAATTCTCCAGGTTCTTTTAAATATTTCTTGACAAACTGTAATCTTGCCATCCTGTTTCTGTGGCTAACTAGTGGTTTGCATCTTGCAGTGCAGCCTCTGTATTTCTGTTCGTTAAGTCTTCTGCAGCAGTAGTCACCTGCCTCCTCAAGAGTGTTTCTGATCTGTTGAGGAGATTTTTCTTCATTATGAGAATTCTTCTGCAATCAGCAGCCTATCCTTTTGCGATTACTGAGTACACTCTTCCTTCTTAATGATGTTCTAAACAGTTGATTTTGATAATCCTAAAGTTTGGGCGATGTCTCCTACTGTTTTATTCTTGTTCGTCAGCCTCATAACGGCTTCTTTGACTTTCATTGGCACAACTCTGGTCTTCATGTTGAAAAATGGCAACTACAGACTCCAAAGGTGATCAAAAGCTTAGAAGCAAGCCTAGCTCTCTTGTACCTGCATCAACGAAGCGATTAATTATACCTGAGTAATCACAAACACCAGTGAAGCCAAATGTCCCAAATACAGAAAAACCTCATTAGAATGCAGTAGTTGGGGTCCAAGATTTCATACCGCCTTACAGCCGAGTCGCGGAACAGATGCATATATGTCAGAGTGCCCACGGATAATCAAACCCAGTTTTCGAAGGATCTGTTCTCGAAAACTAACAGTTTCGACGAAAGAAAGCAAGCGCATTCTTTTAATATTGGTATTCTGAATTTTGATCAACTTGTTTACAAAGTTTGGGGTCCACAGACATCTGCGCTATAAGCGATTCCGTGGATTAACGAATCGCGTTCTAATGAGGTTTTGCTGTATTATCATGCCCTGAAATGGGGGAACTGTATATAAAAACTGCTGCAATTTTTACATGGTCAAATCAAAATGTATATTTGTTTTATTACAAATTTAAAACTATGGAGGCAAATAAAGAGAAAAAATATCTTTGTCCCAAACATTATGGAGGGAACTGTATAAAATCCTATCCTACCCCAGTTCTAAGGGAATCAAAATGGTTAGGAACTGGGAGTTCTCGCCTGAATCCATAGAGCAACTGTTAGCAACCTTGATTGGGTGACCACTTTGCCAAGCACCTGCACTGTTTGTCGGCCTAAGCTAGAACTTCCCAGATGCCAACCATTTTAATTGCCCTGCCCATTCTTACTCAGACATGCCTGTCCTCAGCCTCATTCATTATTAGAGTGAGACCAAACATAAACTGGAGGAACAACACTTTATATTCCTCCTGGAAAACCTTAAATACAATGACATGAACATCAATTTTTCCAGTTTTAGGTAACCCCTCCTTCCATGTGGTTCCATTGATTTCATCTTCTTTACCTACCCTTATTCTTCCTTTTCTCTCAAACTCCCCCCCCCCCCCACCGCAACAGTCGTTGCTCTCTCTTCCAGTCTCTCCACTTCTCCCACCTTCTGTTCAAAATCCCATCACTTCTCTCTATTTATATTGTTGATACCATTCCTTCCTGCTGTAGTCTCAATAAAGGATACCGACTCAAAATGTTGACTGACCATTTCTACCCATGGATTCTGCCTGACCCACTGACTCCCTCCAGCTTCTCATTCTCAACCCTAACACATCCTACTTTCTTCTATGTTAAGGTCTCTGCAATTTAATCCATGTATGTTTTTGTTCTGGTTCTTCCAATTAATAGAAAATTATCCAAAAATGTTTTCCAAAATTTCAGTCCATTAGTGTACTGTATATATTTTAGATAAACCATGCAGAATTTGATATCATTTACTAAAAGATTCTAAAAGGCATTATACTAATGTGAACTTCAGTGATTTATTTCATAGAGATATTTTGGGAACAGGGTAATGAACTAATATGGAATATGATCGCAGAGGCTTGAAATGGGTAGGGGTGCAGAATGGGTATGTCCCTTTTCAATGATTGTTCATTAACACTTGCCCCTGCCATTGCCTTATGAAGCAAGACTGCTCATCTCTTTTTTTTCTTCGAAACTTTATTTATTCATTTTAACATATGAAGAAAGTAAGTAATTCACGTACAGAAAAAGTATAAAATAAAGTAATACAAGTACAAAGTAACATAGTTAATACAATACCAATCTCCCCCTAACAACTAAAAACTAAGACTAAAAAAAAACTATTTTTAACCCCTAAATCCCCCCTCCCCACCCCCACGATAAAGAGTGAAGAATTAATACTATTAGTATAATAAAAAATATATATATATCTTAAAAAAAAGATCAATATAGATAAAAAAACAAAAAAAATATTAATTAAGTATTAATTATTCATCCAAAAAATTTTTATTATATAAGAATATATATGAAAAAACAAAACAAAAAGAACTTAAACAAAAAAAACCAACTAATAATAAAAAAAACTTTAAAAAAGAAAGAAAAAAAAGAAAACATATATAGAAAAAATATATAATAAAAAAAGTTTTTTTAAAGAAAAAAAATGATTAATTCAAACATATTTAAATTGTATATAATCAATGAATGGGGTCGACTTTACCTCGTAAAAAGACATCTTATCTTGTATAGAAAAAGATATTCTTTCCATAACCAAACAAAACTTCATCTCTGAATACCAATTGTTCTAAAGACAATACATTTCTATTCTTCCAAGTAATCGCTATATTTTTCTTGGCCACTGCCAGCGCTAAGTAAATAAAAGAGATCTGGTAATTATCTAATTCTAAATCAATCAACGGTTGCATATTCCCTAATAAAAATATATCAGGGTCTAATACATAGACTGCTCATCTCAAAGACGTTGTCATTTCAATTCTGAGCCCCATTCCTGCACTGACATATCTGTGTCCATGTCCTCATGCACTGTCAAGCCAGGGCCACCCGTAAATTGGAGCAACAACACCTAATATTCTGTCTGGGCACTCTCCAACCGGATGACATTAATATTGACTTCTCCAGTTTATGCTAGACCACTCCCCATTCTCCCTCTCTTCCCTATCCTTCTGTCTCCTTTCCTCCAGCTCTCCACCCTTGTCCCTCTCCATTCATAGAGTCATTTCTCGTCCCCCTGTTTTTTGGTCTGTCTGCCCTCTCTTATCCACCTATTTCCTCCTACCCTGCCTCTCCCCTCACTATTTAATTCAGGTGCCTGTCTACATTTTGCTAATACCTTGATGAAGGGCTCAAGCTCAAAACATTGGTTATGTATCTTTATCTTTGCTACATGAAGTACACTGTTTGACCTACTGAGTTTCTCCAGCATGGTGTTTTACTCCAATCACATAGTCTGTAGACTTTCTTGTTTTACTCAAAGAATTTACTGTTCGGTTTCCAGTAAAAGTGATATCATTCTGCTGGCTAAGGAACTAATTACAACTGCAAGAGTTTCACAGCCAGCGGACGTGTGCATAAACGGCACATTTTTAAACTAAAAGAATATAGAACAGAGCAGACAGGAACAGGCTCTTTGGCTCACATTGTCTATGTCAACAATGATGCCACTTTAAACTTATCCCATCTGCCTGCACGTGATTTATCTCCCTCCATCCTCTGCCTTTTAATGTGGTTATATAAACATCCTTAGCAGTTGCTTTTGTGTCTGTTTCTGTCACCTCCCTTAATGGTGTGTTCCAGGCGCCTTACTCACTGTGTAAAAAAAAAATGCCTTACATATTTCCATTAAACCTACTCATCTTGCCTTAAATTTGTGTCCTTTAACATTTGACATTTCCATGGTGGGAAAACATCCCTGAGTACCTACCCAACCTCCCCAATAATTTTGTATACTTTTAAAACAAATTACTCCTCAGCCTACAGCACCCCAGAGGGAAAAAAAATCCAAATTTGTCCAACCTCTTATAGCTACTGCCCTCTAGTCTAGGGGTCTTCAAAGTGGTCATTGTTAACCCCTGGGGGTTGATTGGACTATCCAAGGAGTCTAAAAATCCAGGCGGTTGATAAATAGGGGGGGGGGGGGAGGGTCGATTGAACTATAGGGGTTGAAAGAATTGTCAAGCCTGAGGTCCCCATTCCTGCCCAGGAGCCTGAGGTGATTATTCCAAATTTAAGCTAACCAAAGTTTGATAGAGCTGCACTGTGACTTTTCAACTTTTCTAGCAGTAAAAGCAACCCTATCCTTTTTCAGGGAACCAAAGACATGGACTCCAAGATCCCTCTGTATATAATTTTTACTAATCTTTTAAATAGATAATAAGAGAAATTAAAGTTAAATCTGAATGTCCAAATATCTTCCAACAAGTTTTTTTTTAACCACTTTTGAATACATTATACTTAAGGTATTTTTGACAGAAATTGCAAAATCAAAGAGCTGGGTGGGGAGGGTATAATCTATGTACTCAAAATTAATTTTCTGGCTCAGATAGTTCACTAATCATTGTGGAATACCTTGTCATTGACATTTAGTACAACAAAAATCGTTATGACTTTTTGGGATAGTTCAGAGAAAATAATTTCAAGTCTTCATCACTCACTGACTATTGCCTTTTCTGTGCATTGAGAAACTTGTGGATGCCCATAGGTAATTCAATATATGTTTACTCCAAAAGTTGCTACAAGTTTCATGATGTGGCAAATACTGTCATTATTATACCTACAAGTTGCATCTAGAGGAATATTTAGTTGTTATTTTAAAATTGTTCTCAGATGACATTAGGGTAGGATGCTCAAGAATGTTCTATGATCTCTAAAAGTGCCAGATTATATGTAATGAAATACGATTTTACTTTATCAATCATTTCTGGAATTTTCAATATATAAATTGCATTATCTTGAGTGCATTTGAAAATTGTTTACAAATTAATAAATGTACTTGCACATGTCTGATGAATTTCAGATTACATTTATGAATCATTTAATTTAGCTTGTGAAAATACTTATCAGCTGGATGCCCATTTTTAGTTGTATACTGATTAAAATGGATCTCACTTGACAGATGCAGCATAAACAAGTGTGACGCCAATGCATGATAGATCCAGTCATGTGTACATTGTTATGCACATTTGTGCAATTTGAAGTGAGAACACATCCCATTTCCCGCATTACTCTCTGTATGTTTCTGTACTGGGGATTGTGGACTGGAAACGCGTCAGACCAATGGCAATCAGGGTGGGATAGAAGCTGTCCAAAGTAAAAAGTTGTCAAATACATGGAATGGAATGGTAATGGTGGAAGTGAGTGTCTGAAAACTCGTGCATTGACACGGTTAACTTCAACAAGCAAACTTAAAATGATGGGACTTGACAAGGCAGAAGAATTTAATGTGGTACACACTGATGCCTGAATCTTATTGCCTTGTCGCAATTAAAGTGGGAAAGTTGCAAGATGGTAGCTCAGACCTAATTTAATAATATTGAAAACTTTGGCATTATAAAATATATGGATTTTTTAATGTAAAAGGTGATATGATTGTTGAAATTGAAGGTGACGGTGAAAGGGTGTCCAATCAAGTGAGGCCATGTGAGCAAAACAAAGTAATTATAGTAATGTAGATCAACTCAGAGACATCTGGCACTTGAGCAATCTTTTTGACTTCATCCAGGACAAACCATATTTCATTTGGCGAGCTGAAAGATTGCAGAATGACTTTAACCTGGTACTTTTGGAGATCATAGAGAATCTGTCTCATATCTGAAATGTTGACTTATTTCTGAATTCATTGCTGTGGGACAAGTTCAGATGTAGTTTAACAGATGAGTAAATTCAATCCAAAAGATTTAATGTTTGAGTGGGCATACAAGTTACTGCATCAATGAATGTGGTTTCCAAAAGTACTGAAGAATTTTAGCTGGTGCATAACCTCAGTGCTATGTCATGTACAAGCAGTGTTGGAAAGGTGGAAGCTCTGCTGTTAGGACTGGTGTGAGAAGCTGCTACCAATTTAATAAAGATTATTCACCACTGGTAAGCCATTTTATAGTCGTGAAATGCCTCAAATATTAAAAGACTTATTCGGCCTGAGCCAGGATGTCAGCTACATCTTCTCAATGTCAGGACAATACTCACCATGAAAAATTGCAAAGGGAGACTTTTATAGTATGGAAGTTAATGAATTGGATGGAAAATAAAATTTAAGCATTATGTATACCAGCTGCAACAATAATTAAAAATGAATTGATTTTAAATTAAAGTCAAACTTTATTATTTGATTTTTTTTCTATTTGTTAGAAGTTCAATGAAGTGCTATCAATAAAAAGAATGCTGAATCTGGAGGCATATTTTGGCATTTCAAGGAAAACCCAAGGTCAGACGTGGGTGTAGAAATTTCCATTTGCTTAATGGAGAAGCTGTCAATAACATAAGTAGCTGACGACATAAATAAACGAACTCCATTGGGAACAAAAAATAAGGACTCAAAGAATTAAATATGGATTGGAAGAAATTATTTTTTTGGAACACTTTGCAACCATATTTAAATAAGCTTCCACGTCAAGTTTAGTACTATCTGATTGCAACCCGATGAAACAGCGTTGTCTGTCTGGTCCTCGGCGTAAAACATCCTGCATAACCCACATGCAATACATAGGCAGGAGTGTTCACTGATACAAATAAATAATTAGATATTGTTTCTTGAATATGAAAGCCTCAGATGGTTAATGCAAGTAGCTCCTTTCATTGTTCAACATTCTCATTGACTGTGGCAAAAAGCTGTTCCTCAGCCTGGTGGTGCTGGTTCTAACATTTCTGGATCTCTTTCAGTGCCTGAAAGATGCTGTGCGCAGGGTGGAAGGGGATCGTCAATGATTTTTCGTGCCCTCTTCAGGGTAGATCACGTCAATGGGGGAGGGGGAAAGACTCGGTGATCCTCTCTTATGGTCCTGTGGATTGACCTCTGATCCATTTCTCTGCAGCAACCATACCATACTGTGCTGCAGCCAGCCAGGGGCTTTCACTAGTGCCCCTCTAGAAGACTGATATGGTGGTGGCCTGTAGCCTTGCCCACTTCAGTTTTCTCAGGAAGTGCAGTCGCTGTTGCACCTTCCTGACAAGGGAAGAGATGTGTGTTCAGATAGGCCTTTTTACATAAAAAAAAGCCACTTAATTGGCATGTGAATGACAATTAAAGGCAGCTTGGGTCATTCACACTGAACCAAGAAATGCCGAGTCACTACAACCTTTTATATAAGCAAGCCGGCATCCCTGAGCAAAAGGAGGCAGGACTGTCTAGCGTCCTGTTGTGAACCCTTTTAGAAAGAAGCTGTTGCAAAATGCATCAGCTCTAATACTATCTACCTTAGTAGTATCAGACATGGGATGAAAATGACCCCCCCCCCCCCCCACCAATCTCACCTTCTTTGTGTTTATACAGGTAGGTGAAGCGGTTAAAAGGCAGTTAATTCCTGTCTTTTAACAGCTGTGTAAACTGATAGTGAGGTGACAAAAGGCAAAGGAGGAAAAACCCAACACCCAACCCCAACCAACCAATTTTCCCCTGCAACCGCTGCAACCGTGTCTGCCTGTCCCGCATCGGACTTGTCAGCCATAAACGAGCCTGCAGCTGACGTGGACTTTTTACCCCCTCCATAAATCTTCGTCCGCGAAGCCAAGCCAAAGAAGAAAGAAACTGATAGGTCATTAAGTGAACTGCTTGGTGCTCTCACTCTCTCCACTACAGAGCAATATGTGCATGTTTTAAACCAAATTCCAAGCCATTTATTGTTTTATCATGTGGTGAAAACTCAAGTGGAGGAATTTTATCTGTAAATGTCATAAACTTGATTCAAGCTTTAAAAAAGAGGAAAGTATTATGCAGTAAATGTAAATTAATGTATTGTTTCCTTATGGTGTATTTGATCATGTGTGTTATTGCATGCACAGTCAGAGAAGAACATCTCTGCATGTCACTCTGCATGCTATGGCACAGGAGTTCAGGAACCCATAAGGCAGATAGGCCACAGCAAAATTCTTTCAAAACCCAGCTAATCTTTCAAGATTTTTTTTTAAGTAAATGCAAATATTAGGAAGATTCAATGTCTCCGAGTTATCTTCAAGAAAAAAAATGATAAAAATAATGCTTCAAATTAAGCCATAAACACATTGCTGTGTACTACCAATCAACCACAATCAGACAGAGAATTGTGATTAATAGGCTTTAATCACCTTAAAGTGTCAGCACAGCTTGCATGTTGCTGGCCTGGTTCCAACACAGGTACTGAAGGAGGGGTTTTGGCATATCAGCCTTTATGGGGATATCTGGGAGGGAGGAGTCACAGGTTCAGGGGGCGGGCCAGCCCATACAGTACATAACATAGTGTTCGCACCACATGCTGTTTACTCAACTAAGAGAAGTGTGTATTCTTAAGAGGATATGAAAAAATGATAGGCAAAGTTCTTGCAGCAGATGGTATCAATAAGACAGATGCTAAGAGAATGTTTGATACGGTCAAATGATCAACTGCTAGTTTCTTCTCTAAACATGTATTTGCAGTTTAAAAGATGAAGAAGCTAGCTTCCCTCCAAGGTGCCTGTTAACATGGATGAAGATCCCTTTTGATGTATGGTTGATGTATTGATTTTCTTGTTTTTCAGCAAACCTATTGCTTCCACCAAAATTAATTGGGAATGCAGAGTTTACAGTTGAAGGAGAAGTAAAGGTTTGTGGGAGTTGTCTTTAGCACAAGTCTACAGAGCACCTGTGGCATCCTGGGCCGAGTTTAAACTAGAATTGTTGGGTGGTGGAATCTGAACTGAAGAAACTGGGGAAGAGGAGATAGGGAAAGCTTGGAGACAATGTAGGAGGGAGGATAGGCAGGTGATAGAGAAGCGACGCACTCAGACAGACGTGAGTCTTGTGAACAAAGCGGATTAATACTTGGAGCTATCACGTGGTGGTCATTACGGAGACTTGCACGGCTCAGGGACAGGAACAGCACTTCAAGTGCTGGGTTTTAGATGTTTCAGAAAGGACAGGGAGGGAGGCAAAAGATCATGGCACTGTTGATCAAAGATAGCGTCATGGCTGCAGAAAAGGTGAACTTCGTGGAGGAATTGTCCATGGAGTCTCTGTGGATGGAGGTTAGGAATAGGAAGGGGTCAATAACTTTACTTGGTGTTTTTTTTATAGGCTGCACAATATGAACAGGGATATTGAGGAGCAGATAGTGGAAGGGTGTAAATAATTGAGATGGGAGATTTTAATTTCCCCTCTATCAATTGGCTTCTCCCTAGAGCAAGGGGTTTATATAGGATGGAGGTTGTTAGGTGTGTTTGGGAAGGTTTCTTGACATTATATAGATAAGCCTACAAGAGGATAGTCTGTGCTTGATTAGGTATGGGGAAATGAACCTGGTCAGGTGTCAGATCTCTCAGTGGAAGAGCATTTTGGAGATGGTGATAATAATTCTATCTCCTTTACAATAGCATTGGAGAGAGATAGGAACAGAAAAGTTAGAAAAAGGTTTAATTGGAGTAAGGGAAATTATGAGGCTATCAGGCAGGAAATTAGAAGTTTAAATTGGGAACAGATGTCCTTAGGGAAAAGTACAAAAGGAATGTGGAAAATGTTCAGGGGATATTTGTGTGAAGTTCTTCATTGGTACATTCCAATGAGACAGGGGTTATGGTAGGGTACAGTAACCATGGTGGACAAAGGCTGCAAAAAATCGAGTCAAGAAGAAAAGAAAAGCTTACAAAGGGTTCAGAGAGCTAGGTAATGTTAGAGATCTAGAAGATTATAAGGGTAATAGGAAGGAGCTTAAAAAGGAAATTAGGAAAGCCAGAGGGACCATGAGAAGGCCTTGGTGGGCAGGATTAAGGAAAACCCCAAGGCATTGTACAAGTATGTGAAGAGCACAAGGATAAAATGTGAAAGAATAGGACCTATCAAGTGTGACAGTTGGAAAGTGTGTCTAGTCATTTCTAACATAGGGACATGTTCGGCACAACTTTGTGAGCCAAAGGGCCTGTATTGTGCTGTAGGTTTTGGGGCCAGTTTCTAGGTAATCTAGTAGACACAACTAAAGCGGCATCGTCTGCAAAGAGGAGTTCGCGGACAAATTTCTCTTGTGTCTTGGTGTGAGCTTGCAGGCGCCTCAGATTGAAGAGACTGCCATCCGTGCGGTACCGGATGTAAACAGCGTCTTCATGGTTGAGGTCTTTCATGGCTCTTTGCAGACGATGCCGCTTTAGTTGCCCATTCAGAGCCAGCTCTTCAGCACTTGACGTCCTGTTTTGCGGAAACTGCCAAAATGTTTGGCCTGGAAGTCAGCCTGAAGAAAACTGAGGTCCTCCATCAGCCAGCTCCTCACCATGACTACCAGCCCCCCCACATCTCCATCAGGCACACAAAACTCAAAACGGTCAACCAGTTTACTTATCTCGGCTGCACCATTTCATCAGATGCAAGGATCGACAACGAGATAGACAACAGACTCGCCAAGGCAAATAGCGCCTTTGGAAGACTACACAAAAGAGTCTGGAAAAACAACCAACTGAAAAACCTCACAAAGATAAGCGTATACAGAGCCGTTGTCATACCCACACTCCTGTTCGGCTCCGAATCATGGCTCCTCTACCGGCATCACCTACGGCTCCTAGAACGCTTCCACCAGCGTTGTCTCCGCTCCATCCTCAACATTCATTGGAGCGCCTTCATCCCTAACGTCGAAGTACTCGAGATGGCAGAGGTCGACAGCATCGAATCCACGCTGCTGAAGATCCAGCTGCGCTGGGTGGGTCACGTCTCCAGAATGGAGGACCATCGCCTTCCCAAGATCGTGTTATATGGCGAGCTCTCCACTGGCCACCGTGACAGAGGTGCACCAAAGAAGAGGTACAAGGACTGCCTAAAGAAATCTCTTGGTGCCTGCCACATTGACCACCGCCAGTGGGCTGATATCGCCTCAAACCATGCATCTTGGCGCCTCACAGTTCGGCGGGCAGCAACCTCCTTTGAAGAAGACCGCAGAGCCCACCTCACTGACAAAAGACAAAGGAGGAAAAACCCAACACCCAACCCCAACCAACCAATTTTCCCCTGCAACCGTGTCTGCCTGTCCCGCATCGGACTTGTCATCCACAAACGAGCCTGCAGCTGACATGGACATTTACCCCCTCCATAAATCTTCGTCCGCGAAGCCAAGCCAAAGAGTAGACACACAATCAGTTACACTGAGGATAATACATTATTAATTAGGCATTCACTTGAGCATAGCCAGCGTCTACCAATGTGCAGCAACACTCAGATTCCACAAACATACCCCAATAAATCAAATGTTAATGCTATCTAAAGTATAGATGGGAGTACCTAAAATCAAAATTTAAAAAAATTCAAATTTATTGTCAGAATACATACATGACATCACATACAACCCTGAGATTCTTTTACGTGCAGAATTACCACTTATTAGCAGTGCAAAAAAAAACTGTACTCAAGATAAGTGTACAGGTGCATGTAAACTAGTGGTTTTCAAACTTTTTCTTTCCATTCAGATACCACCTGAAGTGTTTCCTACACCATATGTGCTCTGTGATCAACCAATTTTCCCCTGCAGCCGCTGCAACCGTGTCTGCCTGTCCCGCATCGGACTTGTCAGCCACAAACGAGCCTGCAGCTGACGTGGACTTTTACCCTCTCCATAAATCTTCGTCCGCGAAGCCAAGCCAAAGAGACATAAGGTAGTATGTGAGAGGAAAGACAAAGTTTGAAAATTACTGATTTAATCATTCCTAATGGACTCATGTGCAGGGTTTCATAACTCCAAAGGAAATGGGCCAATGAGAATTTTTCTCAAGCAAAATATTTCAGTAACAACTGGGTCTAGATCAGAGGTTCTCAACCTTCCCTTCCCACCCACATACCACCTTCAGCAATCACTTACTATCTTTTGCAGGGATTTCTGCTCATGGGTATTGGTGTCCCCATACCAGACCATGATGCAGCTGGTCAGCACACCTTCCACATTTTCCGTGGTTTCTAATGTCATACCAAACCTCTGCAAACTCATGAAGATGTAGAGGGGCTGATGTGATTTCTTCACGATGCCTCTAGAGTGTTGGGTCTAGGAAAAATCCTCTGAGATAGTGACTTCCAAGAACTTAAATATGCTCACCCTCCACACTTCTGAGCCCCCAGTGGTCACTGGATCGTACAGTTCTGGTTTTTACCTTCATGAAGTCAACAATCAGCTCCTTGGTTTTGGTGACATTGAGTGCACCACGTTTTCAATCTTCCTGCTGTGTCCTGACTCATCACTCTTTTTTATACAACCCACTACCATGGTATTGTAAGTGAACTATGGTGGTGTTGTCTTACCGAGTCACACAGACATAGGTCTATAGCAAGTAGAGCAGGGGGCTAAGAATGCAGCCCTGTGGTTCTCTGATTCTAATGGAAATTGTGGAGATCAGTCCCTGACATGATACAAATAAATATCTCAAATGTGGGTTTGGGCAAGTAATATAACAGACAAAATTGATGATAGCTGATGTGTTTCACATAACCAACGGCACTTATTACAATAAAAATCTCAGTCCTACTGATACTTTTATGTGTGCTGTATATCACACTAAAATTCAGACATCATGGTTTTCTTATGTAGTGTAGAAATCTACCATAAGGTCTTCAATGAAATAATCATCTATTTCCCAGTGAATGCTGTACTTGCATAAGGTTCATGTAAATTAGTAAATAAAACAAAGCATTGTTAAGCTTGATACTTGATACTTTAATCATAGAAACAGATTATTCCTTTAGCTACTTTAGCCCTGAACAGCTCTTAATGAATTTACTTGTTTGAGTCAATTGATCATAAAAGGCGAACAGCTGTGGAGGCATCTATTTGGAGTGTGACATATCCATTAAATAAATTAATTCAGAGTTTTTCATTTAATAATTTCATATACAGCGCTCCGCTAACCCTGCCGGGTGAATTCTTCCCACCATCCCGAGATTCAGGCACCGAGAGGAAAGCATCGTAACAGAAACTACGCAACATTAGTCTCGTTTGCACCCCCCCCCCCCCCCCACCACACCATGGACATCAGCCTGCGTCCATCCCCAAAGACTTATTAACTGCAGACTTTGTATTTGTCTGCCGCAGCCCGCATTCTGCCCCCCCTCCAACGACCTTATGAAGGCCCGTACAAGGTCCTGTGCAACTCAGGCAAAACTTTCACATTGGACATTGGGGGTAAGGAGGAACTGTTCACAGTGGACAGGCTGAAATCGACACATCTGGACCTCAGCTAGCAGATCGTACCAGCACAGTCCAAATGCCGGGGGCGACAGCGCCCAAGGGCAGAGGGACACTCGAGCCGGTTTGGTGGGGGGGGGGGTTGTGTGGCGGTGCACATCATGACGCAGGTGAACCGACTCCATGTTTGTCACAGCTGTGGCAGCAGTGCAGCCACGCCAAGATGGCGCCGCCGGGTTTTGCTTCCCTCGTGGGGAGAGGGGCTACGCACTCGCACTCGGCTGTGTCATTACATCACCGCCAACGCAGAGGTGGGACTTGACAACCACATTATAAGGCACAGTGCGGGCTTTTTCAGATAAACCGTCGGAAACTAAACTGACTCCAGCGTGTAGTCTCTTTTCTCATTTCCCCCTCGTAGCTACCGCTACACTAACACAATTCTGCAAATGTTCTATCCAACTGCATAATGCTTTGTGTATTGGTGTGTATGTGCACATCAACAAGAAGAGCTAATGAGAGTCTTACGGCTGTAATTACCATATTTGAATCAGCAGTCATACTGGAAAGTCCCTTTTTAACTTTATAATGTACATTTAACTCTTCTGGCTAATTTAAGCGAATGCAGCTTCTAGGCTTCCCCATTTTACCTTCATTTACAGTTCCTGAAAAGATTCCTACATTTATCAATATTAAACATCCAGTCATTTCTATCTTTCTTCCAGTATATTTTTCAACTCCAGCTTTTAGAGGCCTCCATTTTATCTTCAGTCACTTTGATTTTAAAATGGAATTATTGTAACCACTAAAGCAACTGCTTTCTATTTGAGTAATTTACACTTTAATTCTTCCTTCCTGCTTTTCCTGTTTTCATTCTTTTTAGTCATACGCTGCAGAAAAGGAAAAGGTACACCATTTTCCAAGCTTCAATAAGACTTCCTCCCATGCTCCTAAACTCAAGAGAATATATTCCCGTTCTAATCTGTCTCTCCTCATTCCAGGAAACCTGCTATCTCTGGAACCAGTCTAGTGAGATTTTGCTGCATTCCCTCTAGAACAAGTATCTTCTTGTCTTCAGTTGCCATCTCACAATTGCAATAAGACTAATAATTAAATCCTTTCTTAATAAAGGTTAACATGCCAGTTGCCTTCCAAATTGTTTGCTGCAGTGACAAGTTGACCTTCTGTGACCTAGACACAAACACACCATGTATGCTTTGAACATCAACACTACCCAGTCTCTCACCACTTTAAATATTACCTAGCCTTTTCTCTGTGCGAACCTCACAGAAGATTGCGTACTCTTCCATGTTATGTTCCATCTGCCATGTTCTCATTCACCAGTTTAGCTTTTCTGTACCACTTTGAAGCCTCTTTACACTCCTCTTTGTACACACAATATAATCTAGCTTTGAACTGCAAGCCACTCTAATTAATTTTCTACAGGGTATCTCAACTTGCAGCCTCCTCCCTCAAGGCTACTGAAATAAAAAGGGGAAGGAGCAAGAAATATGGTTAAGATGATCCAACACAAAGTCGAGGAACCAAACACCATGAGGAACGCTCTGGAAACACTGTTAAATATTTCTTACTATTTTCATCATGCGTCATACTGCACTCGATGTCACCAAAACCAAGGAGCTCACCATTGACTATAGGTGGGGAAAACCAGAGGTATATGATCCAGTGATCATTGGGAGGGTGAGAAAATTTAAGTTCTTCGGAGTCACTATCTCGGAGGATCTTGCCTGAAAAAAGCACGTTAGCTCCTCTCCTTCCTCAGGAGTTTGCAGAGGTTTGGTATGACATTGGAAACCATGGCAAATCTCTACAGATGTGTGGTGGAAAGTGTGCTGACAGGCTGCATCATGGTCTGGTATGGGGACACAAATTCCCCTGAGCATAAAACCCTGCAAAAGGTAGTGCTCCCCACCATCATCTACAGGGAATGCTGCCATTGGAGAGAAGCAGCAATCATCAAGGATCCAGCTCGCACTCTGTTCTCACTGCTGCCATCAGGAAAGAGGTATAGGTGCCACAAGATTCACACCACCAAGTTAAGGAACTGCTGCTACCCCTCCACCATCAGACTCCTCAACAACAAACTTAATCAGGGACTCATTTAAGGACAGTCGGTTATTTACAATCTTTATTTGTTTACATGTATACATATCTTCTTGAGTACAGATTTTGTACAACAAATAAGTGGTGATTCCGCCTTGATTGCAGGAAAAAGAATCTCAGGGTTGTATGTGATGTCATTTATATACTCTGAAAATAAATCTGAAATCTGAAAGAAGTCTGTTAAAAGGTACACCCTGCCAAGTGGAACCTCGCTTCCATGTTGAGATTTTTATGCAAATTGTGATAGTTTGAAAGCATTTTACTGCTCCTCTCTTCCTGTTGCCAGCTTCATTCAACTTGAGAAAACCATCCTAATTTACTGTGCAGTTGGGGTTGCAGTTGTGCCTGCAGCAAGAATATAGGAATCTGTTACAACTCAGCCTTGTATCACATTTAACATTACTGGAATTAATGCAAATCAAGTGTGTTTATTACTAAAAGCTTTGTGCTAATGCAAAGTTATTTCAGGTTCTACGTGAATGTTAGGAGACTGGAAATAATCTTGCCTATTACTATGTTTCTATGCACTGCAAAAGAGAATTTCATCTAAAACTAGATCATTAAATATAATCAGGCTCTTTATTCACATGTCTATAAATCCAACCTGGGTGGCTAAACCTGAGGGAAGCAAAGGATCTCCATGAGCCTGAAGAAGTTGGAACTGTGCTGATGCAGAATATTCTTTGGGCCTTTTCATTGTTCTGCTTTGAGGGGGGAAAAAAAGTCACAATTTGAATAAATCTTAAATGAGCTCATAGAACCATAGAACAATTATAGCACAGAAATAGGCCACTTCGGCTCTTCTAGCCTGTGCCAAACCATTTTTTCTTGCCTAGTCCCACTAATCTACACTCAGTCCATAGCCCTCCATACCTCTCCCATCCATGTACCTGTCCAAATTTCCCTTAAATGTTAAAATCGAGCCCGCATCTACCAATTCAGCTGGAAGCTCGATCTACACTCCACCACTCTCTGAGTAAAGAAGTACCCCCTTATATTACCCCTAAACTTTTTCCCTTTCACCCTTAACCCATGTCCTCTTGTTTGAATCTCACCCACTCTCATTGGAAAAAGCCCATCTACATTTACTCTGTCTATCCCCCTCATAATTTTAAATACCTCTATCAAATCATCCCTCGTTCTTCTTCAGTGAATAAAGGCCTAACCTGTTTAACCTTTCCCGTAAATTGGTTCCTGAAATGTGGCCATCATCATAGTAAATCTTTTCTGCATTCTCTCTATCTCACTGATATCCTTCCTGTATTTAGGTGTCCAAAAATGTACACAATACTCCAAAACTGGCCTCACCGATGTCTTATACAACTTTACCATACATCCCAACTTCTGTACTCAATACTTAGATTTTGGCATATTGGCTTTCATAAATCATTCTTTACAACCCTATCCACCTGTGATGCCACTTTCAGGGAACTATGTATCTGTATTCCCATATCCCTCTGTTCTATCACACTCCTCAAGTGCCCTACCATTTTCTGTACATGTCCTTTCTTGGTTTGTCCTTCCAAAATGCAACATCTCACACTTGTCTACATTAAATTCATCTGCCATTTTTCAGTCCACTTTACCAGCTGATCCAGATCCCTCGACAAACTTTGAAAACCTTCGCTGTCCACAGCACCTCTTAGTGTCATCTGCAAATTTACTAATCCACTTTACTACATTATCAACCAGATCATTGATATAGATGATAAGCATTAATGGTCCCAGTATCGATCACAGGTCTCCAATCTGATAGTCACAGGCCTCGAAATTGATAAGCAATCTTCCACCTCTACTCTGGCTTTTCCCATCCAACCATGGTCGAATCCAGTTCACTACTTCACCATGAACACCTAATGTTTGAACCTTCCTGAATAACCTCCCATGCAGGACCTTGTCAAAGGCCTTACTAAGGACCATGTAGACAACATCCACAGCCTTTCTTTCATCAACTTTCCTGGGAACCTCCTCAAAAACTCTAAAAGATTGGTTGAACACCATCTACCATGCATAAAGCCATGTTGACTATCCTTAATCAGTCCCTGGCTATCCAAATAATTGTTTATCCAATCTCTTAAAACACCTTCCATAATTTACCTACTATTGACGTTAAGCTCACTGGCCTACAATTTCCGTGGTGACTTTTGAAGCTTTTTTTTTATAAAATGGAACATCATGAGCTACCCTCCAATCCTCCAGCAACACACCTGTGGCTAAGGACATTTTGAATATTTCTGTCAGAGCCCCTACGATTTCTACTCTAGCCTCCCTCAAGGTCCAAGGGAATATCTTGTCAGGCTGTGGGGATTTGTCCATCTTTATTTGGTTTAAGACAGCAAGCATTTCCTCCTCTTTAATCTATATAGGTATCATGACTTCACTGCTTGTTTTCCTTACACCTCACGGCTCTATGCCCATCTCCTTGGTGAATATAGAGGAAAAAACTTTTAAGATCTCCCCATCTCTTTTTGGCTCCATACAAAGCTGACTCTGATCTTCAAGGGGACTCATTTTGTCTCTTACTATCCTTTTGCTCTTAATATACCTGTAGAAACCCTTAGGATTTTCCTTCATAGTGTTTTCCAAAACAACCTCGTGTCTTCATTAAACCTTCCTGATTTATTTGTTGAGGTTTTTCTTGCATTTTTTTTACACTCCTCAAATACCTAATTTTCTCCATGCTGCCTATACCTGTTATACACCTTCTGAACCAGATCCCCAATATCCCTCAAAAATAAAGGTTCCCTATACCTTCTAACCTTGCCTTTGATCCTGAAAGGAACATACAGACTCTGTTCTCTCAAAATTTCACCTTTGAAGGTCCTCCACTTACCTCACACATCCTTTCTGGAAAACAACATCCCAATCCACATATTCTAGATCCTTTCTCATTTCCTCAAAATTGGTCTTTCTCCTAAACCTATCCTTCTCCATAATTAACGAAACTAATGACATTCTGATCAATGGACCCAAAATGTTCCTCTATACATACTTCCCTTTCCCTTCCCCTACACATGTTCCTTTTCCCTCTCCTAACTGTCACCCATCTACCCTACTCCTGCCATAATTCTACTGAGCAGGAATGACAATCTGAGTCTCAATGTGGACCAGACAAAGGAGATGATTGTGGACTTCAGGAAGGCCAGGGATGACCACCCTTCAATACATATTAGTAGCTCAGTAGTGGAAAAAGTAGAGCGCAACAAGTTCCTTGGAGTCCTGGACACGCATCTCCTCACATTCAGGAAAGCACAACAGCAACTGCATCTCCTTAGAAGACTGAGCCACCATCTTGTCAACTTGGTCAGCAGCATCACAGTATGGTACAAAGCAATGGATCAGAGGTCTATACACAGGCCATAAAAGCAGGTACACACACACACACACACACACACACACACACACACACACACACACACACACACACACACACACCGTTAATGTTGTTTAAAGATGGCTTGTGAAATCAATGAGGACTCCCTGCACACATCTTCCAGCTACTCCCATCAGGAAAGAGATATAGAAATATCAGAACCAGCACCATCAGGCTGAGAAACAGTTCTTCCAAAGGGCAGTGAGAACACTGAACAACTGATGAATTGCTTAAACAACTCTCCGAGGCGCCACAGTATATGTGTTTGCACTGTGGATCAAAGAATGTTGTTTCATTAGGTTGCACTGGTACAATTGAATGAGATATCTCCATGGTCATGTTCAGGGATTAGGACATTTTAGGCAGAACATTGATAGCTGTTTTTAGTCTCTCAGCTGAAATGCAGTGTGTTTCCCACACAATAGACCAGCAGTGAAAAAGAAGGACCTCAAGTCCACTTAATTGTGGTGCAATGAGAAGAAATTTACACTCTTAAATTAGTAAAGATAAGGAAGAACAGATGTTTATGGAGCAGATCAGCTCCAGAAGAATTGGCTGATAAAGAATGAAGAACGTGATGGAAGCTGTACTGTAAGTGCCAAGAGGGAAATAATTGGTGATGCCTCCTCCTCCCATGAGGGTTGGATGTAGGAGGACATGGCAGAAATCAGAAGCATCAGAGCTCCTCCAATAAGTGGGAGTTAATTAGGATGCCAATGATCATGAGAGCTTCCAATCATGTCACACATCTTTCCCACAAGGAAAAAATCTTGAAGGAGAAACAGCTTTGCTTAGACATTCAATTATTTAACATTATTTTTATTCAGTATTGACACAATTTAATATTGATCTTTTTCCAGAAATATAATGTAATAATAACAATTGCTGAGTTGAAAATCCAATGGACACTTCCAAGTGGCAGTTACCCTTAGCACCCTTGACATGATTTTTAAATATTAATTTTGGACATACAGCATGGTAACAAGCCCTTCTGCACCACAGCCCCATGCCACCCAATTAATTATAACTTCCAGTATATTTTGAATGGTGGGACTCTCCCCCCCAAAAAAAAAGCCAATGCAGACACATGAAGAATGTACAACCTCCTTATGGACAGCACTGTATTCTAATCCCAGTAACATTGCACTAATCATTATGTTAACCATGCTCATCATGCTACCATTCTGCATCCGAGGTCACTCTCCGTATAATAACGTGATAGGAGTAGAATGAGGAAATTTGATCAACATTTGTCCCAGGACCAATCATCATTAGACATCCCAGGCCAACCTAATCTGGTCAGCTAAACGTCAAACTGGGAATATGCCAGCTTCTTACCTACCACCCATTGAACGCCCCACCACAGCCAAGCAAAGCTTTCCACCAGCACCTCCTCAATCTCATTCCTTCCCCCTAATCCTTTGAGATCCAGCCTCTTGATCCCCACAATCTGTTGTCTATCTTCATCACTGAAATGATTGCCCGACTGCTGATCCACAACCTCTCAATTCCTCTGGAGTCCTACGATTTCTCTGAAACCCCACCTCCATACATTACCTTAGAGGTTGAGTTCCAGTGGGAGGTCTTCCTGCTTTTTACATCAAGTTTTGGTTCACTCCATCAACCCTGACCAAAACTCATTGTTGATTTCCAATCCATAGCTCACTCAACCACCTGCCATAGGCAGAATCTGAGAGCCACTGAGCCAATCATCCATCCCTGTAAAGTTTTGATGCTCTGTCCCAACCCAACAACTATACAACTACCCAAATGAACTTCTACCCTTGGGAAATTGCAATCACCTCATAGCACAGGAACATTTTCAAACTCCCTTTAAATGAGCAACATCTGTACAGTAATACCTTTGAAATATTATGGAATTTTTATGCTAAGCTTCCAATATCAAAGTATGAAAGTGCAGTATCCAATGTAAGTTGCCGACACACATATTTGCCACATGAAGTAAATACATTTCTTACATGTGGTTTGAACACCAATGTTTATAAATATCCAATAATTGCTCAATCCAGTGGGGATTGATGGTGAAACATCTTTAGCCTGAGAACAATTTTAACTCCCTACAACAAGGTCTAATTGAACGGTGTGAAGTTGGTGGATTAAATGCATAGAGAGAGAAATAGAATAAATTGATGGGGTTAATTGAAGAATGCAGGGAGAATTCCTGGATCATAACTTCTGGCACTGATTGGTTTGGCTGAGTGGCCTGTTTTAGTGCTGTAATATTCAATTTCCCTAACTCCCACCCTTACTTATCAGATCCCTGATGTCCAATTCCACCACACATGGGTCTAACTTTTCGCTGCATCTCAAGTATCCATCACCGTGCAATGTTATTCAGCAAAATTCCTGTTATCTGGTATTCAAGAAACTGGCAACCTCAAACAAGGAGAAATTTTTTTGAGGAAATAAATAAATAGAATTAAAAATAAATAAAAATTTAAATAAAAGTTTACAAGTGTAAAAGTAAATGTTCTTTGAAGTAACACATAAACCTTTGGTGAAAATGGGTGCAAATATTCAGTCAGCGGAGTGCCTTGGTCGTGCTTTCCTCATTGCCAGCTGTTTTGATAAAGTTGTGTTTGAAACAAAATGATGTCGTCAGGATGATGATGAGCTGGTTGATGCTGCTTGCCATTGGCTGCCTTCTTAGTAAGAATCTTTATCTTTATTAGTATACTATTGCATATATTAGGAAGGCTTTATCTGTAAACGGGGTGGGGTTAATTATGATGGTGGCACAGTTTGTGTAGTGGTTAGTGCAGTGCTGTTGCAGTGCCAATGACCGGGGTTTGAATTTTAATTTAAGTTTTGTAAGTTACAGGAATGACCTGATTAAACTGAACTTGACATAATTTAGAACTACAATACAGATTTTTTTCCAAATTACTTCATCTTTTGTCCTTTCAACTATTTATTCTTAATGCTTGTGTTTCATTATAGACATTGTAAGAATGAATGTCAAACAACTGGGAAAATTTGGATGTCCAGCATCTCCCAATCCCTGTAGGTACTGGATATGGGGGATTTACCTCTCTCCATTACATGGATGCCCATCTTTAGTTACTGGAAAACTAATGTAAAAAATATAAACCTGTCTAGATTTAGTAAATCTGCACCACCCCTACCCCACCCTATTTCTTTTCACCTCTCCACTGCCTCCAGCCTTGCTCCCTTTCAGTTATTCTTGGGTCCCTTTGCAACTGTTCCAATCTCCACTACGTACTATCCCTCCTGAAGTGGTGCTATCTTAACGTCTGGATATACCACACCAGATTACTTCATCCAAGTCCATCTGAAGAATATTGGATGGCACCCACCACTTCCTTATCATATTTGCGGAAGATGTCACCAATTTTGGAGGGACTATGTTGGCACCATATTGCTGGAGAAATTCAGCAGGTCGATGTTGTGTGATCTACTGAGTTTCTCCAGCATTTTCGTGTATTGCGTGACAATCTGCAGACTTTGGTGTTTAACTATAGGCAGATATTAGCAACTTTACAATAAAGTTTACCAATCCTTTCTTTCGGTGATTAAGAAATATTATCTCAAGTACCTATAGAACACTCTAATGGTGCCTCATTGTCACAAGAAGCATTATTATTAAAGACAACCATGGCTAGCAATGTTGAACTCATTCAGATGTTTGACTCAAGTAAATCTCTAGTAACTTTGCATTAATGCCCTGTAATGTAGCTTAGTGATTGGAATTTTACAAACGTACTTTGAAAAAAATGCCACTACACGCTAAAATATATACTATCCTTTTTCTTTTGGCTTGGCTTCGCGGACGAAGATTTATGGAGGAGTAAATGTCCATGTCAGCTGCAGGCTTGTTGGTGGCTGACAAGTCCGATGCGGGACAGGCAGACACGGTTGCAGCGGTTGCAAGGGGAAAATTGGTGGGTTGGGGTCGGGTATTGGGTTTTTCCTCCTTTGTCTTTTGTCAGTGAGGTGGGCTCTGCGGTCTTCTTCAAAGGAGGTGGCTTCCCGCCGAACTGTGAGGCGCCAAGATGCACGGTTTGAGGCGAGATCAGCCCACTGGCGGTGGTCAATGGGGCAGGCACCAAGAGATTTCTTTAGGCAGTCCTTGTACCTCTTCTTTGGTCCACCTCTGTCACGGTGGCCAGTGGAGAGCTAAAATATATACTATCCACCAACTCAGTAATTACCCTCAAGATTTCAACTGGGGTTTGGCAAATGTTTTTTTCTTCTAGAAGTCATGTTAATAGTATAGTTTAATAATCCCTTCTCCATCTATGTGGTTATTCAGAATATCTCTCATGATTCCCACTAACAATTCTCCTACAACAGGACGGATTAATGAACTTGTATCCTTCGGATTATTTATTGTTTCTTTGAAAAGCTGCCACAAGAACAAATGGTAAACTGATAGCTACATAAACAAAAGGTTGCTTGAAGCCAACTCCCAATTAGGTACTTAAGAGAATATTTTCAAATGTTCCTCCTGGATTACAGCTGGATCTTTTTTGACATTCAATTGCACTTAATAATTAACAGTGTCAAGTGGAATTGAAACTGCCAGAAATTAAGTAGTTAAAACTTCTAAATTCTGGGAGTTTTTCCTCATTCTTTCTGAATAAATTGTTCAACAGCTGCATACAATCTTTAATCACCCTCTGAGTCTTGACATAACCAAAAAATGGTTTCAGAAAAGATCTTGATACCCTTCTCTGTTCCTATAAGAGATGGTTTGTTCTATGCGCCTATACAGTTAACCAATTTGGGCTAGTTTGAACATGTGCTTCCCTTTTGATTTAGAATATAGCAGACCTCCTTCGCATTAAGAGCCACACAAAAGGCTGCAGATGTTGGAATCTGGGAGGGAAAAAAGCGTTAAGATTAACCTTGCAGTAAGTTTGTAATATTATAGCCTAAACTCTGATAGCAATTTCTAGGCTTGAATAAATGCAGAATATTTCTGTGCAATTTACAAATTATACATGGGAGGGGGGGGTCACAATAATCATGTGATCCAGGTTCACGTTTTCTCTATCTTATGTCTCAGTCATCCTCTGATAAATTGAATGAGAAAGCATAGAAAGAAATCCATTAACACTTGTGAAATATGTGTCAAACACACAGTCTGAAATGGGATATCACCTTTCTAATCTGACAATAAATTCAGTGCTTGCTGATCTCCTTTGGCTCCTACCTTCATCTTAGATATCCTAGTATTGTTTTTAAATCTGCCCAGTGTTTTGTGTCTCACTCAGGACCCTCCACCAGCCCAACAACTGTCTAAAACTCTGGGCTCCAATCTCTCACACATTTTGCTTTGCTATTGAGACCAATTATTTTTGTAGGCCCAAAATTCTGAATTTCCTACCTGCTCCTTTGGCAGTGTCAAGGTCATTACTTAAAACCTACATCTTTCTCCAAACCTTTTGTCCCCCATCCTACTACCTTCTTTCATGGCTCAGCCAAGCTCTGTTGACATTTCCTCTCATGAAATGTCTGAATATATTTTGATCGCATCATCAATGCACAAGAAAGCATAAACCAAGATGAGTGAGTTTATATATTTTAGTCACATACTGCAGATGAGCTTGTACATTCCTGTTAATCAAAACCCTCAGTAACAATTGGGCAACTAGTTAGGTAAGTGACTAATATCAATGCCAATCTCAAATCAAACCAGCGAAAGACTATTTTACAAGCTCTTGCAGTCTGGTTTAAAGCTTTATTAAAGCTTTTTTTTTGAAAATTTTATTTTTGATTTTACAGACTCATGCTTTATGAACAATATAGATCAATCTTCCCATTTTTTCAGAGCACTCTGTAAGTTCAAAGCTTTCAAAGTTTAACTGGATAACCTGAATGTAAATTTAAAATTCAGGGAACGATTCAAAGCATAAAGCACAAACCGCGTGACATCTAAGCATAAGGATGTGTAATTGCTTGTCTGACTAATCTGGAGAAAATTAAGTTTGTACACACAGCAAGATTTTCAAACTCTAATGCTTTTTAATCCTGAGTTTAAAAAAACTTTCCCAATTGACGAATCAGTGAATATAACATATAAAGTTCATGTACAGCAAGAATGTAATCAATACTGAAGCAACAACTTTTATTCACTTACAGAACAGCAGTTTTTTTCCTAATTCCATTTACTTCAGAAAACGTGAAATTTAATGGATTAATACTCAAATTGTATTACTGTATTACAGAGCGGCACGGTTGGCGTAGCAGTTAGCACAACATCTTTACAGTGCCAGCGATTGGGACTGGGTTCGAATCCCGCACTGTCTGTAAGGAGTTTGTATGTTCTCCCTTTGCCTGTGTGAGTTTCCCCCGGGGACTCCAGTTTCCTCCCACCATTCGAAACGTAACAGGGGTGTAAATTAATTGGTGTAAATTGGGTGGCATGGACTCGTGAGCCGAAACGGTCTGTTACTGTGCTATATGTCTAAATTAAACTAAATTGTCCTTTTTGAGGTTACTGCCCCAACAATTCCAAATCCAACATGATGTGTGTGTGTGTGTGTGTGTGTGTTTTTTAAAACAATTTTTCCAGTGGAGTTATGGTCATGCTTAGTCTCAATTTCCCAGCCTCAGGATCATTCCAGCAGCAGATGATCTTTGGCAAATTTCACAGTTTTCAGCTCACTACTGCAAAAGAGAGGACACTCAAACCATAGCCGAGAAGAGAAAAATATGGTCTATCTATTTTCCATTAAAGGTTGAGCAGGACATGGATTTTTCCTGCATTGCATGCTTCCGAATGCAAGCATTCAGATATTGCATGTGTCCACATAGAGATCTCTTGGAAATACTCCAGCCTGGAGCATTAAAAAGACCTCTTGCAGACACTGTTCCCCACCAACATTGAATAAAACATTAAGCAAAATCTCGTGTGTTCTGATGAAGTGTCTCAGGCATGAAATCTTAACAATTTCTCTGTTCATAGATGCTCCATGACCTTCTGCATTTTTCCAGCATTTTCTGTGTCATTTCAGCATCTATAGTTTTGGGGGGCTTTTTCCCCCACATTTCCATCTGGCATGTCAGTACAATTCCATGTCTTGTTATAGTACACCATGTTTATAATTGTCTTTGGACTAATTAGGCCATAATGAATCGTAAAGTTTGAATCAAAGTTGTTGAACATATCATTTGCAAACTAAGACGATATGAAAGATCACAAAGCAATGAATAATTTACAGTGAGGTTCTTACTTAATCACAATATGACATTATTCAATGTAAAAGGCTTCACTGTCTTAATAAAATGCCATAAGAGACCAGATTATGATGATATGACCAATAGTTTATTACAATGTTTCAGTAAAATGCTATCCCTTGATTCACATGGTATGATCCTCCATCTGGAAGATCTAAATCTGAAACATTCACTTATTCTTTCACCATAGACCCTGGTTTGCCGGGGTTCTCATTGAGGAGGTTCAGTTGAAATCTAATTGCCACACACAAGCATTTCACCATCTGAAACTCTAGATTGAATGGCAGCTTACAAAAAATCATTCTGTGAACACATTTTTTTCATACTGTTTGTAGTCTCACAAAGCCATTCACATTGAGCACCTTTGGAGCACTTGTGTTAACCCTTTGGACTCTGGATATTTTTAACCTTTCATAATATATACTCCAGATTGGGTCCATGGGTTGGTATGAAAGGTTAAAAATCAGTATGAAACAGCTGGTGGTTGGGTATAAAACCAGTCCCGGAAAAATGGGACATGGAGTATATGTGTTTGTTGGTAGTCCTTGAAAACCAGGACATGGCGTATATGCACTTGTTGGTAGTCCCTGAAAACAGGGACAAGGAGTCCAAAAAGAAATGGCCAGATTTGTGCAATCTAGTGAATAATAGTATAGCAGCATATAAAACTAAAAATTCTATTGTAGAACTTAAAGGATGTAGAAGGCAGCCAATGGAAACCATGGCAACCTGAAAAACTGAGGTATTTAAAGATTCCAAAGAATCTAAGAACCAACTGAAGTATGTAAAAACCTAAGAAATCTGAAGTTCGCAGGAGTCTCAGAAACCTGAAGGATGATGTGACCACGGAGAGTTGTAGGATATACAAGACGTACAATGTGAAGAATGTAGGTTAAATTTAGTCAACTTGGATGCCTGAAGGATGTTGGAATGCTTGAAATCTGACTCTCAAATTGCCTTGATTGAGAACAAAGTTGGTGGGAATGTTCAATTTACTAAATTATCTTTTTCAGTTGTAAACATTGAATTTCAGGAAAAGTTCATTTTCCTCATTCCCAAGTAAATTATTTTGCAGTTGGAAAATTATATCTAAGATGAGGTTACCATACATTTTAGAATCAGTGATTTACAGATAGAAGGACATACATTAACCTCTGAGCAGGCAATTCTGAACAAATCAGATGATTTACAAGCATGAAGAAACCTTTCCATTTCAAATTAGCAATCTCCCAATACCATCAGTGACAAAGACCTCTGTCATTCTTACCCAACTCACTGTTCACTTGATTCCAGATTAAAGAACAGTTTGCCTGCCTGTAGAAAATACTAACCTCTCCACAAGAACTAATTGCAATAGAAGGAGTCATATTCCAGACTTACAAGTATGAAGAAGGACGTTAAAGAAGAAGAAAAGTAAACCTCAAATCTGATGAAGAGATGGTTTAGCTGTTACTTGAAGCAGATGATTTCTTCCAGCTCTTTATTATTCACATCAGGTGCCATTTCTGTAGTTGTATCAGAACTGGTGCAAGGTTACTGTGGGTTCTGCTGAGGCACTGATTTTATCTTTGTTGAGTACAAGAAGGCCTGAGTGCTGATAACAGCATTTTGGCTTTTACTTGGACTGTCTACCCACATTGGGTTTGTGGCTCTGATACGGATGAGAGGCTGTCACGAGATCAAATTCAGTGACATCCTTCAGCCCCAGAAGTAACGCCCTCACTGGCCTCACCTTCAGAAGGACAAACTACAGAAGGTGAGGGATACCTTTAAAGTGGCTCTCCACTTGTTTTACTGATATATCCAAGGTGGGCCTCTGCTACTTAAGACCAAAGTGGGTGCTAGAATCCACTGCAGTTTAAAAATGTTGCAGGCATAGATTATTGGTGCAAGAACCCTGGATGTAGTGTCCCTGGAGGTCACCAAAACTTTTTTGACATAATTGCAAAATCTCATGAAACTGGCCAGAGCAAGCAGTTTTCTTCCCATTACTAGGCACAGAACTGGAAGTTGTCAACTTAAGCATGATGTCCACTGGACGGTCTCTGCTTCCAGCATTCATTCTTACCCTACTCTAGTATTAGATGCATCAAGTCTAAACTCCATAAATTCTGTTCCACACATCCAGGTTACCAGTCTCTGTGCTGTTGCTTGGGTGAGACGGAAGGCACAAAAGTTGCAGTCCTGAAGGATTCTCTTTCAAATGCATGACCTCACCAAAATGTTCTGACTGTTTAAAAACATCTAAAAAGAAAAAGTGCTGCTTTAGGTTGGCAATGGAAGGCTTACACAGCTGCACAATCCAAACTGATGTGATCATGCTTACAGTGTGTGCTTTTGCAATGCATAATGTAGAGGCACTTGTTCTTGTTAGACTTTGGCCAGTGAAATCTCTAGGGTCAAACAGAGCAGTCACAGGCCTACACATATCCAAGATTTCCTGCACCACCTCTCTTGCGAACATCAGATCAAATGGTTCTCCTCCAGTAACAGTCCTTCAGAAAGAAAAAAGTTAAAATGGGGTTACTTAAATGGGGAGGTAAGTAGGATGGTGAGAAGTAGAATGGGTGCAGATGCTTGTAGTACAAGCTTGGATCAATCATGCCAAATGATAATAATAGTTCAAGGGTAGGAAATGGGAGGGGAAGATATGAGTGGCTGGTGTGCAGAAAGTAAAAAGGAATTGTGCAGGTGCCTGCATGGGTTTTCTCTGAATGGTCTGGAATGAATTTTCCCATCTCCTCCCACATCCTAAAAATATGCTGGCTGGTTGGTTAATTAGTTCACAGAGAAGGGAGAGCACATCTGGAGTGAACTGCCAGAGAATTGGAGGAGGCGAGTACAAGCAAACTGACCCCCCCTAAATTCCATTTTAAGCAATCCTTATGCCATAAATGCTCTGTGATTAGTAAAGGATTGCTTAAGGTGGGATGTGAGTGGAAAAAAAATTGAAAACCACTGTTTTAATCGTACCTAATGGACTCATTATGTACATAGTTTCATAACTCCAAAAGAAATGGGCCAATGACAATTTTTCTCAAGCAAAATATTTTAGTAACAGTTGGATCTAGAGCAGTGGTTCTCAACCTTCCCTTCCCACTCACATACCACCTTCAGTAATCCATTACCAATGACAGAGCACTGATGGCATAGGGTTTGTTTAAGGTGGAATGTGAGTTTAGGGGGGCAATTTGAAAACTACTGGATTAGAGGGATACGTGCCAAGCAAAAGCAAATGGGACTAGCTCAACTTTGGCAGCACGGATGGGCTGGTGTCTGTGCTGTATACAAAACCCTTGGAGTGGGTGAGTGATAGGAGTGAATGAGTGGTAGGAGAATTAGGGTGAAGCCAATGGACATGTGGAAAAGACGAGGTGCTACGAGCCCAAAGGACTCCAAAACTAGCAGCAACATAAATTCACCAAGACAATGGATACTTAAACAAAAATGTCTTTAATTTTCTTTAAACATAATAATAAAATCAATATTTAACTTATTACTATTAACTTAACCTAACTTATACCCTTCTAATTCTAAGCGCACGTGTATGTAATGTGGATGTGTTCAGGAAAGTTCTTTATTTCACTGTCCCATCATTCACTTTTCACTTCTCCAAATTCACTGGTATCAGGCAATTTTCATTCTGTGCACAGAATGTAACATTTATTATCTTCACCAGGCTTTAACTTAACTTGTTACCACAAGGGAAGGTCTTTATTGGTTTCAGAGAGAAGTGTTTGTTGTTTGTTGGACACACACATACACAAACTGATCTCCTTCAATCATCCACTTCAGCGTCTTGCCGAAGAAACTTGCTCCTCATGGGTCTTTTCCATAAGATAACCACTTCTTCCAGATTACCACAAGGAGTTCTTTTTCCTCTATTTCAGGGGAAACACATTAACCAACCACATCCTCTTGTAATTGACTACAAGGTTTTAGAATAGGCTGAACTCAGAACTCAAAACCCGTCTTCACATGGGGTCTTTACCAAGTCTCCCAATTTTGCAGTCTTCACCACGAACCTATTGCAGTCAACTGACTCTCTCTCTCTCTCTCTCTCTCTCTCTCTCTCTCTGTTTACAAAACCACATGGCCCCTCTTTGAACAGCAAACTTCACCAGACTTGGATCACTGGCACCAGCAAAAGATTAATCATTTTAGGAGCCTGGACATCTATTCCTTTAAAGACAACAGTCATTTTGATTCCACAACATCAGTCCAATTAACACCTACTTGTGAAGTCTTCATAGACATTCTTCAAAGTCACTGTCAAGACACTGGCAGACATGAAGGCTCCACCTTAGGCATAGCTCTTGCATTTCAAATGAGATGCATTTTGTGAAACGTTGCTGCAATCTCTGTTTGTGAAGTATGACCTAAACTAAACCCCTACAATCTATACCTTTTAAAGATATATTTTATCATAATTTTATGAACCCATCTGTAACACTAGGTTATAAATAAATAATTGGAGGTACGATGGATCAGTGTTCAGAGAGCTAGCATTGACTTGATTGCTAAATGGCCTCCTAGATCATGGTGATAATGGATTTATTTTTATATGCTCTGTACAAATGCACCAACAATTTTACTTGCTGCAGCCAAACAGAAACTTTGGTAAAGGGAAAAAAAAACTACAATAGTATATATTAAATTAAATTTAAAAAGATAAAAATACAAAAAAAAAGCATAATAAACAAGAAAAAAGTGGTTTTACTATAGTGCAGGTAGTCTTTTTTGTGGTGTTGGAGCAGTCCATGAGGGGAGGTTCAATTTTAAAATATCAAAACAAAATAATAAAAAGATGTATAAGAGAATACATATTGATATCATGTAGTTTTGCCATTGGTAGTGAAGGATGTGATGGAAATGTAGAATTTTGTTGGGGGGTAGTGGGTGGAATAAATAAGGAGAGAACTCACCTTGCTGCTACTGTAAGTCATGGTGGCATTTGCAGTATTATATGCAGGTCCTGGGATTGACACTTTTGGAGTTCACTTCTTCTATAATGTCACACTGAGCGTAGCTGGCAACCCTCCCAGTACAGCTTGGAGAATAGAAATTCACTCCTCTTCAAGCACGAGCATCTTCAAGGATCTGGGAACTTATCCAATACTCACCTTCTCGCACCACAGAAATTAAAATAGCTAAAGAAAACAAAGCCCCTCTTTAGAAGGTGCATTACTACTGTGAATCGGCTTCAGGATAACCGTTTGGAATTTGTAGAATGATTTGCTGTCATTCCTATAGAAAACCTGCCAATTTATAATCTAACCCTGGGTTAAAATAACAGAGGTCCGTACTTGACCCAAAATCAACCAGGGGTTACTAAAATCAAAGCCAACATTCATTGCTGGAATCTTTGTCCTTAGCACCTGACTTTAACAAAATCTATTTTTAGCAACTTTGCTGATAACATTAGTATGGCCGTGCTCTTTGAAACAATACTGAAGTCGCATTAGCAAAATAGTGGTTTGTTGCTCTCAGGTAGAAAGGAAATCAATAAAATCAATTTTAAATAAACAGCCCTACTGTACATCAAAAATAATGTTTCAGATATTTGTAAAGTGAGTGTTATTATATACCTGTTTTATAGATGCTTTGTCACACCCAGCCACTGCAATACAAATTATTATGTGGTAGAATTGAGAAAGTGATAGTTTTAACCAAGTGATAGCCTGCTGCTTTTAAGCAGGATAACTTACATGATTCACTCAATAGGAGATGAAAAGCCATGTCTGGTCATTTGAGATTGTAAGATTTATTGGACCACAGAGTAGTCAAGAAAGGTAATAATATAGAGTTGGAATCTCACCTCAAGTCCTGCATCAGTGATGGTTGATCTTTTCAAGCTCACAGACCTCACACCTTTCTTGGACAGAGGGTAGTTATCTATAAATTCACAAATGTCCAGATCAGAGACGCCAATCAGACAGAAAGAATCAAAACCCCGAATGGCAAATCCTTGCAGATTGACAAACTCCTTTTCTCCGTTGAGAAGTATATTGTACAGCTCCTTTGCGTGGAGAATGGGAGTGATGCCTTCCCAGAATTTGACCTGGTACAACAACTTTCTCCACACTTTACACACTTGCGCCAAAACACATCTCTCGCAAGAGGAGAAGTACCAGAAGAGTCGGTTGAGGATCTTCTCATCCAAAATAGGCAACTGTCCTTCCATTGAAGAGATTGACAGTTTTCGTTTGGACCCCGATGGCTGGCATGAACTTGGCAAGTTCTCGTCAGAATTTGGTTCCAGCAGTGGAATATTGTCTGTCACTGCACACAGAGACGCCGATGGGACCAGGTCACTGTAGTTAGATAGAGGTGGAGGAAGTGAGCACGGGATTGAGGAGGATTGGCACAAGCGGTTTTTGGCGGCAGGGGTTCCTTTGGTGATACTGGCTGAGCTTAATCCATTGGACTGGGCTGGAATCTTGACTAGTCCGTTCCGAGGCATGCAGGGAGGCTTGATGTCACTGGAGCTATGTGTAGACATTTCTCAAATTCGCTGTAGGCAAACCAAGATGACAGGTCAATACATCAGCAGTGACTGCCAAAATACACATAAATGCAAAAATGTCAAAGCACAGAAAGAGACCATGCACCCCAAGCAGGAAATGTAGGTGTAGGTCTTCCTTCTGAACTAATAATTCCAACTGCACCCTGTAACCATATCCCTTCATATCATTCTTATTCATTCACCTGCCCAACCTAGTCCTCAATGTTATCACAGTTCTGTTGACAGCTGGAACTGAAGGAAAGTAAATTTACCACTCCCTGAGCTAACTAGTTCCTCCTGCTTTCTGCATATCTTCCGTCATTCTTGTTTCTTAGATCCTTTAATCTTGACCCTTTCCCTTCCAGGAAGAGAAGCTACTGCATGGTTTATGAAATCTACTTTGTCTCACCTTTACTTCTATTGCATCACCTGCATTGTTCTAACAAAGATTACATTTCTCACCTTTCTTCTTATTTACACATGGACTTTTTACCCCCTCCATAAATCTTCGTCCGCGAAGCCAAGCCAAAGAAGACATCCTCATTCCAACTACCATTGGAGTGACCCCCACATTGTATCTGCTTAAAGCTTCAATATTCTGATTTTGCAGAACAGTGCTGAACATAACACTCTGAGGTCACATTACAATTTGATATCAATTCATCATTATATTATAGTTTGTGTATTCTATACCTTTCAGGATAAAAGGTAAAGTTTACATTAGCTTAACAGTTTGATAGCTGGAGATGCTGCATTTCTTGTTTTCTGCAAGAATTTAATGTGAGCACGTCGGGGAAGTGTTAGTGATAATATTAATATGAAATAAAATGTATCACTTGTGTTTCTGTAATACAGTTGACAGAAAGTGGAGCTGAATAGAAAATAACAGTTTCACCATGTCATTAATGCTGAGAGATAATAATCCAGTGGAATTTAATATAGTTCTTCACATTTGGCCTGCTATCAGGAAAATATGGTTAAAAAAAATTACTTTATACAATTCAGTTGTCCAAATTTTCAAGCCACTAGCTAAGCCAGAAGACTAGATCTGTGTCCAGGGTTATGATGCAAAAATGACCACTATAAAGCATAGGAGCTCACCACCCTCTTCAGACAAAGTGCACAGGATAAAAATGAACAAGAAAATCAACTAAGACCAGGTACTCAAGTAAGAGCAAATACACAGAGTATCCTGGCAGTAATGAAAGAACATGAAATGCATTTAGTGCCCATCCATAGTCACCTAGAGAAGGTGGTGGTGGTCCTGCTCCTTGAAAGACTAGTCCATTTGCCAAAGCCACTTGAATTTAACCCTTGAATTATGTGCAGTAGGACCTGTCACCTCTTATAATGGCTCAAGTGTGCAGACAATGCAGTCCACTCAATTCATTTTCACCATGCCTTAAACTTCACTCATTCTATTTGAAGGGAACCCTTGGGTCTTAAATTGGCAGTCTATTTTAAGCTGCAGTCAGGAAGAAAGGCACCTGAAGAATAGAGTGTTCTAATTCAAACACATGTGAAAGGCTACTGGTAAGGTTGGCATTTATTGGCTATCCTTCATTGCGCTTGAACTGAGTAGTCTGCGAGGCCATTTAGTGTCAACTGCAACACTGCGCTGTGAAGTAATATGGGTGAAACCTCACAGAAACAGTAACCCTAAATATTATAGCCTGCACTTTCAAAGGTGAAATGGTAAAATTTGGAAATTTTTCTGCAAATGTTAATGAACATTTATGATCTTGTATCTGAGATTAATAGACTATTACAGCACAGTATGGGCCTTTCAGCCCATGATGTTGGCCAGCACAGTATGGGCCTTTCAGCCCATGATGTTGGCCAACTTATATAAACCTAGTCCACAACAATCTACTCCTTCCCTATTTCACACCCACAACCCTCCATTTTTATTACATCCACGTCCGTATCTAAGAATTTTTTAAAGGTTCCTATTGTACCAGCCACCACCACCCCCCTCAGCAATGCATTCGAGGCACCCTCCACTCTCTGTGTAAAAAAAAGACTTGCTTCTGACATCTCCCCTAAACTTTGCTCCACTCACCTTAAACAAATGTCATCTGATATTACTATAATCACCCCGGGAAAAAGGTGCTGGCTGTTCACCTTTCATAAATTTATATACCTCCATTGTAACTCCTTAGCCTTCATTGCTCCAAAGAGAAAGGTCCTAGCTTAGTCAATCCTGCTTCACAAGGCATGTTCTCCAATCTAGGCAACATCCTGGTAAATCTCCTGTGCTCTCTCTCTAAAGATTTTAGATTTTTGAGGACCAGAAGAATAGTTCTGTGGAGCTATGTCGCAGATCAAACTCTAAATAGCCTCCTCCTTTTCCTATCTTGTTAAGTGGCACTTTATGTGTTGACGTCAGTGACTATTTACGGAGAGTATTTATCACACGGCTTTCACCAGATGTGCTGTTTCACTGTTTCAGAGGCTCAATGTTTTCTTAACTTCAAAGTGATTAAAAACAATCCTCTCTCCTTTCTTAGAGTCAGCCAGAATTAGAAGTTGGAGTGCTGTAGGTCTGTAGCCTCTAATATCACGATACAAGTCAGGAGGCAGATGGGAAGCCCGTTTGCCAAGTCCGAATCTCAGTCAGTCAGCCCCCCACCCTGCCTCTTTCACCAAAATAACAAATAAAAGGGATGTCCAAAACAACATCAAATATAGCCCACATCTATTGAAGTTTAGAATAGCCCCAGGAATCGCTTCAGATTGGTGAGCTTGATGGCAAGGGACCAGCATTTCACCTGGCAGACTCCATGGATACATATCCCTGGACTCCACGAGTGTTGCTGCAGGCACATCTCAAACATTTTTTTTTCCCTTTTCCCTTCACCAGCAAGCAGGAAGCGAAAGCTCCAGGAGACTTGGCATCCCTAACATTTCTCACAAGTGTTGTTCAGTGAAATTGGAACCTCCAGCTTTTCTTCATGAACTGGCTCACCACTAAACAGATTGCTTTAAAATTGTATGATACATAAATTAAAAAGCCATCAGGGCCCAATGCAGACAATCATGGCCATTTTTTAAAATCATATTCCATAATAAAGTAATGACTGACCCTCAAGATAAACTAATTACAAGTTTGGACTGTAAATCCTATTTGAATGTTTTCCTTGCTATAAATTATTTATAATTATCTGTAGAAATGGTACACCCAGCAAGCATCATTGAATTGGTGCACTCCCAACAATTGTTGTTGTACTCCCTTCCTCCAGCCTTGTGACCACTTCCTCTCTTAACTTTTTTCCGAGCTCTGTCACCGTGTTGATTTTAAAGCTGGTCAACTCCTCAAGAATCAGAACAAAGAGTAAAAACAGCAGTATTAAGTAGGGGAGTAAAACACAAAAGTCTGCTGGCACCGTGGTTGAAGTAAAAACACAATGTTGAAGAAACTCAGCAGGTCAAACAGTGTTCAAAATTTCAGGCTTGAGCCCTTCATCGAGTTATGAGCAAAATTTAGGCAGTTACCTGAATGGTGGGAGGGTGAGGGGGAGGAGCACAGTACCACGGGCAGGAGGAGGATAAGGGAGGGAGGGAGGGCATACCAGAAGACAAGGGGAGGGGGATGGAGAGCTAGAGGAAAGAAGACATAAGAATGGAGAGTAGGCTAGCAGAAATTGGAGAAGTAATGTTAATACCATCCGGTTGGAGAGTGAACAGATTGAAAATTAGCTGTTGGTTCTCCAATTTACGGGTGGTCTTGATTTGACAGTGCATGAGGCCATGGACAGACATGTCAGCATGGGAGTGAGTCATAGAATTGAAATGGATGGTCACTCTCACTGATGCAAATAGAGTGAATTTTTGAAGGTCCTCACCAAAGCGATCTCAGTCTGCATCCAGTCTCTCTGTTGAAGAGAAGGGCACAATGGGAGCACCTGATGCAGTAGATGGCTCCCACGGGTGCACAAGGGAATTATTCCTCATAAGCCAGGAGTGAGTTATTATTTAAATGCCACATAGGGTGAAGGTAGAGGTTATTTTCATAATTGGATGCCTGTAGCTAGTGGTGTCCCACTAAATCAGTGCAGGGACCCTTGTTTGTAATTTACATGAATGACTTGGATGTGGATGCGAGATGGTAGTCCTGGCAGCAGAGGGAAAATTATGTGCTGGTGGAATGGGATTTATCCAGACAAATGTGTGATGCCTTTTAGGAACACTAAGGAGGGGAGGACATGCACCATGCACCAGGGTTTTAGGCAATATTGAGGAACCAAGTACAAGGCCATAGATCATTAAAAGTGGCAACATGGGAAGTCAGCGCAGTTTGGAAAGCAAACCAGATACTGGCCTTCATTAGTCAGGACATTGAATGCAGATATGGAGAGGTTATGGTCCAATAACTGCCAAAATTACCAACATCAGGAGCCTAATGGCTATTTCCTCACCAACTTGGATGAGCCATGCTGCGTGGCAGTCCTTTAGGACTGACTGTTCCTTCAGAGTCTGGTTTAAACCTGTGGGATCAAGCAGTTCAAGAAGCTGCTCCCCTCCCAAATCTGAAGATGCACATCTATCACTACCAGGTATTAGATGCCACATCACTCTGACCCCCACCCATTGACCTTGTGCAGAGGAACTCTCTCCCTCGGCATAGATCTAAAAAGCACAGATGTAGTTTGAAGAGTCGATTTGATATGCTCTCTCGTTTGTGTTACTTTGTAAAATGTGTCACTCTTTAACTGGATTATGAGTTGTAGCATTCTTTCCACTAAATTGGTGACCAGGATCGATACAGCTCTTGGTCTGATCAAGCTTAGTGCTTTGTTATATGTTGAGACTCTGAACAAAATTGGTCCAGTCTAGATACAGAGCAGTACGTGACTTTGGCTGCTCCTATGCTCGAAATACTTGCAGTTTTAATGGGCATGTGTAATACACACTGTATTAATGTCTGTGGGGGAAATAAATAGGTCAGCCATCTTTCATGGAGCCAGGTCCAATCTATTTGATCAAGCAGAACATCACACCAAGCCAGTATACAGATGAATATTTTCCAAGACTTTTCGTAAATGTGACCAACAACAGATGATTAATGAGTCGGCAAGTAACCTACAGTAGATCCTTATGGACACCGTGTTAAGTTTAAAAATGATGAGACGCTGTAAACTAATAAGATCAAGCAATAAGCAACAGATCCAATAACAAAACAAATGATGTTGTAGACTGTTTTAGAATATAAAGCAATTTCAAAATTCCAATATCATGTTGCATAACTTCCATGAGTTGACACAAATGTCCTTTCACTATTGCTTAGTTTGTAAAAACTGCAGCATCAGGACAGTAAATGATGGGATGGGCAGAATTAGATCATAAAAGACTGGCATGGTTGTTCACACTGCTGGGAGCAAGATGAAGCATTGCATTTTGATCATCTAAAAACAAACTACTGCCAGAGCTGTACACTAATTCAAGGTCAATGTTTATTTGTGAAAACCCTGATTGTCTTGGAACTTTGGCATTATCACACTGAACTCTATCCTCAAAATGTGGGGGACTCTAAATCCATCGAAGCAACATTTGAAAAAAGTGCTTGGGAAGCTATTTACTTTAAAGTGGTGTGATGGTTCGTTATTATTGAGAATCAACATTTTAGTGCAAGAAGTTTGTGTACCCCGATGGTTTCATCCTCAAAATCATCAATCAAATTACAGTAAAATCCCCGGTATCTGGCACCTATGGGGATTGGCAGATATCGGATAAGTGAATTTGCTGGTTGCTTGAGATTGCGCGTTGTGTGATTTGTGGACTGCCTGCTAAAGGCCCCAATTCTAAACTTGCATATTTAAAAAAATCAATTTATTGTTTTTTTTGCGAGCAGCTTGAGGCTACTAGTTTCTTAAATTCTGGTTAACAGGGATTTTACTGGACGAATAAATTATTTTCCCCCCCACAGAAAGCTATGCTGCCAATCCCCCAATAAGATTCTGCCTTTCCAAATGTACATAATTCCTATACCTTTGAATTTTCTCCAAGAGTTTCCCTACCACTGACATAAAAGTTTCTGGCCTGTAGTTACCCAGCTTATCCTGCTGCCCTCCTTTGATAAAGGAACAAAGTTAGAATTGCAGAGTTATACAGCACAACCCAGGGCCCAATGCCAACCAAGTTGCCTACCTCAGCTAGTCCAATTTGTTTGCATTTGGCCCATATACCTCTCCATATTATCGATGCATCTCTTTAAATGCTGTAATTATAGCTGCCTTTATCACTTCTTCTGGTGGCTCATTCCACATACCCACTAACTCTGTGTGAAAAAGTTGCCATTCATTTCCACTTTAAATCTTTCCTCTCTCATTATAGACTGGAAAAGAGATTGTTTGTTCACATTTTCTAAGCCCCTCATGATTTTAAGTTTGCCCTTCAGCCTCCTACAATCCAGAGAAAAATGTTCCAGCCTCTTCTCAAACCCTCTGGTCTTATTCATATCCTTGTGATTTTTTTCCTGCGCCCTATCCAGCTTAATTTCATCCTTTCTGCAGCTTAGATGACCAAAACTGCATACAATACACCATATGTGGTCTTACCAACATTGTATACAATTGTAACTTGATGTTCCAGCTCTTGTACTCAGTGCTCTGATCAATAAAAGCAAGCATACACATTTTTTTTGCTACCATCTACCTGCGTCACCACTTTCAGGAAACTATGAATTGTACCCTGAAATCTCTTTGTTCTCTGACATTCTTCAGGGCCCTGCCATTTACTATGCCAGCCCTACCCTAGTTTAACTTGCCCAAAATGTAACACCCTGCACTTTTCCAAGGGTAACTTCATCTGCCATCCTCGGCTCACTTTATTTGTTGATATAGATCAGGGTAAATAATTTTGAATTGAATTTAATGTAATTATTATTGTGATTTAAAAATTAATAGATAAAATATTTTTTAAAAGATATAGATCAGGGGCAAGCAAACTTTTACTATTTTTGGGCTGGATGGTGTGCCAGTTGTTGAATGGTAAGCTGGGGGTGGGGGGAGGGGTGGACACTGGATGGGGGTGGGTGGAGTGGTGGTGACAGCGATGCTGGACAGGGCAAGGGGCGGATAAATTTGGATGCAGCCTGTGAACTCTGTCAAGGTAGCCCAGGTGCATATGCCAATTTTGATTGTATTCCAGGCTGGAGGTTGACCACCCCTGATAATGGATCCTGTTGTAATTTTTAGATAATCTTCTTTCCTGTCCACTCTTTAACCAATCTTGGCCTCATCCACAAATAATGCCAACTATATTCTCATCCAAATCATCAATATGGATAATCAACAGCAGTAGACCCAGCACCAATCTAATCCCCACCTCATACCACTGGTATCTTAAAAACAACCCTCCTCTACCACACTTTGAATCTTAGCACCAAGCTGAATTTGTATTCTGTTGACCAGCTTACCTCGTATTCCATGTGATCTAACCTTCCAATCCACCCTACCATGCAGAACCAGATCAAAGGCCTTACCAAAGTCCATGTGGACATTATCTACTACCTTGTCCTTATCAATCTTCTTGGTTATTTTTATAAACTACTTATGTTTAAGAGTTTGTCCATGAGAAAGGATTAATCTGTTTTCTATCTACACCTATAACCTAAATGTAGGCTAATTTTAATATATTTTGCATTTATTTTATGTTTACACTTTTTCCCCAACAAATCACAAACTTCAGCCTGGAAGGGAGAGGCTTTGTCAAGCAGCAAACAGTAGGGAAGTTATATTCTCATTCCCACCCCACTACAGCTTGATGGTGTAAACTGGTCTGCTTTATTAATAATTTAGAATGTAATACAAACTAGAAATGCAAAGCTTATAGCAACAGACGTGACATGTGCAGTACAAAATGTAGAGCAGTACAGTGTAAATGATAAACAAAATGATATATCAGTTAGACACCAGACAAACTAAAAAGTGATGCATAATGAATAGAGGATTATTTTAACAGCCACAGAATATTAATTATTTAAAATTACAGAAATACTATAAACTAACAATAGTATGTTATTAGACAAAACTTTCAAAGTATTATCTCAAAGACACTATTATTAATAAATAAAATGTATAAAGGTTGTGTTTATCTATTAGTTTATCTATTATTCCTTCATGGATATTAAATTTTCAAGAGAGTAGTCTAAAAATGAATGTGTTGCATGGCCCTAATTTCTGTAATAGCACTAACAACAGCTTGTTCCTCATTGGAACCATGAGGACATTGGAAAATGTTGCAAAAACATGTGACCAGGCATCTGGTCTCAGAAATGGGTTCAAAATAAAATGTTCAATATTGTGGCACTCAATTACGTCCTATAAAGGTGAAACAAGGCAGTATCATTAACTATGATACATTTCTCCCAGTGCGCCCTATCTGCTCACTTCAAAAGGGAAAACAATGAAGAATCCTGAGAAGCCCCTGTACACCCACCATCTCTGTACTCCCACTTTCAGTGGCTACCTGAATAGAACCTTTAGGAGGATGAATCCTTGAAAAACCTCCAGTCTAAACGGTGTACCTGGCAGTGTCCTCAAAACCTCCTGTTCAAACCAACTTGCTGGAGTTTTTGTGGACATCACTATAACACAGTCAGAAGTCCCCATCCATTATGCTTAAAAAGATCAAAGGGACGTGCTTCGATAACTGTCAACCAGTGACATTTATATCCACTGTGTTAAAGTGGTTATGAAGAAGATCAACTCCTGCCTCAGGAGGGACCTGAACCTACTTCAATTTGCCTATCAATATAACAGGCCATCTCATTGGTCATCCACTCTGGATTAGATTACCTGGACTACAACAATACCAACGTCAGGCTGGAATTCATTGACTATGTTCAGCACCATCATCCCAGCAAAGCATGACTGAACGAAGGGATCTGAGACTCTCTTCATCCCTGAGCAACTGGATCCTTGACTTCCTCGGGCAGATCATCAGCCTCTCCTTGCTGACCATCAACACAAGGGCACCCCAGGGGTGTATGCATAGTCCCTTACTCTATTCCCTGTACATTAATGACTACGAAACCAAGTTTACCTCCAACACAATCTCTACATTCACTGACGATAATGAGTAACAAGGAGTCAGAATACAAGATGGATATTGAGTATTTGGTTTGATGGACCAGAACAAACAATTTAGCTCTCAATGAATCCAAGGCCAATGAGCTTATTATTGATTTTAGGAAAGGGTGTGTTGTGTTTGGAAAATATCAAGTTGGCTGGGTTCACAGAGAGATGAATCTGGACACAAGTGTTACAACCAAAGGTAACTTTATTGAACACATGGGAAATGAACAGAGAAAGATGTCACATGATTCTTAATTATTCTACTACTTAATAGCTATATAGACATTCACATCAGACCCAGGTTGGACTCTGATACCAGCAACCGCCTTTCTTCTACACAGTACAAGACAAAATTTATAAAGTTGCAAACAGACACGTCAGGCACAAGGGAATTTGATACCAGTGGATGCTTACCCTTTTTTTAAGGGAGCTTTATTTCATGCCAGACCAGTGCTTCTTGTTGGCCGCTATGACCTGCCCTGCGATCTGATCCAAGTCTCTCTGTCCCTGTGGAGTTAGCCCCCGACCCCCATTCTGATCTTTCTTAATGATTTTCAGCCCCTCGAGCACCTGCAGCACCTTCCTGGTGACAGACTTGGAGCCATGGCTGAAGTGGCTTCGCACTTGTTGCATTCGCAGATATACATACTCACAGACAGGGACGTCAGCAGACACTCCTGATCCCTCTACCTCAGGGTCTGGCTCAGTGTTAGTAGCACACTCTAACAAGACTGGGACTTAAATGCACACTCCTGGTTTCCTGTACCAATGGGGGTACAGCTCTTTGCAAGCTCTAATCTAGTGCAGTACTATAATTCAACCTGTGTAGTACACACCTTACCCATGACTCCTTCAGCGATGTCCACAATAGCAACCTGGTGCATAGCGATGTCCAGAACTTGGACTGAGGCAGAGAGAAAGAAATGTACCATGCATCCATGTTCTAAGCTTGTCGCCTGGACAATGATGACACTGAATCATTTAAATGAGCTAAAGGCAAGGTGTGCACTAATGGGTGGCTGGAGTCCAATGTTGATTGGCAGTTGATCCAACTTCTGAATAAGTTTCAGACAGAAAAGTCATGAGACCCTCTGCAATCCACAATGTTCCATACAGAGAGACCTCAGGACCATGCACCTGTCCGCATTAATGGGTCGGAGGTGGAGAAGGTTAGTAACTTCAAATTCCTGCCACATCAAGACAACATTAAGAAGGCACACCAAGTCCAGAAGTCTAGGCAGATTTGGGATGTCACTGGATATTCTATCAAATATCTACAGGGTCATTGCAGAAAGTATTCTAATTGGTTGCATCACAGCACATTTTGGTCATTTGAGTGCCCAGGAATGAAGACAGCTACAGAAGGTAGCAAACTTAGCTCAGCCCATCGCAGGCTCCAATCCATTGAAGACATCCTGAAGAAGGCAGCCAACATCTTAAAGGACCACCATCACCCTGGTCAGAACCTCATCTCATGTTCCTTTCAGACAGAATATACAGAAGCCTGAAGTCCAGCACCTCAGGGTTCCAGAATAGTTTCTTTCCAATGTCTAGCAGGCTCTTAAACCTCCCTTTATTACATTAATCATAGATTGTTCCAACATCATAGAAGAACTCTGCACTCTAATGCAACACAATTTTTTCTTGCACTATGGTAAATATGAATACTTATTAATTAAATGTCTTTTATATTTATCATCTATTTTTAAATTTAATGAATACAATGGTAGTTGTTTTTTTTCCCCGTGAAGTACCTGATTAGTTTCAGCAAGTAAGAATGTTGGTGTATAGGCACATTGTATAATGTATATGACAATAAATTCATTATCATTATTATATTAGTTAGGAGTTTGTGGTTGGAATTTAAAGCTTGGTGTTTGGGTAGATGAAGTTTTGCCCATCAATGGTGGGTTAAATGGAAGCAAAAAAAAATGTTTAGTTTGAGGCCAGGACAACATGGTGAGGATTGGGATATCAGCAGGAAAGATTTGGATGAGCTGAGATTTATAACAGTAAAACACAGACATTAACTGACAAAGTACAAAGCAGTCAACTAACATTGCTCTATGTATAGACTATGCTAGTTTTCCTCTTTTCATAAACAACACATTTCTCTTGTTTTACATGTAACATAGCCATCATTTATTGTCTTATTCCCAACATCCTATCAAGTCCACCTGCCTCGTATCTAATAGAATGTAATTGTAGTACTTGGTTATGCTTTCATGGTCAGTATCACATTACGGGAGAATTTGTAAAATGTGGGATCATGGCTTCATTTAGCAGAGACATGAAGTACAAAAGCAGAGAAGTTATGTTGAACCTTTATGAAACACTGATTAGGTTACAGTTGAAGTGCTTTTTCCAATTCTGATAATCACAGTTTAGAACAGTGGTTGTCAAACATTTTCTTTCCGCTCACATACCACTTTAAGTAATCCCTATGCCATAGATGCTCTGTGATTGGTAAGGGATTACTTAAAGTGGTATGTGAGTGGGAAAAAAAGGTTGAGAATCACTGCTCTATTGTTATTAAAATAATTGTTACGGAAATATTTTCCTTATGAAAAACTGTCATTGGCCCATTTCCTTTGGAGTTATGAAACAGTGCACATAACAAGTCAATTAGGTACAATTAAAACTGGTTTTCAAACATTTTCTTTCCACTCACATACCATCTTAAGTAATCCCTTACCAATTACAGAGCTCTTATGGCAGAGGAAATACTTAAGGTGGTATATGAGTGGAAAGGAAAAGTTTAAAAACTACTGTTTTAATCGTACCTAATTAACTCGTTATGTGCACAGTTTCATAACTCCAAAGGAAATGGGCTCATGACATTTTTTCTCAAACAAAATATTTCATAAACAATTGGGTCTAAAGCAGTGGTTCTCAACCTTCCCGTCCCACTCACAATACCACCTTAAGCAATCCCTTACCAAGCTCTTATGGCATAGGAAATACTTAAAGTGGAATGTGAGGTTTTTTTTTAAAAAAAGGTTGCCCGCCCCTCTATTTGACTAATCTACTGGAGTTCTTTTAAGATACGCCTTGTGGAGAAGATCAGTGGGATTCAATGATTGTGGTATATTTGAATATTTGGGCTGTAGTTAAGGTCCCACTCTGGAGTTTGCTGAAGAAGATTAAAGCACGTAGGACAGGAGTAACGTAAGAGTGAGGGCCAAGAGTTAGTTAACATAAAAAATCTAAATGCTTCTCAGGATGGCAAATGGTGGTACCCATAGGGATCAGAGCTTTGGCCCCAACTATTCATAGTCCGTATTGTCGCTGAGGGAACTTAATATAACATTTCCAACTTTGAAACTTGAATCTAGTGGAAATGTAAGAAGTGCTAAGGATCAAAAGGGGCTCCAATGGGGTAGAGACAAGCTAAATCAGTGGGCAATAACATGGCAGATGGAATGCAGGGTACCTGCACAATAAAATCAAACAATACACAAAGTGGAATAAACTTCCAAAACAGAAAATCACAAAACTTCCAAAACAGAAAATCACAACTTAAACAACAATCATCAAAGCTTTCTTGAGAGTGCCACAATCCAAATATATTATCACACCCAAATGATAGAGGCTTTGGTATTGGACCTCAGCCAAAAAATATATATGTGTCGTGGACCAATTTAAAATAAATAATTCATACTAATGATGATTATTCATCCAGCAGGAAGACTCATTGGCAATACTCTGTGTGGTAAAATGGGACCAAAGGCTTGAAACTGATATTCCAAACCATATCATTCCAGCACTGTTGTCAAAGCTCTCAATTTTGGAGCTGGAAGAATCAGTGATATATTCATTTATTTTTTTTAGACATTTCCACTTTGAGTCTGTGTGCAGTGTTACCAAATGAAGTGACACAAGGATGAGTATTTAGATTTTGATTTCATTCCCAGAATTAGCTATCAGCAACTAGGTCAGCCTGGAGGTAGTGTGTTGTCATCACGGTCTCCTTAATTAAGATATTGTCATAGCACTGGAAGTTAAGGACTTCCTGGATATTCGACCAACAATGAAGGAACAGTAAAACATTCCCAAATGGGTCGCATATGTGAATATTTGTTGGGTGTTGGGCTTATCCCTCTAGCTAGTAGAACTGATGGGTTAAAAGGATGTGGTGCAAGTTCTTGCAGTACATTCCATAAATGATGCACACTGCAACAAAATAACCCTGTTGCTTGCATGAGTTAATTTTCAGCTTGATGGATGGAGTGCCAATCAAGTGTGCCATATTGTCCCAGTTCCTTGACTTGCTAATGTATTGTGAGGTAGAAGAGAATGTAGGGATGCCAATCAACATTGGTGAGCAGTCTAAAATGGACCAGTTTTTTTTTTGCAGTTCCATCTCTTGTGCTTTGCGTGCCATAATATTTGATTTTTTTTTAAAAAGTTAGGTTTTGAAAGTACAGAATAAGTTGTAATGTTCTGATTTCATTCACCCTCCATTTCAATCCCAGTGAGAGGACAGGCATAACCAAACAATTGGAGAATCATAAATCTAATGACAACCATTTGACAGAATTTTTACTCACTCACCTCTTGGGGAAATATAATAATTCTGTGGTCTCTGCCTTTTTTGTCATAGAATTAAAAGGTAAATTGTTATTATTTTGTTATAGGAGCACAACAGCTCAGTCCTGCCAAATGGAAAAAAAATGTCTCAGCACACAATGGCATCTGAATTATTTCAATGATAAATTTAGCTGAAATATCCACTCAAGAAAAGTTAGTTTATTCTATTTTGTTGACTTTTATCTATTTTCTTTTAACTTACTGAAATGTTTGAGGCGCTGAGAACTCTCTTGGAGGAATGCTCGCTTTGCATTTAACTAGCAGAGTCCTTCAGTCCTCATCAAAAGTTAATGGCCAATTAAGATCTATGCCCAACAATGAACGTTCAACACTTCTTAGTGTATATGAATGAATGCTTTTATCCAGTCAGTGGGATCCAAAGTTGAACACTAAAGGTAGTTGGACCTCTATATAAACCTCAATTTATCTAGAGTTGGAACTTTGTGTAAAGGTGATGCATGTTGTCTTTTTTGGTAGGAAGAAGACGGCCCCTTTTTTGAAGGCACTAAGCAACCATGCCCATCACTGACTGACAGAACTCTAAGGTGGAGTAAGATGCAGAAGAAACATCATCCTTTGAGGTAAAATACATAAATGTTCCAAAAATATAATGTCGCAGCAAGCAAAGTAACATAGAGGCATGAAGTAAATATTTCACATTACATGCTCTAAAGTAAAACATTAGCAAAGATGCAAGAAGCCAATAAATCTGAAAATAGACGTATGAAAAACATTGAAGCTATGGTGGAAAGAAAATGTAGGAGAGAAGTTCTGCAATAATATAGCTTCTGATGGCCATATAACATTGACTTAAACATCTTAAAAGTAGGCATCATGAACAGGAATGTCCAATGGAACTAGTAGTGGTGGGGCATGACTTAAGAATAACAATTTCATGGTTGGTAAATCTAACATTGAGAATGGGTTAAGCTTGCATGTACTTCCTTCTGGAGTAGGTGCCCCCACTCACACCTACCCCTTCCTCCATTTCTACCCTCCCCCTTTATGCCCAATCATTTCCAGTACCCAGATAGCTGATTTTTATCATGATAGTTGCATGTATTCTTAACATTTATAATTAAGAATTTAGGGGGTACATTAGAAGATATCACCAAATTAAATAAGGGGTTCCCAACCTTTTTTTCTCCCACTCACATACCACCCTTGCTAACCACAGAGCACCTATGGCATCCTATGAGATGACTTAAAGTGGTAGAAATCTATAGGTGCTCTGTGGCTAGTAAGGGATTACTTAAGGCAGTAGAGGTTGTTGGGGACCACTTCTCGAAAGCAACTAGCGATTGTTGTTTATTCACCAAACACGTTCTCACGTCAAACTAAGGCATGACAGCGAACTCTTAGGTCTGACCAGGAGTCCAGATAAGAAATACAAACCTAACGGCATTTCGAACTTCAAGCGATTTTTAAAAAAAAGGCCAAGGAAAGCCAGAGCCGAACAATGTGCGACCGTGAACATTTGAGAGAACCCTATCAAATTAATATTTTACATGCCGAGCGTGACTTTGATACGATTATTGGTGGATACTGCAAGATGGATTTAGCTTCACATCTCCACCCAGAGACTCGTCCAAATGTCTGTTCCCTGACTCGGAAACGCCATTCACGGTAAACAGATCCTCATACTGGACTTTTAACATCCTTCCTACCGTCGGAATTAATATTAATATTCGAGGGGAAGGATTGATTGAATATTAGAATAATAGCGTTGGCATAACGCACCCGATTCCGTTGTCGATTAAGACGATTGTTACAAAATATCTCGGCTATTATAAGGTTGAACGATTGATAACCTTTTCTTTCACCTCTTCCTCGTTGATGCTGTAATTACCCCTGGCTATTTAAACACCCATGAACACGCAAACAATGCAGCCCTTCCTACCTGCTCTAGTCACCGTCTGTTCGCCTCTCAGTGAGGGACCGACGGCCACTTACATCTCCCGGTCCCCACTCTCTCCATCCACCCGGCCGAGGAGTGATTGCGGTTAGCTCACAGCGAGCATCCCTCCCCTCCTACAGCCAGCGAGTCGAGTGCCATCGACATCCAGCTGGTGGCTGACGGACAACGCCCACACTCCCGGAGACATCAGACACTGACAACGCCGCCAGAGGCTTCGAGGTAAAAATAACTCGAGCCATCGGCATTGGTAAGTCAAATCCTGACGTCGTAAGATAAACTGAGTTCTGGGCAGAATAGGAATGAGCACAGGTTTAAAGCGAGGCCGACCTCTCTTCTTCCGGCAACCATGCACACAAACACAAGCGCTGTGATGAATTTCAAACTACATATTTTAATTAAACAGCGAGGCTTTATTCCCTCATGCGTGCCCTAATTAGGAACTTTATGTCAGAGAGACTGGTGATTTTCAAACATCTAAATGTCATCAGCAAGGAACAAGGGCAATAAGGCTGACAACAGCAAGCGCCACTTTTATATTCTCGCTGGTTTGTTTACAGCAGTTGTGTGTCTCTGTTTATAAAGGCAGCTGGACGATCTGGTATGCCCAATGACCATGGGATCAGTGAGAGCTCAGCCCCATTAATCCGGGGCGGGGAATACAATCCAAAGAAATTAACCAGGAGGTAGACCGGTCGAACTCACCGTGCCACTCCACATCTGATGCACGGGCTGCAGCCCCAAATTTTTGCTACAGTTTTTTAAAAAATTGAGTCGTTCGGTGGTGGGGGGAATGGGTGGGCAGGAGGAGAGATGGTGGTGGTGGGAGGTTACTACCACATTTGTTTAAAATTAATCCAAAAATCGCAGAAGCTCACCATACTGACGAGATCAGAATCCAGCGTAGGTCAAATCCCTTGGTCCCAGGTTAGAAGTGTTGGGAAGCGAACTAAGTTCCTTATAAACATCGCGTTTTCTGGCGAGCAAACAGTTTGTGTCCATTTTCAAGGCATGGACTGCTGAGTAATCACTTACTAGCCAAAGAGCACCTATGGCATCCTATGCTATAGGTGCTCTGTGGTCAGTGAAGGATGACAAAGTGGTATGTGAGGTTGCGAACCACTGTTGTAGACAGAACAGATGGCAGGTGCTGCACTCCAGAGCAAAGAAAGTACTGGAGGAACTCAGCGAAGCGGCAGCATCTGTGGACGAGTCCTGAGGCTCCTGATGCAGGGTCTCGACCCGAAACGTCGACCTTCCCTTTCTCTCCTGGATACTGACTGACCGGCTTTGTTCCCCCAACAATTTGTTTTGGCTCTAGCAACTTGTAGGCTGACCTGAGCTATTCTGAGTTGGATGTTCTCGCAGTGGAAGAGAGTAGTAACTTGGGGCAAGGTCGTTGTCATCGATGATCCGAAAACATTTAAAATCCTACTCAATTTGTACCGTGGATGTAGGGCGATTGGGGGGAAATTGGGCTGCACGGGCTCTTGGGCTGAAAGGGTCTATTACTGTGTAATATGTGTAAATGTAAAAAAAAAACCTCGTAAATCTGCAATGACCTGCTGGTGGTAATAATGAAACTGAGGGATTGTGATCGAAAGCCATTCCGTTCCCGTGCGCGGGTCTCACCCGAAATCAACATGGTTTACTCTGAAAAGGTCCAGTAGGTCACACAGTTGAAGGGCGGTTAGGGATGGGCAATAAGTGTTTGTCTTACTAGCGACGCTCATATCCCGCGAATGAATGAAAAAGGAGCATTGTGGCGTGAAGTGAAGAGGGAGGATGCCAAGGATAAATGGCCACATGAATGTCAGCCAGACGCTCCGCCCGACAGCATGCACCAGCTTAATAAAAGACAGGGTCGCCATCTGGTCTCATGCTTTCAGGGACCGCGATCTTAGACCTTCCCGATGGTCTCTTCCAGACAGGTTCAGCTGTTGATCAAGCTGTTGGGTCTTACTGCCCATGTCTGTCAACAATAACTAATCGGATGCGAAACAAATAAGGGAAGACTGCGTCAGGACTGCAGTGTTCCTTTGCCGTGTTGGGCTTTGCTCCCCGCCCCCAGCCTGTGAGCTGCAGCTTCTCGCGTCAGGCAGAGCTGTTTGAAGGATATTTTTACCACTCCGCTCTCTGGAGAGAGGCTAAGAATCAGGGTTCTCACTGTGGTTGACAGTCTATGCACCCTCCTTCAGAAATCCACGGATACTCAGGTTCAGATGTGCACCCAGACTCGCTGACAGACTTCTCGACTCTCCCACACTTAGACTCACGGACAGACTCAAACATGCCCCTAGACATGGACTCAAATACACGCCCAAACTCGTACACCATCCCTGGAAGGATACACCCTCGGACTCTTGATCACGCTCCCTGTTTCCTGGACAACTCATGCTAAGACGCACTCCTAAACTGACATCAAGACATTCCCGAATTCAGCCTGCACCACTACATCCAGACTCAGGTCTCGCTCACTTAACTTTATCCCCTCAACCTTGAGGACAATCATACTTCTGTAAATAAGCGTGGTCCCAAGGCCATGTACTCAACCACGGTTAGGTATACATATTCCATTCTGTCTGATATTTTCTTCTTTTTGTTATCTCATCTTTCGTCTCGACTTCCTTGATTCCTTCTCTTTCAATAAGTCACCCGCTACACTTTTCTCTTTTGCACAGTTCAGCGCCACTTAACCAACACATAGGTTCTTCTCACAGTAAATGCCTCGCAGTAAATTCCCCCGCCCCATCTCACACATTCGCCTCACTTTAATATCTCTTCCTACTAGTATTGATTGATTCATTTCCCCCATCCTCTATCTAATCCTTTTATCGCGTTATCCCCCTTTACAATCTATGCTCTCATCAGTTGTTTGTTTTTGTTATTTTCACACAACATTTGGTGGCAGTCATATTCAGTGAATACACAGTGCCTTTGCAGCAAAAAAAAACAACGATCTAAAGTCTCAGCGAATTATGAATCGACAGAACGCCACTTGGTGGATAATGGGATGTGACTTTAGGTGAAGAAAAAGATAACGTCCATGAAATATCCTCGTGCTTTTGACGGATTAATGTCACGTCACCAGAAGGATCCCAAAGTCTTGCTTCTGAACACAAGTGAGGGCAGCGGGTTTAGTTCTGCCCGACATCCTCGATGGATGGCATCATTGCCGCTGGAGTCTGCGAACGCCCAAGAAATTTTTGATTACTTCCATGCCACGTGTGTTAGCAATCACATTTCTCTAAAATTAGGAGCCGGCCAGCCTCCGCACAACTTAAGCATTCGTAGTTTCGGTGGGGTTAGAGTTCACCTAAGGCCTTGCATAGAAATCGCCACCGGCAACGTGCTGTGTTAGTTTGCGATCGAGGCGAACCATAAAACTAAAAATCCCCAAATACCTTGGAGAGCACCAGACCGCAACCTCGTAACCTGGATCAGCACCAAGGACAGCGATACTATTATGTGACCCACTGTAACCCTATCTGTGGGGCAGTGGAGTGATGCCTGGACCAGGCCCTTGAAAACCGTAAAGAAATTCTTCCTCACAGCCACACTCCCGATCTCCAACGTCCACGCATCTATCCTTATTGCGAACTTGGGAACTAACTATTTGGGTACTGATCCATAACAACTGGCACGCGGATACTTCACCGTTTTATAAAAGAGTAGATGGTTGACGCTTTCTTCAACTGTGTATTTAAAGATCCTAGTCTGGGGCCATGTTTGCCTTTCACCTCGCTGTAGCCGCGATTTTCACTGACTCGACTGTGACCCATCCCTGTCGCAACACCATGTGTATTATTGGATTTATTTATGTTCATTAAACAGGCATAAAATCAATATAGCTTTAAATGGATTAGAAAATATAATAAAGCGACAAAGTTTATGATATTCTGCTTCAATGAAGAGGTTGCCATTGAGCTTTTATACTTATCATAATGTACTTTCCATAAATAGTGTGGTTGTACCCCAATACTCAGAACAGTATTCCATGTTATCAAAGCCTTTACGAGTTAACTCGGGAATATCTGGATTATTAAAACAAGGAAACCCCAGTGTGTGTCCTATCACTTATGTCAGTTTCTTATTGAAAATCGTGTCTGGTTCATCCGTTGATGGAACAAAAGCCGACTTTAAAAGAGCCCATTGTTGAATGGGGTGTTTCAGTGGACGTTTCTAGCTCCTGGCCGTTTTATTCAAATGATCAAGAGAGGGGAGACTGGAAATCTAATAGCCCAGTGGTACTCAACCATTTTTTTCCTACTCACATGCCACCTTAAGTAATCCCTTACTAGGATGGCATAGGTGCTCTGTGATTAGGAAGGGATTAGTTAAAGTAGTATGTGAGTAGGAAGGAAAAGGTTGAGAACCACTGGAATAGCCTATTCAGCTACTCCACCCGTTGTATCATCGGACATTTGTTCGCCTTTGTCCCACATGCATTAATATTGTTGCCTAACAAAAGCCTCGGTGTTGGACTTAATCCAACTACAACAGATGTAATTTTATTAATACTCATTAATCCTGTTACAAACCCCTGTTCCGAATGCTGGGGACATACTTCGAGATCAAAGTGATATTATTGGGGCGTAATGCAGAATTGCAAATTGAATTGAGTAAACTGATTCCGTAATGTATTTAGTTTGGAAAACTGGCTCAAAGATACAGTAAAATGATCTATCAAAAATAAGAATGGTTTTATTTATTGTATAAGGATTTAAAACACACGTTTCCAGAAAATAAATGAATACTCCAACATATGTTCTTCCTGTCTGCACTAACCCAACTGTACCCATTGAGCCTCCCATTAATTCAATGAGTTGGCATTGAATGTTCCTTCAGCATCAATAATCAAATTATTTTCGTCCATGGATTAATGCAGCGGTTTCCACTGACAGCTCTGACAAAATTTGGCACTGAAAATGACTGTAAATTTCGAATAACTCCAATGAAATCTATTAATTTAGGCCTTATATAAACCAGGAAATCGAATGGCCCGCACGCTATTCACTCCCGCCACTTAAGGTATGAAAGAAACTGTAACATTCAGCAATAGTTTCTGGATCCACGAGAATAAATATAAATCATCCCTAAATGGTGTGGGAAATATTAAAGGTATATAATATATTCGTTATATAAGAAACGATGTATTAACCAGATATATAATGTTCAGATTTTAATTGATCTCCGGTTTTATTAACGTCATTCCATCATTGGGCAACACCACAGAACCCATCAGAAGGAACTTCTCTCTCTCTCTCACACACACACACACTCACATACACACACACACACACATACATTCACTCACACGCACACACACCACACCCCTCCACACACACACACACTCACACCATACCCCTCCACACACTCACACACACACTCACACACACACAGACAGACACACACGCACGCACACACACACACTTTAAGACCATGGATTTCACCGCTTGTCCCGGAAGCAGATTTTTAGATTTCAGTTCCACCTTGATTCTTCCAGCCAAGTGTGACGGATGCTGGAATCCTCTACAGCCAACGCCCGTTTGAAAAATTGTAGACTTGTGCCCAATCCTTTGGGAAAAGTGAGTGTCATTTGGGCTCTGCTCAGGAGCAGGGGAGGGAGGGAAAGCTGAGAGACTCAGAGGACACGCATTATCTGGTCGAGGTTGGATGAACATTTAAAAATAAATGCACAACATTAAAAGGGTTACACACAGCTCTTCTTGGCACGTGTTCACCCCATCTCTCATATTTACTGACATACACCTTCCTCTGCCAGTCATACGTGTCTCATGTGCACGTTTTGTTGATTCATACACCCTTGTATAACTTCTCACTCACCCACATGAACAGATTTCAAACATGGGCAAATTAAAGTTCTGTTCGCATACCCCTTTCACGTCCACACCGGCACGTATCCCTCCAAGGTCTTCTATTGCTCACTCGTAGACGCATCTCACCCACAGTCAAACCTCGTGTATTATTGCCTCAGCCACATTTAGGAGATGCATTGTCTCGTACACATGCAAAATCACGCGGACCTCATTCTCACACTAACACGTGCAGCCACGCACATTTTCGTTCATACATTTATTGTGAAATAATGGCAGCTCGGTCAGTGTTGCAGTTATCTCTCACTGGAGCTGCAGTCCTCATCCTGTGAGTCCCCTCTATTCCCATTTCGCTTCGTATACCGCATTCCTTCATTTTTTTCCGTAATGTAGATACAATTTCATATTCTCGTTCTTTCTCTCTCAGCCTGTATTTCATACACAGCCTGCCCCTCATACAGAACTAGATTTGTCGACACATTCAGTCTCCTTCCAAGCAATACTGTCTCGAAATTAAATTCTTACAAAAATCACATTTTCTCATCACTCTCTAAAACACAATAACGTTTTTATGTAATAAAATATTTAATGTGTGTACCTCCCCTCCACACCCATAAGGACATTCTGTCTTTTATATTTATGCTTTCCCCGACTCAGTTCACTCCCTTCTCTCTCTCACTGCTCGCTGTCTCTACTCTGCCAACCAGCCCTACCACATTGCAGCTGCCAACGCCAGCCCCTTGCGCGTCCTGCCTTGATATAATCAGACCAGAACTGAACATCTGCTCCGCCACTGAACATCATCCTAAAGAGAGAGAGAGAGCAAGATTTCACTAGGATACATTTAATCAGACGGAAAATAACCTCTTACCGTTTAGAGTTGCCTCTGGCCCATCCTTTTCTTGTCTTTCCTTCCGGAGAATATGTCAAAGCTGTATTATATACAATTACATCGGGTCCCTGGCAACGTGACCGCCCGATCTCCCCCGCTTCCTTGCGGGTCTCACGCACCCACCAGAATCGAAAGCACCAACTCCTCTTCCGAACGGCTGCTCACAGAGACCAGAGGAGGGGAAAGGTTCCGAGATGGTGAGCAAGGAAGTCGCCCCTCCTCGCCTCCCCCCCCCCCACCAACCCCCCCAGCCCCCAACCCAAACCAATGCCCCGAAGACGTGCCC